>NC_136902.1:9469957-9838454 GCF_949606895.1 Notothenia rossii
CCATTTGTAACACTAAGTCTGATCTCACTTATGGGATTGGCTGAGAGGCAATAGTACAGACATTATTTCACACTCTCGCACTGTCCCTGTCCTTATGTCAGTACAAAGGCATGCAAGACTATCGCTTACTGATTGATAAGAGCCTAATGGGGACGTTTTTATATAGTCTTATGACAAAACACATTTGATCCACTTTCCAAATCATGGGTACATATTCGAGCTGTGCTTTACCAGGCGGTGACAAAGATAGATTTATAGACAGATAGGCAGAAATCAAAATGAATAAGTCACCACCCAGAAGTGGATTTCACTTACAGATGACGCATAACTATTTTATACCCGGCAGGCCTTTTATTTACTCAAGAAGGAATTTCTTTTCCTCTACACTGAGCAAGGTCAGAGAAAGTAGAATTCACCCAAGAAATTGGCAGGGAGAGTAGAAAAACTATACCGAGATGCTAAAAGATAGATGCTGTCGATTGAGAGTAATGAATATTTTACTGAGGCATTCTCCATTAAAGCTTTTGAAATGTGTCTTTCTTAAAAAAAAGAAAAAAAAAGAAGGGAATGTCAGAAATAAACACAAAAACAACTCGTATATCTTTTTTTTTTACGACTAAGGTGTTCTGCAGTCTGGAGTTCAGAAACTGGCTTTGGCGAGTGGTCTGCCATTTTATTAGCGTTTGGGTGATCGCCTTCTCCTTCTCCCTGCACCCCCCCCCCCCTTCCCCTTCCCCTGTGTTATCTCGCTCAAAGCAGTGCCATCCCTCCATTGTAATAATGCCGCTTCCCAGCAGCCCTTGGAATGACCTTTCTTTAATTAACTGCATCTTGATGAGCAGATCTACATAGAATGTGAAGGTTAATTAATGAAGTATCACTGCTTAGTCTTAAAACCATCACCTAGCGGATGACAGCCAGCCCACCACTCTCAATTTTACCCCCCGATCTCATTAGCAATGGTCGGCCAATGGACAGCTCGGCTCTGGCCAGTGGATCTCAAATAAATTGTATCAAAGACAGGCCCTTTGATATGCTTCGTATGGCTACGTTAGACCATATTCAGAATCTACTTTGTGAATAATATATGAGAAAAGCTCGCAAATACACACACACATTCTTGCATCACATAATGTGTTCTATCTCTGAGGTATGAATCTAGTCAACAACCCCATAAATAATTCAAATGAAGGTAAAATAATATTTCAATTAAGATCCATGTAATCTGTTTCCTGCAAACAAATACATGATGGATGGTGATGGATAATTCTTGTATTATTGCACAGTTTCATCTTGATAAGCTTTCGGTTTCCGTGTGATTTCATTTCAGGGCGCATTTCAGCGTTGCTTATCATCGCAATTTGGAAAGAAGATCCACATTAGCGAAAACATTGCCCACCTACTAAAAGTGTCTTCCTGTGGCAGTTTGAGCTGGTAAAAGATGGGCCGACTAGATCCAGGGTCTACGGTTACACCACATTTCCCAAATCTGGCGGTGCTCACACAGCTTTCTGTCTATCTATAATCTATCACAGTAGAGCATGATGTGAGCCATCGGCGCAGTATGCACAGCACTTAGAGCAGAGACACTGAGGAGGACATGTGACACTATCCATCACCATGGAGGTTGTGTTGCTGTTGATTGCAAGGTTTCCCTCCGGGGTATAACAGACCCGGTTAGCCACCTGGGCTCATTTACCTTCCCACCTGGCCTGGTCATTGGGAAATTAGACTGAAAGTATCCAGGATTACTACACTGGACAGGGTTTTCTGGCTCCTTTCATGTTGAAAAACAATGATTTCTGAATTCAGATGTTGCACCCAATCGAGTGGTGCAGTGATGACGTGTTTCTGTGGGCGGACCGTAGAGTTAAAATCGCACGGGGTCCCTCAACAAGCAATGGGATTTTTCAGAAAATATGATCAATGGTAAACATATGTTTATGATACTGACAGTATGATACACATTTAGTTGAGTATGATAATCTACACATATTAAAGGTCACCTATTATGCAAAATCCACTTTTTCATGTATTTTATGCATAAATATGTGTCCCCTCTGTGTAAAGAGATTCTGAAAGTATGAGAAAAAAAGATTCTCTCTCTTTTTGTCCTGATCCATTTCTATAAAAACCTGTCTGAAAATGAGCTGATCAGATTTTGACCACTTTATGATGTTATAACGATTTTTTGGCTTGTGTAACCATTAGCCAATCACCAACCAAGGTAAACCCCCCCCCCCCCCCCCTTATCACCTGAATCTCCTCCTAGAGCACCATTGTGTTCTTTTTAACCAAATATCTCTCAGAGGGGCGTGGGGAGGGGCTCCTTATTTTCATCTAAAGCTTCTTACACACCAAACTGACACCAAAGAACACGTCCCGACGGAACGTCAGCTCACTTCGCCTCACGTCTTCTGCGTCTTGGCCATGTGTCGCACTGGAACAGACCGCAAAGACTTCAGACGACGGCCAAGGAGCACGTACGAACTGCGCATGCGTGAGTGGCAATAACTCTCCTTACCAGCAGGCGGCGGTAGTGTGTATTTATCATTCACAAGAGGCAACAACCGGAAGACAGACTGCGTGATACACCGAGAGAAGAAGAACAGACTGCGTGATATAAACAAACAACAAATAGCGTGTGCGTTCCATTTTCACTCTACAACGAGAAGCTCATGGGGCTTTCCTGAACCTGTGTCGAGAGCTGGAGTTAAATTAAATCTCAGATTTGCCTTCTTAATAGTTTGTTTGGGTCCCTCACTTCCGTTTCGCTTCTCATGCACTGATTCGCTAGCTGAACAGCGAATCAGAGTGATTTCTTTCGACATGTCGAATCGGCGGCGGAAGGTGTCGGCACGGCCGAAAAGACACAACGGTGCAGTACACATCAATCTGAGTAGGGCGACACAACGCTCATCTACGGCCCGACATCTATCGACACCGATAATCGGCTCGGTGTGTAACAGCCTTTAAGTAACAGACAGAGAATCAGCACTTTTGAACCAGGGCTGAAACAGAGGGGATTATGGGATGCTGCAATGATCTGTTTGGTATTTGGAGCCAAACACTTCAGAGACATGTGTTGTATATATCTGAGACCTATAATCTATTGATGAAAAACAGTATGATAAGGACCTTTAACACCACTTTTAACACTTTTGAAGTGTGACTGCAATCAGCACAAGTAAAAAGCTAACGTAAGGCTATCAATCAATCAATCAATCAATCAATCAATCAATCAATCAATCAATCAATGTTTATTTACATAGCACAATATCACAAATGTTACATTTGTCTCAGTGGACTTCACAGTTTGTACAGAATATCAGTATGACAATACGGCACCCTCTGTCCTTAGACCCTCACATTGTACAAGGAAACACTTCCGGAGAAAACCCACAGATTAAAGGGGAACATGGGAGAAACCTCAGGGAGAGCAACAGAGGAGGGATCCCTCTCCCAGGACAGACAGACGTGCAATAGATGCCGTGTGTAAATCGAAGAGATAATACATTTACAACATAGGTAGTCCAAATGTTTGGAAAAGCATGTGTGTATAGGTCTATAGTCAAACTAGTTCACGTGGCATGATTTCCCATCACCACCACTAAGCTAAAAGGCAGCTAATGTTTGGCGTGATGGCATTTAATAGGCTCGTTAAGTGACTTGTTAGCTGCCGTTTTAGGCATCTAAGCAAAAACACTTTTAAAAAAGATTGATTTGAGACAAAGAAACCTGAAGTTGTAAAGTGCTAACTCATTTCCAACTTTTAGGACTCATTCCTGCACCACTCTATTGAATATTGTGCAGTTCTGTCATTATCCTGCTATAAATCAGCCGTCTTGAAAGCATTGTATGCAGTTTCTCAGACACCTAAGAACCTCTCTGAGTGACTGTGTGCTGCTGCAGCATATACAGATGTGTGCGTAAGGATCTCCATCAGGAACAACTATTGTCTCTGAATCAGTATTTCTAAAAAGTGAGAAATATGATTGATGTTCTTAGTAACCTTGTTGAGCCCAAAAGTCAAATCTTTGGAAAGACTTTAGGTAGCAGTAGAGGCACAAAACAACTCCCAGAAGGCAACAGAGTCTGACAAGCGAGTGTTTATACTTTTTATCCAATGAAGAATAAAATATGACAGATACACAACGGCTATCTGGATACAGCTAACCCACAAGGAAAGCTACCAGTCTCCATGTTTGTCCGTTAGCACTACAAACTTATTGATTCCTACCGTTTACCACTACAACCTTTTGACAGCAGACACAACGGTGTATGTAAAAGCTGACATGGCTGACTTCATGACAAGCTAACAAAGAGTGATAGCCCCCTGCTGCATTTCACTGCTGTGTGTGTATTTAAAGAATAACAACTATTTTAGTGCTATATCTATAGTCTACCTTTGACAATCATTCCAGAGCCTCACTTATGGATCAAGTCACGAAGAAAGACGTATTCAAATTCCATTTTGTTTCTCATGAATTGTTAAGATTTAGTCAGGGTAAACCCAAATCCCTAATTGGTGTAGCTTTTTGCTATAGCACTGATACAGTGTCACGCCTTCACTGATGACTGTCAGGTAAACTTTCCATGTAGAAGTATTTCTCCGCTGGAGCGTCTATCTGATTTCCCTTTCAGCCCCTCGAATGACACCCCGCTAAAAGCTGGCACAATACGCTTCCCGCACACAACGCTGTCACCAAAGACAACTCGGGAGAAGCGAGTGTTTTGAGAGTTTGAAACAAAATAGCTGGTGCAGCATTTCCCCATTTCCGTCTGAAATCCTTGACACCAGAGGATTTACAATGAAGTGACGTGAGGTAGGTGCTGTATGGAACGAGCTGTGGGGGCTGAGTTTGCTCGGGTGTGTGTGTGTGTGTGTGTGTGTGTGTGTGTGTGTGTGTGTGTGTGTGTGTGTGTGTGCGTGCGGGGGGGGGGGGGACACTACACTCATGCTGACAGGGATCCTCCCTGTAGCGCATGCTTTTTTTCCATTAGTTCCTTACTCACTCTCTTGCCCTCCAGACCCGCAGAGTGAGGAAGATTTAAGTGGCCAGTCAAGTGAAATCCCCAAGGTTTGGCAGGTGTGAGGTCTGGCTTCATTATCTACAGACACCTCTGTCCAATTATGAGCCTTTCTCCCTCTGTGACGATGATGATGCCCTGTGTGTATCCACCAGTGTGTGTATGCAGGTGTGTGTGTGTGTGTGTGTGTGTGTGTGTGTGTGTGTGTGTGTGCAGGGCATGAATAAGCCACCCTCATTGTTATCCGTCTAACTATCAAGATTCCCTCCTCCATCAGGACATCATTGACAACACAGATTCACACGTCGCGCTCGCACACATGCACACATATTTTGTTTAGATTTAGCTCTGTCGATCCATCTTAACCATAAATATTCTGTCTGTGGATTCTGCTCTACTTGAGAGGGGAAAGGACACATGGAACCTGCTTGTTCAATAAAGCTAATTCTCACTTCCAAGTTTAGGCAAGGATTGCAGCGGCAACATTAATTACGATTGACGATATTTTCCCAGTAAAAATATGCTTGAAACACTTTAAAATGGCAATAAAGTAGATACTGGAATCTATCTCAACACTTATTCATAATGCTATAAAAGTGAAAAATCATTTTAAAGTGAAAAAGAAACATTTAAAACAACCTGAATGTGTGATCATAAGTATGAGTTCCCCCTCTGCATAAATAAAGAAATAAAAATAGCAAAATTGGGTGATAATATTTGATAATACTTCTGAACAAAATACCTGTATTCTTTTTCACTCTTCTACCATGATAGCGTGCAACAATGCTTGTCAGGTCATCATGTTAGCATATTAATGATTATCTGAATAATGGCATTTCACCACAATCAACTTGTTGTGAGTATGTGTCATCCTTTATAGTCCCGCCCCTTCTTCCCAGCAATCGTAATTGATTGATAGACCAATCCGCTCCAAATGTTAATGTGTTCTTCCTTGGCACATGATACACCCTTCCACCAAGTTTCATACAAATCAGGCCTCTAGTTGTATCACTATCCTGATGAAAATCAGACCAACAAGACTGAAAACACAACGTCTTTTGCCAGAGGAAATACATTCCACATGCTGTAATCAAAAGCCTCACTGGGTTTGATACATCTCTGTGTCTTCTCCATTTTGCTGACCCACTGGTTCCAAAATGTCAGCTCCTACAATGTGGAGCAGTGCCTCGTTTCCAACCCGCACGCAGTCTCTTTCTCTAGCCTGATTTTGGACACCCCCTGCTGACACTACAGCAAAATACACACACACACTGACCGAAGCTGCTTCTTCTCACAGCAGACTTCACTACAAATACCTCAGTTTGGTCGAGAAACTTTGGTCAGGTACTCGTAAATACATTGTAAACATCTAATACCTATAACTCTTGGGTCATTTACCTAAATACTTTGATACATGTATGCTTTTTTCAGAATAAGGACAGCCAGAAGCCTGCCTATGTTGCACAGGCATAAAAAACATTTGGCTTTTTGATTTACTTACCTGACAAATGACAAATACATACTTGAAAATTCAGAGCAAGTAAAGTCAAGAAAGCCCTTTTTTTCAACTCTAACAAATCACATTTAAACTGGAACTTCGGCCATATCAACATTTGTGCAAGCTTCTGCATCAGCAAAATGTTTAAGTTTCAGAATCTGGTTTATTGCCAAGTAGATTTACACATTCAAGGATTCTGCTTTGGTGCATATGATGCATACTTAAACAGATTAAGAGGACAACTATATCCCAAAGTCTTAAACACAATTATATAAAATGGTTGCCATCATGTTGTCATTTGTTTCCACATATGTTCCTCAGGATGGTATGTTCTCCTCCTAAGGCTTTGGCCTGCTGTTGTCTACGTTTACATAGAAATGCACTCTTTTTAGCAGCTAAGAAAGCTAATTGTTCTACCTCTAACAACCAAAGGATTTAGTGAACATGTGTGCAAGCTTCTGTATCTGCAAACTTGATCAGAATCAGAATCTGGTTTCTCGCCAAGTAGGTTTACACATTCAAGGATTTTGCTTTGGTGCATATGATGCGTACATAAACACAAGAGGAAACAAATAGAGAACACATTTTTTTTTAAATCGTACGCATGGTTATATAAAATGGTTGTAATTGTGTCGTCATTTCTATCTAAGCTTGTTCCTCAGGATGGTGTGTTCTCCTCTTTGGCCGGCTATTGTCTCTGGAGCCACATGTACCCTGTAGTCTGTGGCTCAACTGCAGCCCTATCATCTGCATCAGTTGGCAGATACAAAGAGCCCAGCGCTGGTTTTGCGTGTGAGCATGTGCGCCTTTTGTGTGTGGCACTGCTGCACTTGCTCGTGTGTGTGTGTGTGTGTGTGTGTGTGTGTGTGTGTGTGTGTGTGTGTGTGTGTGTGTGTGTGTGTGTGTGTGTGTGTGTGTGTGTGTGTGTGTGTGTGTGTGTGTGTGTGTGTGTGTGTGTGTGTGTGTGTGTGTGTGTGTGTGTGTGTGTGTGTGTGTGTGTGCGTGTGTGTGTGTGTGTGTGTGTGTGTGTGTCTTTTTATATGATGAAGTGTTGGAGGCATGTGATGCTTCCCAGACTTTGGCTCTGTTTTATCTGACGCTGGGATGGCAGCTGTTGACCAAAGGAATTCATACATGTGTGTATAATTTGTCTTATGGCTCGACACAAACACGGGACATCTTTTACCCATTCGATTTGACATGACATAAACAGAAGGTCGCTATGAGTGTTTCTCAGTTGTTGATTGTAATTTCCATCCTGTCTATTAATAGAATAAACAGGATATCGAAGCACATTTTCTCAGAACATATAAATCAAACTTATCTGAACAACTGTGAGCTGAAGTATGTTGCAGCATAGCTTTGAACTCACCATTTGATTTGCCTCCTGTTAATGATAATAGTCTCAGGGCTGGCGATGGGGAATGAGCCTCCCCTGAATCGCAAAAGGAGAAAAGATGACATGAATTAATAATGAGCAAAATTACTCAAACTCTGCACACCACGACCTGCCGCAGCACACGGTGAGCAGCGGGCCCTAAGGTGACAAAGCTAGATAAATATTTTATGTCTAAATATGATTTTGGGGTCCTGAGCCTGCTTTCTGACGATCCTGGTTGTTGCGGCACATGGAGAAACCATTAAAGTGGACCTATCATGCTATATTTGAATAATATAGTGTAGGACCATACCTATAGAAGGCATATTTATACTTTTTATTTTTCAAAATACCAAACAGATCATGCATTTTAGCCATTCCTCATTTCGCTCAATTTAACACTGTCTTTGCATGGGCTGATTCAGTGAGAACAGCACCATCTACAGGCCTGGCATATGTACTACAGCGTCTCCAGCGCTTTCGAACGGCAATGTCCGTGGCTGTCTCCTCCTGATTGGTGGAGTTGGCCCAATAGCCGTAGCGCCACTTCGTTGACGCTAGAGAAGTGTTCAGATCTGGATCAGTCTGTATCAGATCCCTTCCGGCCCTTTTTAAGAGATTTAGGTATGGAGGAAAATAGAGAGGGTTGTGTTTTCTGACACTTGGTGAGTTCCCTGGAACACCGGGGACACATATTCATGTATAAAAGACGTACAAAAGTGCATTTTGCATGATAGGTCACCTTTAAGCTAAAGAAGAGAATGTGTCTGCTCCTCTTGTCTGGACACTCAGATCAGGTTCTCAGGCTTCTGAGGCCTGTGTTTTGCCAGTGAAGTGAGTAGACGGTGTTCTTTGGGTGCCCTCAGGTGGAAGCCTGGTATAATTGCTGTTGACAACCTACAAGTCATTGTGCAATTAAAGCATCTGCCGCTCCTGTGTGGCAGCGGGCTGTGATGCCTTGTGACAGCTCGTAGCCATTAAGCAACTGTAAGCAGCTGGCGTGCCTCTGTGGGGGGAAATAATGTGACAGAGGCGCTCCCCCCCCCTCCCCCTATTGTTGCCCTTGTCTCATTGGGGAAAAGAGGGACATTACATCACTCACTGGATTCTTGGGCGTCTCGATGAATGGGGAGAAGGAGCAAGGCTACAAATTAGACGTGGCACAGCAGGATGTCAGAATGATACTTTGTTTCTGAGTACAACAAATGAAAAAGAGCTTATTGTTCTGAAAAAAAGGACAGAGTTCACTTTAAGTGGAGAGAAAATACAGTCAGCAGCATGAAATGGAGGCAACGAATTGAGGTTGCAGTTGCTGTAAATTAGGGTTTGAATAATAAGTCAAGTTAGTCAATCAACAGGAGAATAATTGCCAGCAATCCTGATAATTTCTTTTATCATTTAAGTTGTATTTTTGTCAAATATTGCGTCAATTCTGTCATTCTGAGTATTCAAATGTGAAGATGTTTTATTTGTTCACCTGTTTTTAATAATGTATTTTATTTATTTATTAAAGGACAGATACAAACATAGATTTGCAATTAAAATAATGTTTTTTTTTTCATTTAATTTTGTATTTGCCTTCAGAACTAACCTTCATCAAAAGGAAAATAAGAGAGTAAATAAATACAAATACAGTATTAATAAGTATTGAAAATAAATATTAACAGTGCATTATAGTAAATATAATAAATAGTATTCCTCTGCCATTAAGAGGGAGTGTTTGAAGGCTTCAATTCCCATGATAATCAATAATGTCCTTTTTGATAGTTGCAGCCCTACTGCAGAGGGACGTTACTAAGTGGGTTTCCTCGTAAATAAGACTTAATAATGACACAACTAAACTCCTCGCTCATAAGTCTCATAAGCTGCCAGAGTGAAAAGTGAAAAGCCAGATTTACAAGTCTTTTGATTGTAAAAAAAAAAAGGAAGTCTACATCAAAGCAGGGAGCATGCTGCACTACTGGGAGCATGACATAAGTCTTTCTTTAATTAACACATCTCCAAGTCATTTGGTTGTCACATGTGAAAGCGGTCTTTGATGCACATTTAGCTGTACTGACACTGTGGGGGGATTTATGTGCCTATGATTTGCACACTTCTCGGTCAGATCAAGTTATTTATTTAATTATCTCCTCTTCATGTCTTTTTTTTCCATTTGGATCGAGTCATCAATTTTGAAAATGCCCTAAGAAAACAGTACTTTCTTACTAATATGACATCAACTGTTACCATACATTCATATAAATCTGCAGGGACAATTCTGACAGAATCAAATTCAGAGACAGCAGTAATCAACTAGTCAGATTCGTTTGGGCAGGCCTTGAAAGACACTACATGGGGTGTGTGTGTGTGTGTGTGTGTGTGTGTGTGTGTGTGTGTGTGTGTGTGTGTGTGTGTGTGTGTGTGTGTGTGTCTCAAGGATTTGCTGTTTCAGCAGGGAAGGAATCAGTCCTGTGCCTTTGCCATGCAGGAAAGTCAGCGTAAGGAAATTCCTGAGCTTCACAGTGGCAATCAGGCAGTTAAGGACCTGCCACTGAAAATGGAGCTGTGTGTCACTCACTTTCATGGCTTATTCACACTAGCAAGACTGCTCTGGCATTAAAAAAAAAGAGGCTTTCTCATTCACTCACCCCAACAACCCAGTAAATTGCCCTTACTTGAAAAATGGTAGTGTGTGTGTATATTTAACAGCAATTGAAAGCTTACCTTCTCACACGAGAAATATTATTTTAAGTCGTTGCAGGTGCCACAGCAAAGGATAAGGCTATTTACTGAAATGTGCAAACGTTGCAGTTACTCTGTAAACAATTTAGTTGTATAACATTGGACTTCTACGACAAGGTCGGTAAGTATTAACTATTATTTATATTGTCCATCAAACAAATTTTTTTGCATGGTAGCGAGGCCGTTGTGGGCCTTTTTTCATTCGACTTCCAATACGACAGGTGGCAGTAACGTAAACTTAAAGGTAACTTGCAGGCTTTTTAGAAACGAAGAAACCCTGCAATGTCCAGAAAAGACTGTCAAATGTCTCTCACTCCGAGCAAAATGTTGTTTACATGTTGAAGATTTATATAAGTATGTCTCCTGTACTTCTTTGGAAAAATGAAATAATATTTTCAGGACTAAAGTGACACTTCGGCTAAACCCGAATTATCACAACAATGGGAATGCTGCGTTCAGGTACTCGTAAATAGAATTGTACATATCCTACTTCCATGATTTAATTGTTTATATAACTAAGAATTGGATACATTTGCATTTTTTTTTTTCATAATGAGGACAACCAGAATCCAGCTTATGTGCATAGGCATAATACAACGTGGAAAACATGAGGCTTACAATTGTCTTTTTACGTTTTACAAATCACAAATATAAATACGTGAAAATCATGAAGAAAGTTAAGGAGAAAAACTATATATTTATTAAAAACATGTAATTGTAACGAAATGAATCGTGTAACAATATAAAACACCACTTTTATCATGTTATTTTCCCTGCTCATGGGGGAAATAATGATTTTCCCATTATATACAAAAGCATCATGTGACGTAGCCCGGACAGAACACATGCTTATCCCGCTGCCGTAAATCCCCAGTAGGATGTCGTAAAACCTATTTTGTTGTTAGATGAGAAGTAAACTGTTTTTGCCATTGATTTCCAAAACCGCTGAATTTAATCCGTTTTGAAGTATGATGAAAGTTCAAATAGTGGCTGTCTGCATCTCCACTCTAGCCGGTACAGTTTAACATCATGGAGGACGTAGTGAATGCATTGAAGATGAGTTGATCTCCAGCAAAACAAGCTCGAAAATGGCAACATACCACACCGAAGGTAAATAAAAACAGCTGTGAAGAAGACCTCTAACCAAGTAGACTACACCAGTCATGATTTTGCGTTGTAATATTGCAGTCATGTTGTTGCAGGGTTAAAATATAATGCATCTGTGTTTTCGTTGCAGGACATTCTGTTGTTGTGGAGGTGAGCCCAGACATCCATATATGTGGCTTCTGCAAGCAGCAGTATAATAATTTCGATGTTTTTCTTGCCCATAAACGAAATGGATGCTCTTTACCAACCTCTGACACAACAGCCATCACTACAGCAGCCCCTCTCACAGGTATAATACATAATATTGATCTGGTTTTGTTGCCAATAATGTGCTTCCAGATTTGCTTTACAGTCTGCTCTCATATTCATTTCCTCCACAGATTCCAGTGCTGAGTTTGTTTTCGAGGAAACCTACCAGACCTGCGTTATGAGAGGTGTCAAAAAGATCCTGACCAAAGCACAGAAAACACCTTCCAAAAAATTAAAACCTTCCCTGACTTCAAAGAGACACAGCTGCTGTTTCTCAGGTCGGTGCCTCTTGCCCTTTACGACTGTAACACATTCCTTCTTATTCGACTGCCAAGCAGGGGAAACAGTACTTCCTGCAACGTCATTAGCTGTTATTTATTTATGACACTTTTAGATTAACTTTCCACTGACGCAAAGGCTACACTCACCTTGTAAAAAACTCTATTACTGTTGATTTACAGGTTGCACTTTTAAGACGCAGTATGGACAAAAAGACATGGAGCGGCACCTCAAAACCCACACCGGTATGTCATTTCCTTGCACTTGTGATTCTCCTTTCTTAACTTAAACCTGGTATTGACACACATTTAATTTTCCATCCTCCATCCAGGTGAGAAGCCCTTTGAATGTGAGCTGTGCCACAAGCGCTTCAGCCGGCGGGACAAACTCAACATGCACAGCCGCTCACACACAGGCGAGAAGCCACACAAATGTAAACACTGTCCCTACGCAGCAGCAGACAGCAGCAGTTTGAAGAAGCACCTGCGGATCCACTATGACGAGCGGCCTTTCAAATGCCAGATCTGTCCGTACGCCAGCCGCAACTCCAGCCAGCTCACCGTACACCTCCGCTCACACACGGGTAGGTAGACAGAAACTGTGGGATGGATGATATAGAGTTTGTTTTAGACTGCATTGTGAATCATTTGTTTGATTTCCTTCCAAGGGGATGCACCTTTCCAGTGCCAGCAGTGCGATGCAAAGTTCAAAATCAACTCCGACCTGAAGAGGCACATCCGGATTCACTCGGGCGAGAAACCTTACAAGTGTGACTTTTGTGAATATCGCTGTGCCATGAAAGGCAACCTGAAATCTCACATTCAGATCAAACACGGCACCGAGAACTCCTTCCACTGCGGCCACTGTGATTTCCAGTGTGCCAGCAAGAACGCTCTGCGGCAACACTCGCGAGAGCACCAGCCCATTCAGCCCATCCAGTGTTCCAAGTGCTCTTACTCCTGCACCAGCAAGGGGGCACTCAAAGTCCACGAGAGGATCCACTCAGACGAGCGGCCTTTTAAATGTGACTTCTGCAGCTTCGCCACCAAGCAGCGCAGCAACCTGGTCATCCACAAGAAGAAGTGCCACTCGGACAAACCTGAGAAAGGAAGCAGTGGGAAAGGTGTTCGAGGAGGAGGAGGAGGGAAAACTGGAGCTGATTCTCCAAATCCAATCGGCTCCAGGTACCGGGCTAAACTGGAAGCGGCTCGAGCTTTCTGCTGTGACTCGTGTGACGCTTCCTTCGTGAGGGAAGACTCCCTGCGGAGCCACAAGAAGCAGCACAGAGACGCTCAGAGTGTGATGCAGCTGCAGCTCCCCACCCAAACTGAAACAACGGTACACAGCAACTCCCACATTGACTCTCCTTACAGCAGTGCACAGCTCAAAATCATTGTATCCCACCCTATGAGTCAAGAGAACTCCTTAATCCCAGCTGCTGTGGAGAGTCAGCATAAAATGGTGCTTCTAAGCCCGGAGAGCCAGGACATGGTTGTGAACTCCATGATCCATCAGGTCAACTTGCTCACGCCTATGCAACCTCTCGGGGTGCCCTCGGAGACCACCCTCGAGCCCCAGACGGTCCTGCTGACGACCAACGACCCGCTGCACCAGGCGCTGCTGCACACCGCCCTCAGCGCTCAGGACCCCATTAGCTCGCAGACTTTCATCACCACCTGCTCGGAGCTGGAGGGCCTCAACGCTTTAATCCAGGAGGGCGGCACCGAGGTAACCGTGGTGACAGAGGGGATACCCGCCATGGTGACGACTACAACTCCATCCACGTTGGTGTGTGATCCAGCAGTTAAGGTGGCGGAGAGTGCCTTACACTGTGAGGAGGGTGCGTTACTGGTGCCGGACATCAGCCTGGGAGGACAGAACGTTGTGATCCACGGCGTCCCAATGATAGTGTCCGCTCAGCCTCAGCAGAGCACTATAGAGCAGCTCTCTTCTCACACACTTTACTCAGACACACACACGCTGGAAGGCCTCCCACACTGAGGAGTTTTTTCTAAGACTATGAAGACTTTAACTGCTTATAAGCTATTTCTTTGCCAGTAAGAACTCTTTAGGTCACGGGACATTAACAGTAACAGCTTTTGTTTCTAGCTATTTTATCATCAATCACTTAAGTAACAATAATGCTGAATTTGGACTTCATTATTTCAGCTTTTAGAATAACTTAAATGTTGTCGTAGCGCAGTAGTTCAATCCAAAATGTCATCATGTGTAACACTGAATCACTTCTGAGGATAAAAAGTGTATCAGGGTTCCCACACGTCCTGAAAAAAACTGGAGAAAATGTATCCGAAACTTATTGCGCTATAACGGTCTCCTATTTTCCTTTTTGATGAAAACTAACTTTAAACTATTGATCACAGCTTCCCAAAATGAATAACATTGTCACCTGAATAGGCTATGTTATGTTCAGAATCATATTTATATACCTTTTTGAAATGGTAGTTTATGGAAACGGGGCATTAAAAACAGTCTGCTCTTGGTTATGAGTGTTGAAATGTTGTGAAAATCCCCCCCCCAAGTTAAACACATCACATGCTAGCTGGTTGTTAAATGTTAAAATGATTACCATGTTTGATCCATTCTCTTAAAGTTGACATGATAGGTAGCTTATGTGTGTACATTAAGATATGTAAACATCAGTCTAAATCTGTCAATGTGCAAAATTGAGGGGGACTATTTGTGTTAGTGGTTTTATGACTGTTCATATTCAACATGTAAGGGAGGATTTAGAGCATAAGTTATAGCCAGTTATGTTTTTTAATCAGATATCAACAGAGGAACAATTTAGCGTAAGTGGGAACCTTGTTATTCATTTGGACAAACTTTCACACATTCTTTGTTGGAGGGGAATTATTGGAGTCATCGAAATATAACTAAACCTTATTTCAATGTTATTAGTTTTTTTTAAGACGAAGTTTAATGTTAGGCAATCTAAAGAAGAATAAAGCCTGAATCAAATGGACACAACTTGAATTTGAATGAATGTCTTTGATGGATGTCTCTGTTTTGTCCACTAGGTGGCAGTAGAGTGCTACAAGTGAGGTTTACTCTGATATTGAGTGTTGTATTGACTCTAAATTATTCTGTATACGTGTGTAGTCTTTTTTCTCTTTCATTCTGAATCTATAAAGTAGATTTGGAGAAAACATCAGATGGCAAATCAAGGTCTTACGTTTAAAAGTCAAGTTGCTCTCTTGATAGATTTTTCAATAAAGTGCCTGTTTTGCTTGTGGCTATCTATAATTGTGGCCATTTTTACATTCAGACTTCAGCACTTAGTATGAGCAGAGATTGAAGGCTGCACCTGAATAACAGTCTCTCTGGACAGATGACATTGATTTGTTTCTCGTCCCTCAGCACTAATGGCTCGTCAGATGCAGACTCAGCGTAGCCACATACTCAGATGAAGTTATTTGATGGACGACTGCACATCTGAAGTCTCACTGCGCAGTCGCTTTGTGTCGCACAAGGGGAACTGACTTCTCCCGGAAAAGGAAATGGTAGGCCTATTTCACAAAACAATATGAAGACCATACCCTGTTCATGGCGACGGTGTGGTGTTAACCACCATTTAACCCTGTTAAAATGTGTATATTTTACCTGTTGATGCCTTTTTTTCAGCTCCATTTATTTTTTCTTTGAGTTTATATTCTAGATGTCTACCTTTTCAATGCTTCTTACATTTTATTACATTTATGTTGGCATTATTGATCCTTTCCCTAAATGCTACTGACAGATATGGCCACTAGTTGAATATAAAGGAGGAATAGTTCGTCATTTTCAGAAATACCTGTTTTTTGATTGATTGATTGAAAAGTGTATTAACAGCTTGTATATTGGGTACAGTACAGTACAGCTCAAAACATACAATTGCTAAGGGGATGCAGACCAGAGAAAGACTTTCTTCTTGTTTACATCAGGGTCCCCCATTTCCAATTCATCATATCATTTAAGACATATAAGACATATTTGACATACAGATGGCTTATTTACAATTTACATACAGGTGGTTTTTTACATACAGATGGCTTATTTACAATTTTCATTTTAGATTTCGTTATAATACATCCTAACCGGACATTTAAGACATACCAAGACTACAGATATCCAGTTAGTAACAGAGTCTAAAATGCGAGTATATACATAGATGTGGGGGGAAGCTGTCCATTGTACGACAGGTTGAGATTTGTACCATTACCGGAGCCAGTTCTGTCAAGACATAGATGGGAGAATGGATATCACTCTTATATTTTTTTTTGTTAAATCTAAAGCTGAGGCCTGTAGAGAAAAGTGAAACTTACACACATGTTCATTTGTGTTCACTGCTAAGCTTTAGAGGTGCTGGTAGGCTGATTTCCCTTTGGACAAAGCATGCTAGCTGTTAGCAGTCTAAGCTAAGCTAACTTGCTACTGGTTGTAGCTTTTCAGATATGAAGCAAAGAGTGGGCTATTCTCATCTAACTTTGGAAGATTAGAGGAATATTTTCCTGAATGTTTTACTCTTAACATTTAACATACAATTTATATAATCAGTTAATACGAAGTTATAAGCTGTTGCAGATGAATGTACCAAAGATATTAAAGATTAGCTCCCTTTTGCTTAACTTCAACGTCAGAATACAGTTTAGGCCTACATGAAAACGTAGCATTAATAGTAATCATGTAAAATGTCAGCCAAATGCCCATTCTGATACAACATCGTACTTTTATTTTAAGCATTGTATACTTTAGTGATCATACTGTTATATTGTTCAGTAATGTTTTGAATGCAGGACTTTTTATGGAATATTTGTCAATTGTTCTATTTTACTTTACTGAAATACCATCTGAAAACTGAATGAAGAATGACTTCTATATCTATTTAAATCCTACGTGTACGATAAATTACCATATTTCTAAATTTAGAAAAAGAACATCTTGAATCTTGCAGTGACAGAAGATACTCTCAACTGATTGAAGTAAAAATTCCTTTACTTTTTCAGGGACATGAAGCAAGTGGGTGGTGAAAAATGTAACCTATTCATAGAGAGGACCTTTTTTCTCATGTGAACTGGGATAAGTTATGCTCTTGCATTGTCACTACCTGCATTTATATTCTAATGATCCAGGGTGTCAGTGCTGACCCTTTTCAACGCTGTGTTTGATTCCAGGACCAAAGTGTTGTCGTCTGATCTTCAGGTGGAATTCCTAAAAAAAGCTCCTGAGATTCTATTATGGGGATGAGATGTATGTGGGAAAAGCAAGAAGTGGTCTCCGGTGTATCTCTTTGATCTATTATCTAACAGACTTCCAGGCCCTAATCCTGAGCACCCTTGAGGAGGAGAGCCCATTTCCTCCCCCCCCCCCCCCCCCCCCCTCTCCCGCTCTGCATGTGACGACATGGGTGAGTTAAGAGTTTCTTCTAATCTACAGCATATTTGGAGTTGGGAAAATCATGCCATTCCTAATGTAGTTAGTGTATGTATTGATGGGTGGAATATTGAATGTTTCACCTTATTCCAAGATTTACGGAAGAGAATTAGGGCCACATGTGAAAGATTTTTTGGAGATTTGACAAAGAGTGAATTCCTTTTTTTAAATTATTATTCCGAGATTAAAATAAGAGTTCTGAGAAAAAAATCACAACATTTTTATTTTGTTTTTATGCTGAGAATCACAATTCTGGGATTAAATTGTATCATCATTTTTTTTTAATGAGAATTCTGAGATAAAAGTCAAATTTCTGAGTTTAAAGTCAGAATTCTCAGAAAAACGTCAAAAAAAATTTTTCTGAGAAAAGTAAAAAACTGACTTTAATCTCAAAACTCAAAGAAATATTTTACACGTGACCCTAATCCTCTTCCGTATAGATTTGAATACAAAATAATATAATAGATAAATCATTAACTTGGCCGTAAAAACACTAACTATTTCCTTGTTTACAAGTTTTTCTTTCACAAAAGGTGGCAGGCGTTTTAAATGGACTTCTTCAAACTGTGTGGCACTTCTTCTCAGCTCCTTCCTTCCTGTGTTTCAGATGTCCGCCTTTGAATGGGGTCATAAATGTCTCTCCAAAAAGCAATTTCCACTCACAGCTGCTTAAAGAAATCGTAAGTTGTGATGCGTTCCTTCTGGACATGAACCGAGAGCATCAGAAACTGATCAACACGAGAGCCTGAAAGGTACTTAAAATCAGTGTGAAAATGTCAAAGAGCTGTAAAATAAACGTAAATGAATTTAGTATCATAGTGTTGGAAGAAGTACTCAGATCCTTCGGCCCTAAAATACTCCGTTACACTTATAGTCTTGATTTCAAAATGTCACTTAAGTAAAAGTACAGAAGTATCTAAATGTACTTCTATCTGCTTACTGGTCCATTTCAGAATAATTTCAACCACTATCAGCTAAATGTACTTCATATCAAAACAAAAGGTACTCATCAAGCAGAATTGATTATATCACAGTATTATATTATTATGGTTGTTATATAATCTGTATTTTATACACGTAAAAAGCATTTTGGTATTTTATCTGGTCACTGTGGACTCAATACTGTGTGGAAGATTAGTATTACATAATCAGGTACAAAAAATGGGTAACTGTATTCCCTGACAGTTACCCAAAAAATTTTCTTTATTTTAAATATCATTTTTAAGGCAGTATCAAAACAAATACTGTGTTTGCTTTTAATCCATAAAACAACATTTTTCAAACTACTACTCTACATATCATTAACGTTTTTGATCCTAAATATCTTGGCTTCTTCTTTTCTAAGGCTACATTGTTCCGATGTCTCACAAAATACATCTAAGTATCTAAAAAGCATTGATATTTATTTGCATCGCATTTGAAGTCCAAACATAACGGAAAGTAATCCGGTTACTTTTATATTGTGACACTTAAACTAAGGTTACTGATTACTTTTTTTTTTTACCAGGTAGCTTGTAATTGTAACGGATTACATTTTAAAAGTTGAAACCACCCATCCCTGAGTACAAATACATAAAAAAGTACTCTATTTAAGTAAATGCACTGGTATCCAGGATAAGTGGTTCAAACACTGAGTGCAGACAGTTGGTCACACTGCGGTACAATCTGTCACATCAACATTACATTTGTGACCTTTGCTTTGTTTGCACACAATGTGCTGTCCCATCAGTAAAAGGCATTGAATGCCCTAATGAAATTAACTGATTGGTAAAGTATGGATATGGATTTGTTTTCCGATGCAGGCGTCGCTTCACTGTGACACTATTGACATCTTAAGTGAGTTTTGATTTCTCGGTACACTGGAGGCTTTTATCTTGTCTCCGTTCAATTCTTTCTCCCTGTGTGATAGAAATACGACACGATAGAGCCCATTGATCTTTTTACACACAACAAAAAGACACTTTAATTTGCCTCTCTGAATGCAATGTGATTATTTGCTAAGAAATTATTGGGCTATTGTTTGACTAAGAGTGGAATCAATAGGATAACTTTGGGGAGAAATGTTATTGTAACGGTCTTTTGTGAGTGGTCATCTGTTTTTATTTTCAATTTTTCGCTCCTTTGTTTAGCAAATCATGCAACTGGAAATTGATGTGTTTGCTCTTAATCTTCTCATAGACACACTCAGGATTTTAAAAAAACCTTTTCTGAAAGCTTTGTCACTCAATAGAATCACTTTTGGGTATTTGCGTGCGGTATAGTATAGATTATATTCTAAATTTTTTAGTATTTTAACAAATCGTGCTCATTAGAATTGTATTAGACACACTTGGTATCTTTTTAAATATATTTTCTGAACGCTTTTGATGGTGTTTATTTGGCATTTAAAGGTGGGGTAGGTAAGTTTGAGAAACCGGCTCGAGATACACTTTTTGTTATATTCTATGGAATGCTCTTAACATCCCGATAGCAATGAATATCTGAAGTGATTTGACAAAAAATCCATCAAAAAATGTCATCTGTGGAAGCCGTAGTACTGTAAAAAGCTCGACCAATCATTTGAGCCGGCCCGGCTAAAATAACTGGACGGCCTACCTGCCTGTCAGCCTTCCATCTGTGCACAAACTTATCTCGTGCCCTCATTGGTCATGTGCGCGTTCGTGTGTGTTGGAGGAGGGGCTCTGTAAGGAAGTGGCAGATTTGTTCCGGTTGTGTATTTTCAAATTCTAGCGCACTCGAGCCGGTTTCTCCAAAATGACCTACCCCACCTTTAAGTGATTAGAGTGTTGTTTTTTTATTTTTATTTGGAATCAATAGAATAACTGGGAATGATGATGTCCCTATATGGGTGGTCGTATCTTTAATTTTCAAATGTATTCCCTTTCTTTTTTTAAAAATCATGCGCAGCACAGACTGAGGTTCCTACTCAAAGTCTTTAGGGGGTTGCTTTTGTCTTTATTCTGGAATCAATTTGGGGGAAATTCTGGTTGTATTTGTGTGGTCGTATGTTTCATTTTCTTATCTTTTAGGAAATCGTGATGTTTCTGCTCACATTTCCCAAAATCTTTGTCACCTCTTTTGTGGTATTTGTTTAAGCGTTGAGGGGCATAGCTTTGAGAAACACTGTACGGACCTTCATGGGTGCTCATATGTTTTATGTTTCTAGTTATTTATCTTGTTCTAAACAAATCATGCACGACATAAAGTGATGTTTCTAATCCAACCTTTACATCAGACACAGCTTTGCCACCTTTTTCTATGTGATACTCATTTGGCATTTTAGTTTTCAGGATGTTGAGTTTCTTTGAAACAATAGAATAACAGGTCAAACCTCTTGATGAAAGGTCCTTTGTAGTTGGTCATATGTTTAAACTTCTAGTCTTTCCTCTTTTTCTTTTTTTACAAATCATGCATTACATAAGTCAAATCTTCACATTGGACAAATTCAGCATTTAAAAAATAATAATTCTGAAAGCTTTGTCACCTTTTTGGCTGGTGTTTATTTGGTGTTTAGGGTGTTGTTTTTGTCTATCTTCGGTTGTCAGGAAGCATTACCCCTGACAGGCTCTTTTGTTGTTTCTTTAAGATTGAGTTTAACACCCGTCCTCAGGGGGCAGAAATATAAGTATAACTCTGAGCCAATAGGCTGCAGCGAGAGCCTGTAAAAAGTCCTTTTCCAAACAAAGGCATGCTACAGTATCTCCAACACAGAGCCACTGCTTTTTATAACAATGTCCTTTATAACGATGTGGGTTTCACCATTTAGCAATGAGCGCTGAGTGTGATCTCGTGAATGCAAATAAGCAGCTATCAGCTTTTGTGGTCCGGCAACAAAGACATATAGTCATTGTTTCCCTGCCCCTGTTTCTGTGCCACTAACCCTAAACAAATGAATGTTTGCATGGTTTCACCGTGCATGGCGCCGTGTATTGAAGCTGGAACAATCGCTCAATTGTTTGCTTTTATTCCATATATTTTTCCGTGGGATGCAAGTTGGTGTGCCATCAGGTTTAGCTCTGCGCAGATACAGGATTTGTTTTTTTATGCTCTCTGATCGTTCTCACATGTCAGCAAGTTGCTTTGTGTTTCCTCAATCCACGTTCTCATAGTTAGCAGGACAGTCCGTTTGTATGGGGTTGTTTTCATTGCAAGGCTGTTTACTATAAACTGATTTAGATTGTTCTTAAAAATTAAAAAGTACTTTTGTGAAGATTTGGAGTAGAAAAACATATTGGTTCTCTATTGTGTGGACTTTTAGAATAAGGCATACTTTCATTTTAAGGCTAAATAAATGTAAGCAGCTGGTGGTTATATCCACAATAGAGACATTTAACTTCACTCACACGTTATCTCAGCCATTTGTCAACGTTCGAATATTCCAAAATAACCTATTTACAAATTTAGAAATTCCTCTGGTTTCAACAGATGGCCATGAGCAAGCAAAATATTTTCTTTGTTCACACATGCCTTACCCTAAGAAAACAAACATGATGGAAATCTGATCTTTACAGATACAAACCATTGTTGTGTGTGTGTGTGTGTGTGTGTGTGTGTGTGTGTGTGTGTGTGTGTGTGTGTGTGTGTGTGTGTGTGTGTGTGTGTGTGTGTGTGTGTGTGTGTGTGTGTGTGTGTGTGTGTGTGTGTGTGTGTGTGTGTGTGTGTGTGTGTGTGTGTGTGTGTGTGTGTGTGTGTGTGTGTGTGTGTGTGTGTGTGTGTGTGTGTGTGTGTGTGTGTCCATGTTTACCTTTCCTGCTTTCAAAGTACTTAATGCAATCTGAATACATGAAACAATCCATGTTGCATATAGACCAATGAGGAAAGCAGAGTGATATGGATTATTGTTAATACTCACATTAACACCACCATGTTTTTTTTTACATCTTCACGGGAAGCCTTTTATCAAACAAACCCATATTCACAAATGATTCAAAACGATGAACAGATCACACATTGTATCTTGCACCCTTTTTCAGTACTCCGAGCGACCCAGGAAACGTTCTTGTTTTCATTTTGATATAGTTCTCAGGAATGGAGAGGTGACGGTGATGGGGGACCGAGCAACAAGATTAGATTAAGGCTGAGCTTTTTTAAGCATTACCATAAGCCTAATTGATGTGGTTGCAACATGACCCTCTTGCATTTCTTGTTTTTTTCACCAGCAAATAAACCTCCACCCTGTTCTCCTTTTTCTTTTCCTAAAATGATGTTACTGCCACCATAATGTCCACCCAAGCCCATGATCTGGCCTGTCCATATTTGCTGTTTGTTTGACCCCATAAGGGCACGAACCCTGGCTGATCCTTCATCTGAGGACAAAGCTTATGTTTGCTGTGACATCATAAATGCCTGCGCAGAGAACACAATGGCTGATGAATTCAGCGGGAGTCGGGCACAGTGGACGGCAGAGACGTGGCCCCAAACTAGTTTTTTTTTTTTTTTTTTTAGATCCACACCTTGGCCAAACATCCCAGAGAGTGCTCTCAAAATAAGGGGAAGCTGTGGTTCTTGAAGGGCTCAGATAGCGGACGTTGTTGTAGGGACAGTGGCGGGGAGGGGCTGAGATCATCAGGTTATAACACTAAATGTTTATATGAAGCTTTGTGGCGCTCAGAGATGGGGCTAGGCTCCTTGGGGAAGAAAGACGCTTTGTTTTTATAGGCTGCCTGGAATGTGGCGAGGACATCTGCTTTATTAGCATATGGGAATCCCACCCCCAGCTATGGATCTGCTGGTGGTCTGATAATGTGTCGTATCGTTACTGATATCACAGGGTGAAAAGTACATGTAGTCAAGTACTGTAACTAAGTACTTATTTCAGGTGCTTTACTTGAATATTTTTTATTCCACTAGAATTGGTGCCAAAGGTTGTACTCATCTACAGTTAGTGACAAGATAGTTATGAATAGAACAATTGTAATAACTAGTTATAAATAAATAAAATACACATTGTTTTCACACACACATGTAAATAATATGTACACATGACTGTTTGTTTTAATTAATTTCTTATTTTATAGCTATTTACCTTTTTTTAATCTTTGATTTTATCCTTAATTTTATTCGTCTGTGCTGTTTTTCAATCTTACCCTGTTGCTGTTGAACTACTGAATGTCCCCACGGGGATTAATAAAGGCCCATCTTTTTTTATCTCAATTATGGATTAAGAACTGTTAAACTTATTATTATATAATTTCTGGATTTCTCAACTAGAAATACTGCAGCAAGGAGCTTCAGGGGTTTGCTACACAGTCATCCAATGCAATCTCTTTACATAACCACATGTATTACTACTCATATACTCTATGGCCGTATACAAAGTAAAAGGTTACCTCTACCTGCAGCTAAATTAAAATGATATACATATTAATGCATCACTTATTAGAAATCAGTGATTTAAAAAATGGTATTCTCGCGGAAATTGCATAATGCGTACTTTTCATGTTGTTACTTTAGATAGATAAATTATAGATTTTATTTATCCCAACATTGGGAAATGATTTTGTTCCAGCAGCAGTGTCAAACATTACACAAGTTAGAAATGTTTAAAAGATGCAAATATAATACGAATTAACATTAGCTACAAGTCTTTACAAATTCACAATAAAAAAGATATCCCTAGAGTATCTGAATAATACACAATATAACGACAAATGTCATAAATTGAGAATAATACACAGTCTCACTAGGCTACAAGAATGTATAGAAATATACTACAGACACATAATGGCATTGGATTAAATATACATGACATTTAAAGTATATTTTGATGCTAATATTTATGTGCGTTTACTTAAGCACGATGTTGAATGCCAGACTGTTATTTGTAACTGTGCTATCATTACTTTAAAAACTGATATAAAAAATATAGATACATGGGTTCTCTATTGTGTGGACATTTAGAAGAAGGCCATCAGCTTTATTTAATTTGAAGGTTAAAAAAAGTAAGCAGCTAGTGGAACACAAAACCGTACTTTTAGTATACTTTGATTCTAACGTGTGAACTCTTACTTAAGTAGCATTTTGATTTCCAGACACTTCTTTCTGTCATTGCATTTTTACATTTACTTTGTTCTACCTCTGCTGATATCTGTAAATACAGACAGTGTGAATCATTGACACCGTTTAATGAATGGTTCAAAGTGTAAACATTTAACATATGACTATGAGACAGAGGCTTTGTTTAGGACCATGTTTTGTTTACCTTTTCGATTCTACCACAGAGCGATTAGCACTATATGAATGTTGCTGCTGCTGAGTTTGAGTCTGGATCTCCTGCAGCTTATTGGTGTGAAAATTCCTCAGTCATTCTCAGGTCATTACAGATGCATCCCACCCATGCCCTGTGACTGGCTCGTGGATTACCATTGCCTTTGTTAGGCTAATTGCATTATTGTGGCTTTTTGAAAACAAAATGAAGTAGGGGGGCATGTGGGGGGGGTAAGAATGAATGTACAAACACATATGAATGAGATTTGTTTTCTTCAAATGGAAATGAAATAGTATTTACCGTGGAGAATTAAGGGGGTTTGGGTGGGGGGGGGGGGGGTGGATTCTGCTTTAGAATTAATTCAAGATTCAAAGGCTTTATTGTGATGTGCACAAAAGCTGAGTTTAGTTTTGGCAATAAATGTCCCAGGCTCCTCCTACAGTGAAACTTAACACGCATCAAAAGAAGTGAGAGGATGGTGCAAGAAACACATTGGTGCAATTCAAATGCAGAAATAAGCTTACTTCATAGAAAATAAGATATACGATATTTGGGGGTGTGTGGGTCACGTGTGAATGACAAATTATAAAAAATAATGTAAGAAGATTAGGAAATAAGTTGGTAATGGTGTAAAGAATGCAATGGTGCAAGAAAATGTAAAAATAAGTCAACTTAATTCATTTCAATTTAAGCATGATAAGATATTGAATACACTATTATTATTATTTTTGTTGGCCTATACATTAATATTCAACCAACTATCATGAGACAAATTTAATTAAAACTGTTCATACTGTGAGCAATAAAGGTGTTTGTAGGCTTAGTTTTAAAAAGTACAAGTCCCGCTTGAAGTTAAAACAATATATGCTGCCAAATATATTTATTTTGAGCAATTATTTAACAAATTCTTCCCTAATATCACCCTGGGCGGACCCCCAACACAGCCTCAGGGTTTTCCTAGCTATCACAACTTCCTTCAGAAGAATTAATTAGTTTATGAATGAAAAAAAAAAGAAAGCCTGTTGATAAGGATCACACAGCAAAGTCTCCTCAAACAGATATCATCTATTAAATAGAGCAGTGTAACCTAACACCTTTTAAGGCAATGCACTCAATCAAGCCTATTGTTTCTGCTCACATACAGTTCCCTCTGTGAGATAAGTAGCCCGGCCCCCCGAGATAACCACAATGCCTTTTAAAAGCATGGATGAGACGTTCACTGTCAACACCTCAGTCGTAGACTCCTGCGCAGATAAACAGTGGAAGAACATGGGGTGTGTATGAAAGGCATTATTGAGACTCTGTGGGAAGCCATTGTTAGTATCACTTTATCTCCGACTAATATTCATCAGACTGGTATTCAGGATGTTAGGGCGGCCTGCGGTGTGATTCACACACAGAGCAGTTTGGTGAGGGCAGCGTCTCAATAGGCTGCATAAATATTATGGCTCAGAGGATGTGAGTCAGGACCGAGAGAATTTAGCTCATTTGGCCATTATTGGAGTTGAAAGGAAGGAGAGGAAGTTGGTTTGAAGATTTGTCACTAGCAGATCTCTCAGTTTTAGGAAGGGGGCGGGCTCCGTATGGTTCAGGAATGTAAAAGAAACAACAACAAAATTGGGTGATGGGAGGTTTCATATCAGAATAACTTGTCTAACTAGTCACCACATTCTGTCTATGTGGGTGTTGTTTAATAGTTAAAACAAACTTATGAAAACTCAAATATTGATTTCATATTTATGTGATCTGTGCTGGCAAATCCTTGAACACACTTGAATTTGATGTTTTGAGGGTTTTAATAGTGCTTCTCCTTTTGAAAAAGTGACAGAAGTTTAGTTGATATAGGATGCTAAGACTATGAACAGGTGACACTTTTTGAAACACAAAACGTTTTTAGTTTTTACTTTCATTTCTCACAGTTTGAATTTTTTTTGTTATTTTTAATAGCCCATAATCATATTATTTTTCATGAAAAAAATATTCATTATTCTGTGCTGGGAAAGTTGGAAACATAAATAAAGGACTGGCTTATCTAAAGCCAGTTGAGTAGCACTTGAAATGTTTGGCTCTATGAAACCTGATGTACTTATATGATTCTGTTGTCTTCAAGGTTGTGTCTTCCTGGTCGAATGTACTTATTGTAATGTAAGGAAACCGCACCATAACATGCTTGTCAAGTGCTTACATTTGACTTTGGATACTCTGATATTTATTTCCCTTTCTACACAGCACCATCACAATTAAATGAACCAACAAAATAAGCCTGTTTATGAGACCTAGAAAAAGCTGCTTATTCAGTCACGCTTGAACAGGTTGTGTTGAGCAACAGGTTAATCAGAAACTCTCATTATATGATTGCCAGTGTTTTCCGTGCATCTGCATTCCTGTTAAGGCTCATTTGATGCAGTTGTCCCACTCTGACACTCATCACGACGGTGGGAGACTGATATATCCATCTGCGCCTGCAAAGGGACGCTAATCCTTGACAACTGTGCCCCTCTGGCAGCATATCCGTTGCACTGCTGGTTGTGTGATACAATAGACTCCCCTCCTTTGTCCTTGAAATTGTTTTAATTAGCCCCACGGCGGGGGTTGGGGCTGCAAACATAAGACTGACTCAATGGGATTGACAAAATCACGGGAGCATGATACTACAGACTCGGGAGATGACAGACACGCGTGTGGAACATGGCGTCTGTAATAAAATGGATGATAAAGTGACCAATCTGGAATTAACGCAGGATTTTAAATCATAATTAAGTCATTCAGGTATTAAATAGGATGTTAAACAGTTTGGAAATGCCTGAATTTAGATTAATAAAAGTATTTAAAACATTTTAGAGAATATCTAATAATCCTGAACTATAATTATTAAGTGATTGACATATGAATATTTTATAAATACACTTGGGTGTGTGAACCTCCCACAAAGAAAGGGGAACTATTTCCAAAACGATCTAAGAGAGTCCAAAAATATTAAGTAATAAGTCAAAATAACCAAATCTAAAAGCGAAATAGCTTATCTTGGATTTTATTAAGTATAAAGTCTCACATTTCACCAAAGAAGCTGTTTTTGGGAAAGGTATTCTAGAAGACAATGAGAGCAACCAGGGTGATGTCCTGGAGTATATTGATGTTTCATCACTGAAGAAACCTCAACAGAATAAAGTCATGTATATGTAGACCCACAATCTCCCATTCATTGTCTATGGAGAAGCTTCATATTCTAATTGCATCACACGTTTGAGACTTATCTGCATTTTTCCAATTATTGATTTAACTTTCCAAGGCCATGGTGTCACATGTTGTAAGTCCTAATTTAGGTGGTGTTTCCCTTTTAAGTTTAGGAAATTTCTTTAGTGGATCAACCTGCTTCAAAGCAAACACAAGACCAATGACCTTAAAAACTGAATTTCCTCAAATGTCACTCTTTGCAAAACTCCAAAACCTGTTGTGCTAGCTGGCCTGTGTGTGTGTGTGTGTGTGTGTGTGTGTGTGTGTGTGTGTGTGTG
Source organism: Notothenia rossii (assembly GCF_949606895.1). Lineage (NCBI taxonomy): Eukaryota > Metazoa > Chordata > Actinopteri > Perciformes > Nototheniidae > Notothenia > Notothenia rossii. The sequence goes on from NC_136902.1 coordinate 9,498,373, forward strand.
TGTGTGTGTGTGTGTGTGTGTGTGTGTGTGTGTGTGTGTGTGTGTGTGTGTCCATGTCCATGCATGCACATGTAGGGTCCGATAAGCCACAGCCACATGCATTCGCTTGTCCCCCACACTCTGGCAGCGTGGACCTCCCAGCAGCCAGACAGCCAACAAGAGGTGACAAGAAGCCTTCACCTGATCCAAGAGGGATCATGTGACCTTTTAAAACGCCACTTTAATCCAAAATCCATGTCTGCGGTGCGGGTCACCTTCTTTTGGAAAGTTAATTTGAGGAATCTCTGAGGAATGCCAGCTGTAGCATTAGCACCGATTCGGGGGAGGGACAGCTGTGATTGAAAGTCGTCAAACAACAAAACAGTATCTCTCTATGGGTGAGACATGGAGGCCAAAAAACTTAGTTTGGCCTTTTATGTAAATGCTAATACCCCCTTTCCAAATTCTCCCTAGTCAAACACACCCATCCCCCCAAGTTCTCCTCCTCTCCCTGCCCCATGGGAGGAGGGGTGGTGCAGAGAGGGAGATCCCAAACCATCTGAATCCCTTTTAACTAAGTGCCCAGAGAGGAGTAAGGGCAATTATTCCCCCATGATGCATTCCTTCACAAAAGAGGATACCATCACTGTTCAACACATGGAATGCAAGCTGTGTTATGGGCACTGAAGGCATGTCACTTCCTCCTAAAAATCAAAAAGAGCAGTGCATCAGAAAGAGCAAAACAGGTGTTCACAACGACACAAAGTGCAGCGTGCACTGCGGGAAACAAAATATGTGGGGGGGAAACGGCTTACATGTAAATGCTTTTCCAATATGCTTAGTGCGGTTATTTACTCTGTGGTCGCTCAGGGCGCCGAGTGAAGTGGGACGGGAGGTCAAAACGTTTTCATTTATATATATTTTATTTAAAACGCCAACTACTTTATATATTTAAGTCTATTATGTACTATAACTTTTTTTTTTTTAAATAGTGTATTTTTTTAATATTATGTACTGTACATATCTTCTTGTTGTTAATATTTATATATTTATTAATTTTTTTTCTTTATTTTACTTTTTTATTTTTTATGTGTATTGGCTATTTTTTACATACTGCTTTAACAAAAATAATTTCCCAATTTGGGAATCAATAAAATATATGTAATCCTATCCAGGGTGTCCGCGGGGTCTTAAAAAGTATTAAAGTTGATCAATTAATTTAGCAAAAATTAAGGCTATTACAAAGTATTAAACAGCATTTTCCAAGGTATTACATTTTGTAGCTTGTTTTCAATAAGTATATCAATGGTCCAAAGAGGTTGTATTCTACAGTCTGCCTGAATGTAATCATTGCGTAGGTGTGTAGTGTGATTCTGTGTAGTTTATTTATGGCATCCCGTTGGATTTGACGTCATCTGAACAGGACATCGCACGCTCACTGCTTGATAGCGAAGGTTCGTTTACGCCGGTTGCTAAGCAACATCGTTATGGGGAAATGCAAGTTTGCGTCCAAATGGTTGGACTATAAGGAGGAAGGACAATCAATACTGTATTCAGTCAATGCGAGGTAAAGTGTGTCGCCAAGGTAACCGGTTAGAACTCAAAGTGGCGATGAGGTCTTAAAATGTATGGAAAGGGTCTTAAAGGGTCTTACATTTGACTTCAGGATCTCTGCTTATACCCTGCTATCTAAACTTCTGTCATAAACAGCAAATAAAAATGCCAAAAGTGAATTACAAAAATCATATTAAGCCCTTTTAACTCCTTCACACCAATTAGTTCATGGATTCATATAAATTCAGATTTGCGTTCATGTGGATAATCATTGCGCGTTTTGAAATAAGTTATTTGCGACCCTTTGTAGTATTTCACAATAGCTGAACAAAACTTGTGATTTGATTATCTCCTGCTTATGTTCTAGTTCCGTGTGCTGCCACTATAAACCGAGGCTTTATGGTGAGAAATACAGCTGTGTGACGTTTGAATGGAGAAGCCTGTAATTAACAAAGATTAATAACGGTGCGCTGTGATGAAGCCCCTCCTCACTCTCAGTCCCTCGGGCAAAGTTCTGTGAGAAAAAAAAAGTGTTTGTTTTTTTTCAGCCTTCATAGTCACACTGATTATAAGAAACTGGAGACGTTGCATTCTTGTCTGCGTGGAATTTGAAGTGTTTTTCCCCCCTGTCACCTTTCATCATCAGTTCATTGGAAAACTGAACAAAAGAGAGCTTTTTGGGGTTTTATTATCATAATCATTGTGTTTGTGTAGCACTTTTGAATGTTTGCACACCATAAAACCTAGGCGAAAATAATAATTCAAGATGTTTGAAAGGATGGGATTTACAGAAAAGTCTGTTTTTATAAAAATGGGTTTTGAAAAAGGGATTTAAAAGATCAGAAGACATAGAGTGGTGCGGGGAAGATTTCTAGTAACCAGGAATTGGTTAGCAGCATAGTAGCACTTATGTTCCCCTCCCTTTGAACTCAACAGTCTTTTGATCGTGATTTTGGTTCGATGCCTGAAATAAGATCTCTGGTTATCTCAGATTGTGTTCTTTAATATCAAATAGTTGGATATCCTACAGGTGTATGTCTGAAGCTTCTGTGTTTCATAAAAACGGTGATTGCTGACAAGTGACTGAATGAGATTACTAAACGTCATCACACAAACTGCCCACTTGTCCGGCAGTGGCTCAGTCAGTAGGGGCTTGGACTGGGAGCTGTAGGGTCGCCGGTTCAAGTCCCCAACCAGACCTAAAATATAGAGTGTGGACTGCTACTTGGAGAGGTCCCAGTTCACATCCTGGGCCCTGCCGTGGTGCCCTTGAGCAAGCCATCGGACACCCCCCCCCCACTCCCGTCGCTCCCCGGGCGCTGTACAAGAGCTGCCCACTGCTCCTAGTGCTAGACTCCTGGTGCTAGGATGGGTTAAAAGCAGAGAACACATTTCACTGTGCTCTGCATGTGTGACCATTAAAGAGGGTTTCATCCCTCCCAATTCTATTCTATCACACCAAACATTAGCCACTATTAGCTTAGTCGTTGGTGAACAGGGTGTCCGCGGGGTCTTAAAAAGTATTAAAAGTTGATAAATCAATTTAGTGAAAATGAAGGCTATTAAAAAGTATTAAACGGCATTTTCGAAGGTATTACATTTTGTAGCTTGTTTCCAATAAGTATATAAATGGTCCAAAGAGGTTGTGTTCTACAGTCTGCCTGAATGTAATCATTGCGTAGGTGTGTAGCGTGATTCTGTGTAGTTTATTTATGGCGTCCCGTTGGATTTGACGTCATCTGAACAGGACATCGCACGCTCACTGCTTGATAGCGCGTGAAGGTCCGTTTACGCCGGTTGCTAAGCAACATCGTTATGGGGAAATGCAAGTTTGCGTCCAAATGGTTGGAAGATAAGGAGGAAGGACAATCAATACTGTATATACTATATAGTCAATGTGAGGTAAAGTGTGTCGCCAAGGTAACCGGTTAGAACTCCAAGTGGAGATGAGGTCTTAAAATGTATGGAAAAGGTCTTAAAAAAGGTCTTAAAAGGGATTACATCTGACTTCAGGATTCCTGCATGTACCCTGTGTGAAAAGAAGTCATGTGACTGTGATGTAGTTCGTTTATAGCGATTTGACGATATCCTGATGTACAGAATGTGTAATTATCATCAACGTGTGTTTTCCATTGAATTTATATTCGGCAATATTCAAAAATGTACTTGGATTTTGTCAAGAAAACCCTTGTGATTCTAACTTCCTTGTCCGCCTACAAAAAGATGTCATCACTGCACCACTCTGCCTTATTTTTAAATGTTGAATCAATATGTTATACCTATTATTTATTAAAAAAATGACCTGTTCTATTCCTGCTGATCTTGATGAATAGTGAGTGCATTTTAAAGGAAACGCCACGCACTAGGCCTCCCTCCCCACTCCCCACCTGTAGCTTCTGAAGTATTGATTGCCTCTGCGAGCTCTACTTCTTCTGTGGTGTTTAATGGAGCTCATCGTCCCCGACCAATCCTCTCACCATTTCCTCTGAAACTGGACACTCCTGCCCGTGTTTCATCCAGCAGCACCTTTCTTAGGAAGCGACTGGAGCATGGAGTGAGAGCTTTAACACTTCTTTTTAAAAAGACAATGAAGCGAAAGACACATTTCCAACTGAGCAGCTGTGCGGTTCCAAACACTTGCCTTTGTGCAATCCTTCCCACAGTCGCATAGGGGCTGTCATACGCCGAGCAATTTGTTTGACTGTTTCGGATGGGTTTTTGAATGCATGTGAGGTGGAACCAAACAAATTCTTATGTGTGTGAAAGTCACAGGCTATAAAGACAGATGTAGTGTTGCCCAACTCCTGTTCTCCCACCTCCTCTTTGATCGTTGCAGTGTCCTGAGGGAATCAGCTGGGGGGAGTGCTTTGGGATTGTTGTATCATGTAAGCTACATTTAACCAATAACAATATTTGTGATGATAAAGCAGTGATTTTATGTTTTGGGACATAAAATGAGATAAGAAGGACCTTTATTAATCCCCGTGGGGAAATTCAGTATTTTAACAGCAACAGGGTAAGAATGAAAAACAGAACAGCACAGATAGCCTACATACGGATTATAGATTCATCAAACGAAAGATACAAATAAAATAATATCCAGGTAAGTAACTTTAAAATAAGAAATTAATCAATACTCTTCCCTTCATTTATTCCATGAGTTTAGAAAATCTTTACCATTTTCATGTCTTTTGAGTTAATATCAAACTACAGCTAGCAGCTTGTTAGCTTAGCTTAAAGAGTTGAGGTCGTAGGAAACAGCTTGATATTGCTCTTCCCAATGGTAACTAAATCCACCTACCGTTACCCCAAAAGCTAATTAATTAAAAGTGTTTAGCTCAACGTATGTTTACACGGCCGTCCCTGGCCAACATGAGGCAAAACAAAGTTATATGATGAGGCCCCATGGTTCGCGAGCGTCGACGGGGGCGGGGTTCTGCTAGTGGATACTCGCAGCGGCGAAACCGGGCCGCGCCACTCTAATTGCGCCGCATAAGCGCATAGGTGAGCCTGCAGGGAGGGACGGCCCTGTATGTTTTTATGCAAATTCAGGCTAGCTGTTTCCAGTCTTTGTGCTAAGCTGTTGGTTTGATCTAGAAACCTGCTCTAAAACCTGAGTTCCCATACAACAAATCTGTATTTTCTATCAAGTTTCAAGGATATCATATTTTCTTACAGTTCTCAAATTGTAGATTAAGACAAACCAAAACTCAGTCACAAAAATACTTGGTTAAGTTTAGTGAAAGTAATGGACGGACTAAATAATTCCTGAACTTTTGGTTATGTTTGGTTTTTATCATATCATAGTCTGCGGAAATTCATCTAGGATGTAAAAGTGTAGAAGTGGGTGAAACAAAGGACTTTTTACCCATAATGCAGTGGTTCAGGGCTCGTGTGAAGCCACATGTCTACGTTTACTTATTTTATTTTATGGCCGATACTTAAACATAATTATCGTACTTATTCTAAGGCCAACCATGTTAATTCATTAACCTAAACCAGGTTGTTGAGTATTGATTTGATTTGCTCCAATCAACACATTATTCTCGTAAATTGAGGAATATTGTTTACTTTTGTACCAACCTAATGTTGGAGAATAAATCAATACATACATAAGAGTGGTTCAATGTTCTCATCTAACATAAGAATTTCGGATAAGTATAGTCACCAAAATGTCATATTCAACCCCCGAATGTGGACAGATTCCCCATTTGAAACTTTAAAGAAAGAATACATGAGCTAGAAATCCATATCTCATACTTAACTTGAGATAGCATGTGTCATGTTAGCAGGCAGACTCTGTCTCTGACACACACACAGCAGCCAGCTTAATGTGTCTGTGTGATAAGTCCAGCCCAAAGCCTTTCATCCTCTGGACGCTCGGACAGAGGCACAGACAGGTCAGGGTTAATGACGGCCTGTCAATGCACCTTTAATGTACTACGTGTTGAGTAAAGGCCATTTATGGATAATGGTTTTGGACTTAAAAGAAAAAGAAACCCTAACACAAAAGGATTTTGCTGATGAAAACATTGGTTAAAATACCACAAAGTGCAGGTAAATGATCACTGGTAAGATGAATGTGTCATTCTCTTATGATTTATATGAATGTAACTCATCAAATGCCAAAAGGGGGAGTTTATTTCCTATATTTTAGGTCACTCACCTCCCCTCTCCCTACACAGAAACTAAGTATGAACAACTAAGAATGTGCTTTAATTTGTCAAGGGGATCTGAGCTGACAACTTTAGTAAAGTCCACTATAACAACCTTCCAGGGCCCCTGACCTAGGGAGGGAGTGACCCCTGACCTTATTTGGGCCTCTTTTATGAGGACTTTTTTGGCTCCGGCCAGATGGCTAGATTATCAAAGGGTTTTTTTATGAGAAAAATCTGCAGGCAAGAGTGCAGTGGTATATGTATCTCATTGTGTGGAGGACGAAGAATCTGTAACTTCCGATAGGTGGGTCGAGGAAAAAGTTGGAGACACAGAGGGGGGTGTGTGTGTGTGTGTGTGTGTTTGTGGGGGTGTGTCGTAAATGTACAAGCCAGGTAGCTGTTTTGTTTAACCTATTGGCCTCTATACTCCCACACTTTCAGATTTTTCATATTGAACACAACCATAATAATGCTCATAACATAACGTTGATTTTTTTGACAATGTGATATATTTAAAAACTTGATTTTGCACATAGTTTGGATTAGCAATCCTACAAAAAAAATATCTTTGAGTCTCCATTCTTTAGCAGCTTAGTCCTCAATCCACTGCGACCACTAACAGCAGCAGCAAACATAACAAAAATGGATTGATTTCTGCTTCTGAAAAAGGCAGCTGCTTGTCAATAGAAGCGATCAGATGGTACAATTATCTCAACTGCATGTTTGTCGAATGAGGGCTGCTGCTTTTTCTATTTGCAAACTAAACCTGACCATTTTTACAGGAAATGTAAAACCAGGGATTTTATAAATGCGACCCTGAAACCGATGTGACAGTCACCTGAGATCACAGATGAGCACAAATCAGAGGAATTTGTGTTTTGGAGAAAAAGGGAAGAGTTGTGTGTCCCCGGGTCACTATAACTCGCTCTGCTCACATCACTCATGTGGCGTCTTTATGAGCGATGGGCTGTTTTGTTGGATTAGGTTTCTGGGGAAGCATCTAGGGCCGGACTCCTCGCAGGGCAATACAGGAGTGGATTCAGGATCCTTGTATATGTTTGACATGACGCTTGATATGCATATAATCCAGTGCACGTGTTTGTCTGTGTGTGTTTTTCGTGAGTTTGACTTTGGGATTGATACAAATGCAACACTATTGATGTAGAGGTGGAAGCCCCGCTCAGCAGGAAGTGGTGCCTTCCGATCCACACATGAATAGCCACACAGCTGTTGTAAGCATTACCTGTTTGTTGTTCTCTGCAGACACCAAATCAGCTGCTCCCTCTGAGCCTACTCATCCTACGCCCGCTGACCTCTGGATGAACAGCAGCAACATCATTTCCAGACATCTACTCCACATGAGTGGAACTGGGATACACCGCAGTTTTAAATCCAGGGCTGTAATGTTTGTAAAAGATTCAAAAGAACCATGTGAATATCTATCATATTTGGTTATTTAAGATAACATAAGATGGACTTTTATTAATCCCCGTGGGGAAATTGTTTCTCTGCATTTGACCCATCCTAGTGTTAGGATCAGTGGGCTGCCATTTTGAACGGCGCCCGGGGAGCAGTGCCTTGCTCAGGGACACCTCGGTAGCACTTGGTCTTGCCGGGACTTGAACTGGTGACCTTCCAGTTGCCAAGCCAGGTCCCTATCGACTTCGCCACCACCGCCCTCCTCATTTATAGCATTTCATAATGATAAAATCAAGTTTGTTTACAAATACAAGATAGTTGCTTTGGTGTATTATGGTCAAAAGAGAAATTATTTATAAGATGGGTACAAAAAAGGTAAAATGTATATATTATAATGTATTTGATAAATTCCTAAAAAATATATTTTTTGCTTTTGTTTTATACTTTTTATTCATCAGCTTATTTCATTAACATATTCACTTTGCTCAGAATTTAAAAAAGTACATAGAGAATAGGTTGATCACAACAAAGGGAACACAAAGAGTTACATAGAAAATACTCTTCAAAATATGTTTTTCAGAAAATAAAATGGTAAATGTGTTATTTTTTTGTTATTAATAAAAAAAGTGATCAGAATCGGATCTATTACCAAAAAGATTTACACATACAATGAATTGGCTTGGTAAGAAGGAGGAATGAAGTTACTATGATACAACATAATTATAAAAACAAATGCTAGCAAGTAAACAAAAAATACAATATATGACAAATTACTGAAAAATGAAGTACATTACATTACATTTAGCCGAGGCTTTTATCCAAAGCGACTTCCAATAAGTGCATTCGACCAAAAAGATACAAACTAGTATATCTGAATGTAAAGTAGATCGCTGTGCAGTGTAGTCCCAAAGACACTGATATCATTTATGGGAATAAGCAGCTTTTGAAGCAGCGTCCTTCATAACTGCAGAAACCCAAGCTGTCGCCGGCCGGCTCTTTAATGTGGCCATTCCTCCTCCTGATTGCACTCAGAGGTCGGGCAGATCTGAAGTCACTGGAAGCAGTTAAAATAATAAGAGCTGACCATGTGTTTGAGGTTATGAGGAGGGGAAGGGCTGCCCCCTCCACAGAGCCACAACAGCCACATGCAGTTCACTTTAACAACAAGAACCCAGAAAATATGAGCACAAAACATCAGTTATGAGCATGTTGCTGCTCAGATCCCAACGCTGGGGGAGGACGATTGATATGTGAATTTTTTGGATTCTATTTTGTATCTTGAAAGTAATTTACATTATAAACAACATATAATTAGTTCATGTTGATTAAATGTGCATTCTGGTACAATATTTAAAAGGATTATTGCGTAATGCCTGAGTTAAAGAAGATATATCAAAGCACAATAGATACAAACATTTTAAAGTATAAAACATATTGCAAAAGTATTCAAAATGAATTTGGTAACTCTAGTTGTAGTTTGTCTAAAGTCTGTACACACCGCCTGTTTACTTTCCCCTGCAGGCCAACGGCTGAGCACATGTACACACTCTCCTGCTTTCCAAAATACACCCTCTCTCTCACACACACACACACACACACACACACACACACGCACACACACACACACACACACACTCCCACACTACAGATAGCTGTCTCCACCCATTTTCATTCACAAAGAGAAGCGTGGTGGAGGGGGGGGCGGAGTTTCAAACGCTTTCCCAAAATATATGAGAGAGAGAGCGAGAGAGAGAGAGAGATCCCATAATCTCTAAGCACAATGTTAAAAGATAGTGATATTCCTAAGATTCCTGAAAGTGTCTTAACATTTATTTGTTTTTAGCATCTGTTTACAATGTTAAAATAAGAAGTATTTTTATTCCAGTTTACAATATTTCATTGTTTCTGTTTTATTATATTTTACATGCACAAAGTTGACTTTCCCCCTGCATTATCTTGCACTTTTATGCAATTTTCACTTTTTTTTCTTGCACCATTTTATGTTAATTAGTATATATCTATGAGTCTAGTGTATGCTGCACTGTTGAAGGAGCCAGGGACTTAACATTTTGATCGCTTTCTTGCCCATAAAACCTCGAATAAAGACTCTTATCGGTGCATTTATGAGTACTTTGCTCTATGCCATTTTGACTTCACAGTGTGATCTGTGTGTCTTGCAAATGAGCTAGAACCAGAATTATGAGGAGGGGGGATCCTCCACCTTAAGATGTTTTTCTTCTTTCTCTTCCACTGTTTAAAATCTCCTGAAGTTTAAAATACAAAGCCCCCTGAGCGCGGGCCAGCCCACCCTGCAGATGGCCGGAGGATCAGAGGCTGTCAGCACGCTTAAACGAGCCAAGAGTCGAAGCTTCAGCCCTGCGGGGGGGGACAGAGCGTGAATGGGCTATTTCCACCAACCTCTATAGCCCCCCGCTGGGCATTTGTAATATGATTTGTGGCAAATTTGTTTAATCAATATGGATGTGGGGGTTTAGACACAAGTCTTTCTTTCCCCCTCTTTTTTTTTTCTTGCCTCAGTGGTCCCCATGTATTAGGATTAACTTCAGTTTGTATCTGAGAGAGGAGGGGATGCATACCTGAGATCAAAGTGAGTGATTGTGAGAACACTATATTCAAGTAATACAAGTATGGAGTTCTTTACAACATATTTTGCTTCTTTGGGCGTCATAGAAGAAGGACGTCCTCCTCTTTTGCACATTTTAGTTAACTTATTTCTCCCTCTGTGTTAATGTTTGGCAGGTTTTGGTTTGTAAAGCTGAGGCTTTTTTTTTTTTAGAGATTGTGGGTCGGTTAGTGATTATGAGATGAGATGTCGAAACAAGTAATACAAGTTTGAACCTCTTCACATCATGTGCTTCAGAAGGGATCCTTCACTTCTCTATGCATTTTAAAGTTGTATATTTGGTGAGTTTTGGAGATGCTGCATGGGCTTGTTATGAGGGGTAAAACATGTGTCTTTAAAGATGGACCCCCCTCATCATGTTCTCTCTTTAAAACGTTTTTTTTTTAAAAGTTAATATTGTGGAGGCTTTTCGGAGATTGTGCACCCATTAGTGATTATTAACAGTCGTCAACAATATATATTCAAACAAGTTATTCAAGTTTGGACTTCCTTACAACAAATATTGGGACTTGTGCGTCTATTTTGCTCTTTTTTACCCCCCAAAAAAACGTTTTTTAAGGCCTTTTTGGAGATTATTGGCCACACAAATGACATCCAATTGACCTCCATGCGTTAACTTCTAGCTACTAGTTGACATACTTCTCTGTGAAAATCAAACGTTTACTATCATGAGCCCTGGTTTGATATTAGAAAACCCTCTCAGATTTCCTTTGACAATACGTGTGATAGTTGTGTGTAAATATCTGTTAAACTCACACTTTGTCGTTTCCACCTAAAGCTTAAATCCTATACCTCCATCATTCAGGAAGCCACAGCGGTCTTTCTTTTATTCGGCGTGCACGGTGGCTTACAGACGGGCAGGTGGCTTCAATCCAATTCTACCGTGGCTGCTGTCCAGGAGGAATCACAGGACAAAAGGCGCGGTGGGGTTTTTTCTCCTTTTTGTGTCCGGCTTGTGATTTACAGTTGTGCCTCCCATAAAGTAAACCACCCTCTGTCTCACCCTCAGCTTCTGCTCACTCCTCTGAGGGCAAAGTGAGGCTGCTCTGGTCTCATCCCTTTCATTTCAGAAAGAAACCACAAAACTAACATCAACTCCCACACAGTAATGGAAAGTATATTTACTCGAGTATTGTACTTTTTTGTACCTATTGACGCTACTTTATACTTCACACTTCAGAGGCAAATATTATACTTTTTACTTATTTGAACACTCACAGCTACTGGCAACTTGGTCATATAGAAACACATGATACGGTATAATGCAGTACTGTACTACTAATGTAATGCTTTTACATGTGTTAGTCATAAAAACAGGATAATATACATAATATATATCTGTGAAAAAAATCCATTCTGCATAACGAGTACTTTACTTTTGATACTTGAAGTACATTTAGCTGATAATACTAATGTACTTTACATTGTACAGAATGAGTACACTTGTACATTTTGATGCTTACTTTTACCGACTTAAAAGTTTGAAATGAGAACTTTTACCTGTAATAAGTAATTTATGACCTTGGTGGTATTTGTAATTTTACTTACAAGGATCTGAAAACGTCTTTAAACACTCTCACACCCCTACAACACACACATTCATGATCATAGCTCACACACATTATCCCCTCTTTGAATGGTCTTAACTGTCTTGAGGTTTGTTTGCTTTGTTGCATCTGCCTCTGTTTATTCACCTGTTGTGTTTATGTCCCTTTATGTGTGACCTAAAAAGAAAGACATGGAAGCTTACATATTCTACCTCTGCATTCCTCTCCGGTTGCTATGCTGTGTTATTATTTACAGCCCGTCCAGCTGGAGGTTTCTGGTTCTTCCTCTGGGATTGTTTGCCATTATAAACCCGTGCAGGCCACACAACAACTTTTGTCACACACACACTCTTTAACCCCCATTTAGCTGAATAACTTATTATGGATCTTTTCCTTTTTCTCCACTTCCTATCAAATCGCCTGCTACAGGAGCTTATACGCCAGCACCGTTCCTGCACAGATGTGGGCAGGATCCCTAATTTCACTCTCCTTCTCTCAGCCTGTCAGCGCTGAAAAGAGGCAAGCAGGACAGAAAATAATCGGCAGAACATCCCATAAGTCTGAATGTGGGGGTAGCAGATGTGGGTGGGGAGGGGGTTGCCATTAGCCACCCCCCCCCCCCCCCCCCCCAGGCCCATCGGACTATTGTTCAGCAAAGAAGCCATTTCTGTGGTTTCTATAACAACCATAATATACTGTTATCCATGTCCCTGTGCTCGTGGTAGTGTGAGGCCTGGCTCCTGAAGTGTGTTGGGAGGAATCAAACTCAAACCTGGCTTTTTAAAACATTTTCTTCTTACATTTATTTTAATGTTGATCTTATTCAGTTTAAGACATTATGCAATTCAAATTCGGAAGCTTTATTGTCATGTCAGAAGTCACAATGTCCCAGGGTTTAACAACACCACAAACAATAATAATAGAAAACAAATCACACACAAATTAAATAAGAAATGTGTGCAAACGTTTAAAAAAGAAATAAAATAATTTGATAAAACATTTTCAAGTTACAAAAAAAATGGTTAACATCAAAAAAGCCTACACTACTCCTAATAGTAATTAGAGAAAACTAATAAAACAATAACATAAAATATATAATAATACAAATTTTCCTCGAGCTCTTATTAAGGAAGTCGACGACTTTTACATATGCTGAGTTAAAATCATCATAAATGCATAATTTCAATCAACACACTTCAAATATACAACAGACAACATCAATTAAACATTGAAATGAAAAGGTATATTTAAAAACGAGAGACATTATTATACATAAAAATAAATAGTGCAAGAGACTTAATCACCAGGAAGCAGATACCACCATGTTCACCTGGAGGGCAGTGGAATCTTTGAATCGTCTTTTAGGAAATGTGAGCAGATTTCAGGAACCAGGCAGTGGATATGATGCCTACAGTACAGGCGGAGGCGGAGAGGATTAGGAGGTTTTCTTTTCAGCGGTCACAGAAGGCAGTCATTACCTCTGAGGTCCGCAGCTGTCTTTGTCAATGGCCGCTGTAAAACTACATTGAAGAGCTTGAAACCCCAGCAGGTGTCTTACAGCCTGTGAGCCGCAGAAGAACGACCACATTCACTGTCAAGTGCTCTGAGCTGCAAATTTCTTTTGTTTCCAAGGACGTGTTTACCCTTTAACACCCAAGGACACTTTGGAGAGCTTTTGCTTAAGCTAAATTGGACCTATAACATTTGCATTGATTTAATTCAACTTGGACCATGTCTGTGATGTATGTTGCAACGTCTGCTAGGGATGACACATAACAATGAAATCAGAAACACATACTACGCAAACTTTTAATGTATTTAGTAACCAATGTTTATATTTGTATAGTCTAATATCCTGTATTCTGACTTATCCTTATATTTTATTTTGTGTATTCTATAGATATATATCTGTCTTCTGTTGACATTCAACCATTTAATGTATACAAAGATTTGACCAATTTGGGAAAAATAAAGTACACTTAAAACACACAAAAAAGTAAAGTGCATTATTTACCACATTTCGAATTGTTTTCATTAAGACCTGAATCTGAGCAATAATTATTCTGGGAGGATTTTAGTGGGACAGTTTCAGTTTCACTTTTAAAGGTCAAATTTGTGAATTAAGACATACATTGGTTATTAAATATATTTGGGATACAAAAAGTACATTTCTAAAGTGCGTTATTATTAATTTTCTGCACATTTTGCAATTTTTTGTGTTATTTCTGCTTCATTCTAGGCTGTGTGTGCATATTTCATGTGAAGGTGCCAGCGTGAGATCATGTTAACACGGGCGTGTTACAGTCATCAATGTTTCGCCATATTTACTTTGGTCACTGCCATCTGGCTGTACTTTCCAAAGAGAACTTAATCCATCAATTTGAAGGAGCATAACATGTGGCAAAAAAACATTTGACTTAAAAACAAACCAACCAATAACAGGATGACTTTTCAGATGTTACTTAAGTTGTGCGGAAACTAAAGGCATTAAAGAAGCATTTAACTGAAATTGACACTTGTAAATCCCCCTAAGATAGGAGTTGGCAGGACACTATTGTATATCTGGTACTTTCTCATAAGCTAATTAGAAATGAGAAAGGACTGATATCCTGCAGCCTCAGCACTTCCCACCCTGTAAATGTTTATGACCCCGGCCCAGATTGCATCTGAGATTTGAAGGATTGGCCCCCTGTTGACTCACAGCTTGACGGTGACTGCCCAGCTCTCCCTATCTCTTTGTTTATTGTGTCTCAAATTCTTCAAGCTGGACCTCCCCATGCCCAAAGACCACAATTCATCTTGAAAAAAGTATGGACATTTGTGAATTTATAGCAGAGCGGTTGGGTCAATCTTAAAACATCACTGAATGAGCATTCATTTCTGTCATTGTTGGAAATTAACTAAGTACTTTACTTCCTACTTTGACTATGCTGCAATTAAAAGGAAAATGTTGTAATTTTTAGTTCACTTGAGTTATTTTACAGATTTTGTTACTTTATAAATCCAGATTTGTAGACACAACACATGGGAAAACTTGACAAAAAGTTTTTAAAATGTTATTTGGGAAAACATCTTAAAGTTTTAGCTTCTCAAATCTAAAGTTTTTGCTTCTTTTCCTTTTTAATATTGAAATACATTTTAGAGCAATGAGTCCTTCTACTCCTAAAACGTATATACTTTCACTTAAGGACCATTCTTAATGCACTTTTTGATTTTACTTAAGTAAAGGACATGAATACTTTAACCACCACTGTAACGCTTCACTTTCTCTCTCCTGGCTCGTTATTTAACTGACCCATCATACGCTCCTCCGCTGAAGAGAAAGGGAGAAGTGGACACAGCGGGGTTCTCTTCATACAGTGAGTCCTTGTTGCCCCCTAACACTCTATTGTTTATTGATGGAGGTGCTTGTCATAGTCATGCAATAACAAAAGCCTGACTATTGCTGTGTTTACCTCTGCACAGGAACCACTGGGCAATTCTCCATTAAATTACAGCCATGTGTGGGCCACTGCTCTCTCCCCTCACCCGCCCTCTCTTGCACCACACACACACACACACACACACACACACACACACACACACACACACACACACACACACACACACACACACACACACTCAGGATATAGACTGTTAACATCCCTATAAACTAAGACTCTAAAAAGAACACATTGGCTTTCTTTTATCCTGTCATCGGTTACGAGGAAATGCTAGAAAAATATGAGAAAAACAATAATCGTAAAGTATTTCTTTAAGAATTCGTGATCAGAGTCGAAGTTGTTTGTGGAATGCTGTGACATATAATTTCCTCCAGCCCCAACCTCCCTGTCAACAGTGTGAGACAAATAAGCAGTCGTCTTGTTATCTCTGTAGACACAGATCTGAGTCATTTATACTTCCTGTTGCACCCAGGTGTTACAACCATCTCCGGGTAAACTCTTAACATGCAAATGATTTCAGTTAAAGTTGACTTTTTGTTTAGTCATATGCTGTTGCGGTCACCTATATATGCAAAGTTCCTCTGAAGAGACATTTATGAAGTCTCTTTGAATAATCGTATGTGTTGGATATGATTATTCTACACCAAAAAAGAAAATGCTTTTTATTTATTTGACCGAAAAGTCAATTTTTCCATGTGAAAACATTCCATGCAAGACTTGTGTGAGATTGTTTCTTAAAGGGGACATATAATGATCATTTTCAGGTTCATATTTGTATTTAGTGCCTCTACTGTGACATGTCTCCATGTGTTCAAAAAAGCTCTTTATTTTTCTCATACTGCTGAAACCAGAGCCCAGCCTGCTCTGATTGGTCAGCTTGTCGTGATTGGTCAACCGCTTAGAGATGTCCCGCCCCTTAGCCTATCACGTACAATGTGTTGGAGCGCTAGCCAATAGAAGTGTGAGTTACATAGTGATGTCACTTTGTTTAGGAAGTAAACAAAGGAGTCCAATGGAGGCAACAATACAACACACTACACAAAAGAGAAAACCCCAAAAAGAATAATAGGGCCTCTTTAAACTCAGAGTGTTTGCTGTAAGGCGATACATTTGATAACAGCCTCTTAGTATCAAACTCTACAACACATCAATATAACACAAATCAATAAACACATGTGTAGAAGGCTTACTAAATCCTATTGAATACAGAAAATCCACTCTATATATATATGTGTATATGCTACACTACAGTGTGTTGACATATCAACATCCATATGGTCAGTTGACCAGTGGCCTGCTGTATGGCTCATATTGGTGATGTTTTTCATAACAGCTCCATCCAATGGGGGAAAAAAACAATATTGGTACAGCAGACAAACATCCAAAACCTTTCACCCCGATGCCCTCTAGTTCTTTTCTAGGCTGGTGTTACCCAACAAAAGAACTAAATACATGTGTTCATGAAAAGGAGGACATTTGAAAGGGTGTTTACTGATCGATAATGAAAACAGTCTGACTATAGTGATTGCTGTGAGCCTCTATACTTGGTGTTGCTGGATAATGCCATGTTGGGGTGATTGTACACTGAAAACAAAGAGTAGCAGGGGAAATATCTTTATACTCTTAATAGTGCTCTCGTAGAAAAAGGTTAATGGATGGCGTAGCAAAGTGTAAGTCATGATATGATTAATATGAGTGGGAAAAACCTCCCACAGGACCTTAGGTAGCGCAAGAAACAACAAAAGGTCACCGGGACTGTTTTCATTTGTGCTCGTCCATCCTCAGCATTACTTACCCTTTCCATGGGATTCAAGTCTTGCATGAAAAAACAAACTTTTCCCTTTGTCCTTTGTGTGAGTTTAATGACCTTATTTATGACTACAAGGGAGGAAATGTTCTAAGGGGCACCTGAAGAAAAACCAACAGAGGATAAAATAATAAAACAGGATATAGGAAATTCACTCCTGAAGAAATCCTGGTGTCAGTGAGCAAGGAACCGGTCAACCATTAAAAGACTATTTGTGATGTCCCACTGTTTGAGAGAACACATCTGAAACGGTGAGAAATGAACCGCCTGGTTGTGATTTCAGGTCCTTTCATAGGGAAAAGCCCTCTTTCATTGTGTTTCTCCAAAAGGCACTTCATTATTTGTAATCATTTGTTAAATGTGTGATTCAATGCAAGGAGAGGAGCTTTATACTGAAATGTTAAAAGGTTTATAACAAGTTTTAGAGTGTTATGGTTTCTTCACCAGAGAGATACAACTTGGAAGGCACAAGAATGCAAATGATGTTACATTTATATGCTGGACACAAGTCGCTCTGTCTTCATTCGAATGTCAATTATTTACAACTAATTTACCTATTGGACCATGATCGACTTTCAAGGTTGTTGTGAAATCCCCACAAATATGCATTTTTATGGCTGTCAGATTTAAGGAGGCCCTTTTATGCATGTAAATGGTCTGCAAAGTCTATATATATATATTGGCTAGCACTCCAACACATTCTAATTAATAGGCTAAGGGATGGGACATGTTCAAGCGGTTGACCAATCACAAAAGAGCCGGCCAGCTAACCAATCAGAGCAGACAAGAAAACAAGTGAAGGGGGGCATTAAGTTATTTTTATTTGATCTCAAGATTAAGCAAATCCGATATAAAATCTAGTTAGTTAGTTAGACTGCATTCTCATACAATAACTCTGATAAGTAAAGTAGGCTCTTTTCATAAAAATGTGGCTTGTTTCGAACCGTAGTTCTAATTTTCACACTGATGTGAAACAGCTCATCATTCCCAAGTTTGGCCTGGGCCTTTCATCTTTTACTGAGTCCTAAAAAGCACATGTTCAATTCACAATTCCTCAGCAAGTGTTGAGGCTGTTATTGTTTGCCCACTGCAAGGTCATCGTAAAGCTCGGCAAATGACACATGTGAGAAAAACCTGACATCCCTCCATCTCGCGGCGTTCTCTTGTGTAAACTCCAGAGGGAATGAGAGAAAGGTCAGGATATAGGACACACTCAATAGTAAATGTTTGGGGTCCATCAGTGACCAATATATATTCAGTATTGTCTGATAGGTCACGTCAGGTCAAGGATGCGATATTTGGAACGTTTCTGTGCTCACTGCAACAGTTATTGTTGACATTGATCAGTACAAAACCCCCACAGCTGACCTCAGCAGCAATTATCACTTTAACAGAAGATGCAGGAAACTCCAAAAGGCTCTATATGGGTTATTGCCTTCACAGAAAAGCAGCAAGATGGATTTTCCACTCGTCTTTCCTGTGAGTCATATGAACAGTTATTCTGATTTTCGATGAATGTATCTTATTTATCACTCACCATTTTTAAAGATATACTATGATATATTGTTTTCTTCCAAAATGTTTATGCCATGTGGATGATATACTACTCCGGTTCCCACAACTGCAGTTTTACAGCTGCACACAGTTTGGGTTGTTTAGATTGAACGCAGCGTATTCAAGCGTAGTTTCTTATTGGGGCAATAAAGCGTCTAGACAGCACTCCCCTCTTTTTCACCTTCAGCCCACTCTCTTAGAGGGCATTTGTTTATCTGAATATATTGGCTTGTCTTTGTCTCACACTTATCAGCCAAGGCATTATATAACAGATGCAGAGGAGTCTAAAACTGAAATGGAATGATAAAAGGTGAATATCATGTATGATAAGAGTTACTTATTACATTTCAAATCAAGCACTTACTGTTGCTCACCTAAACTCCAAGAGTTACATTTTACTTTACAAATGTTTACAATTGTCATTCTTGGATATTGTATGTATCTGTTGCTTGTTTATAGTATTGTCCTTAAATGTTTAATGTTAAATGTAATGTTTTGTCCTTGAAATTAATATTTTAAGTAAAAACTGATGACTTCATTATTAATCCTCATTTTGTGTTGTGATCAATGTTCTCATTTATTTTATATACTTTGTTTGGTCTTATGTGACATATTTACTTGTGTTACAGTGTTAATATGTGTTACAGTGTTACAGTGTTAATATGTGTTACAGTGTTAATATGTGTAACAGTGTTACAGTGTTAATATGTGTTACAGTGTTAATATGTGTAACAGTGTTACAGTGTTAATATGTGTTACAGTGTTACAGTGTTAATATGTGTTAGTGTTCATATGTGTAACAATGTTACAGTGTTAATATGTGTTAGTGTTAATATGTGTAACAGTGTTACAGTGTTAATATGTGTTACAGTCTTACAGTGTTAATATGTGTTACAGTGTTAATATGTGTAACCGTGTTACAGTTTTAATATGTGTAACAGTGTCACAGTGTTAATATGTGTTACAGTGTTAATATGTGTTACAGTGTTACAGTGTTAATATGTGTTACAGTCTTACAGTGTTAATATGTGTTACAGTGTTAATATGTGTAACAGTGTTACAGTGTTAATATGTGTTACAGTGTTACAGTGTTAATATGTGTTAGTGTTCATATGTGTAACAATGTTACAGTGTTAATATGTGTTAGTGTTAATATGTGTAACAGTGTTACAGTGTTAATATGTGTTACAGTCTTACAGTGTTAATATGTGTTACAGTGTTAATATGTGTAACCGTGTTACAGTTTTAATATGTGTTACAGTGTTACAGTGTTAATATGTGTTACAGTGTTAATATGTGTTAAAGTGTTAATATGTGTCACAGTGTCACAGTGTTAATATGTGTTACAGTGTTAATATGTGTTACAGTGTTAATATGTGTTACAGTGTTACAGTGTTAATATGTGTTACAGTGTCACAGTGTTAATATGTGTTACAGTGTTAATATGTGTTACAGTGTTACAGTGTTAATATGTGTTACAGTGTTAATATGTGTTACAGTGTTACAGTGTTAATATGTGTTACAGTGTTACAGTGTTAATATGTGTTACAGTGTTAATATGTGTTACAGTGTTACAGTGTTAATATGTGTTACAGTGTTACAGTGTTAATATGTGTTACAGTGTTAATATGTGTTACAGTGTTACAGTGTTAATAATTGTTACAGTTTCACACTGTTAATATGTGTTAAAGTGTTAATATGTGTCACAGTGTTAATATGTGTTAAAGTGTTAATATGTGTCACAGTGTTACAGTGTTAATATGTGTTACAGTATTAATATGTGTTACAGTGTTAATATGTGTAACAATGTTACAGTGTTAATATGTGTTAGTGTTAATATGTGTAACAGTGTTACAGTGTTAATATGTGTAACAGTGTTACAGTGTTAATATGTGTTACAGTGTTACAGTGTTAATATGTGTTACAGTCTTACAGTGTTAATATGTGTTACAGTGTTAATATGTGTAACCGTGTTACAGTTTTAATATGTGTTACAGTGTTAATATGTGTTACAGTGTTACAGTGTTAATATGTGTTACAGTGTTAATATGTGTTAAAGTGTTAATATGTGTCACAGTGTTAATATGTGTTACAGTGTTAATATGTGTTACAGTGTTACAGTGTTAATATGTGTTACAGTGTCACAGTGTTAATATGTGTTACAGTGTTAATATGTGTTACAGTGTTACAGTGTTAATATGTGTTACAGTGTTACAGTGTTAATATGTGTTACAGTGTTACAGTGTTAATATGTGTTACAGTGTTAATATGTGTTACAGTGTTACAGTGTTAATATGTGTTACAGTGTTAATAATTGTTACAGTTTCACAGTGTTAATATGTGTTAAAGTGTTAATATGTGTCACAGTGTTAATATGTGTTAAAGTGTTAATATGTGTTAAAGTGTTAATATGTGTCACAGTGTTAATATGTGTTACAGTGTTAATATGTGTTACAGTATTAATATGTGTCACAGTGTCACAGTGTTAATATGTGTCACAGTGTTAATATGTGTTACAGTGTTACAGTGTTAATATGTGTTACAGTGTTAATATGTGTTACAGTGTCACAGTGTTAATATGTGTCACAGTGTTAATATGTGTAACAGTGTCACAGTGTTAATATGTGTTACAGTGTTACAGTGTTAATATGTGTTACAGTGTTATTATGTGTTACAGTGTTAATATGTGTTACAGTGTTACAGTGTTAATATGTGTCACATTGTTACAGTGTTAATATGTGTTACAGTGTTAATATGTGTTACAGTTTCACAGTGTTAATATGTGTTACAGTGTTAACATGTGTTACAGTGTTACAGTGTTATTATGTGTTATAGTCTTAATATGTGTTACAGTGTTACAGTGTTACAGTGTTAATATGTGTCACAGTGTTACAGTGTTAATATGTGTTACAGTGTTAACAGTGTTACAGTGTTACAGTGTTAATATGTGTTACAGTGTCACAGTGTTAATATGTGTTACAGTGTTAACATGTGTTACAGTGTTACAGTGTTAATATGTGTTACAGTGCTACAGTGTTATTATGTGTTACAGTGTTAATATGTGTTACAGTGTCACAGTCTTAACATATGTTACAGTGTTACAGTGTTAATATGTGTTACCGTGTCACAGTGTTAATATGTGTTAAAGTGTTAATATGTGTCACAGTGTTACAGTGTTAATATGTGTTACAGTGTTAACATGTGTTACAGTTTCACAGTGTTAATATGTGTTACAGTGTCACAGTGTTAATATGTGTTACAGTGTTAACATGTGTTACAGTGTTAATATGTGTTACAGTGTTACAGTGTTAATATGTGTTACAGTGTTAACATGTGTTACAGTGTCACAGTGTTAATATGTGTTACAATGTTACAGTGTTAATATGTGTTACAGTGTTACAGTGTTAATATGTGTTACAATGTTACAGTGTTCATATGTGTTACAGTGTCACAGTGTTAATATGTGTTACAATGTTACAGTGTTAATATGTGTTACAGTGTTAATATGTGTTACAGTGTTAATATGTGTTACAGTGTTACAATGTTAGTGTTAATACTGTATGTGTTACAGTGTTACAGTGTCAATATGTGTTACAGTGTTAATGTGTTACAGTATTAATATGTGTTACAGTGTTACAGTGTTAATGTGTTACAGTGTTACAATGTTACAGTGTTAATATGTGTTACAGTGTTACAGTGTTAATATGTGTTACAGTGTTACAGTATTAATATGTGTTACAGTATTAATATGTGTTACAGTGTTAATATGTGTTACAGTGTTACAGTATACATATGTGTTACAGTGTTACAGTATTAATATGTGTTCCAGTGTTAATATGTGTTACAGTGTTACAGTATTAATATGTGTTACAGTGTTAATATGTTTTACAGTGTTACAGTGTTAATATGTTTTACAGTGTTACAGTGTCAATATGTGTTACAGTGTTAATGTGTTACAGTATTAATATGTGTTACAGTGTTACAGTGTTAAGGTGTTACAGTGTTACAATGTTACAGTGTTAATATGTGTTACAGTGTTACAGTGTCAATATGTGTTACAATGTTACAGTGTTAATATGTGCACCATTATATGCAATTAGCTTGTACAGGAAAACTCAGAAACAAACATGATTCTGATATTTCAGATAACATTTATTAATATATCTAAAAGTATTTTCCCTTTTTATTTGTATCTTCTACATTGTATTTCCAAATCATTTGTATGTCAAAAAAAGCCCTTTGAAACTGCCTTGTGTATGAATTGTGCCTTATTTGCATGGCTTAATACTTGTTTTTGCATTATTGTGAACGTAAATCTTTCAATTTGTTTATTCTGTGTCCTTGACTTTGTGTTGAGTCTTATTTCTTTACCTTTACACTCTTCTTTCTGCACACATGTGTGATGTTTATTTTGCATTGTTTACTCTCTGAAAGCCAGGAGCAGTTTATAATATCATTCTTGTTTGTATCTCAGACCCATTGAGGATTTGTCTCCTTTCTTTCTTCTACTTCTACTCCTCATGAATACTAAATGTGTATCCATAATACATTTTCCCACACCGCTTTGATCTCAGATGACCCCTCGGTGTGCGTACAGCAGCGTTTCAACACAGATTGGCATGTCGTCTCTGTCACATTCCAAAAATAAATAACTGCCTGCATAAGGTAATCTGAGAATGAAGTAAAAGTAAGGAAGGTTATATGTCCTGTACCAGCATACTTCATATCCTCATGCTCTGAACATCAATAAGATTAAAGTATTGGTCTGGGATTGTTTCGTAAAGCCAGATCAACTTACACTCTGTGTTATCATCGCACATGTCGGGACCTTTACCCTCAGGTTTGAAGAGGAATCACTGTGAGATTTTAGTTTTAGAAGATGTGGTTTATTGATTGTGAGATTTTAGTTTTAGAAGATGTTAGGTTGGTTTATTGATTAGCTGATCATTTATTCAGTTGTTTGATTATACCTAACTATACCTCTTCTGGTATGATGATTAAAGTTTCCCCCTTGGAGAAATTACATGTTTGACACTACATTAGCCACAAAAGATATGAAAATTGTGGTCACATGTCATTTTTCCTGACATAGAAGTATGTTTTAGAGCATTAGAGCTCAGCATATTGAAAATATATGTGACAAACAGCCTCATAAATACGAAATTGTATGATTTAAATGTTAAAAATGCACATAACCACCACTTAAGATTGTTTGCATTAACCTGAATAATAGCCAAAGGATACATTCTGTGGCTGCGGCACAAGTTACTTTGTTGTAAATTACAACCTTGTTTAACCTAACCTCCACCAATAATGCACCTTAAGTCATATTCCTATCATAGTTGGATACTATTTTACGTGACCTTTTCTATAAACATACAGTACATCATAAATACATGTCAGTCTAAAAGAAGTTGGGCAAACAGAGTTGATGTGTATGTAACCTCCATTGCTGTACATTAATCTAACTTTGCTCTAACCTTTTGACTTTATTTGGAAATATTTAACTGCTCCAAGGATTATTATAAGAGTGATACCATATACAGAAGGATGTACCAAAACTGCAACACAGATCATAAAGGTTCCTTCCACTATATGATATATTTTAACATTTGTTTGTATGTTTTAATTAGGATTGAAGTCTTTTTTAATTTTTTATTGTATTTTTTACATTGTGTTTTTTTAATTTTCGATTGTGGACCAAACACCAAGACAAATCCTTGTATGTGCAAACCTACATGGCAATAAAACCCTGTTATGCTGTAGGAGGATCAAGGTAAATTGTGGGCATGAACAGAAAAACACTACACACATTGTATGTATGCATTTTAAACAGTAGCCTATACGCATGTAAGTTCACATTACGCATCGGTGATGTGTCAGTGTTTTGGGTCAAATGTGCCACAGGTTGAAAGCAGACTACCAGTTTAAGATCATGTTGTTTGACTGATCTTTATGTCGCTTGAGTTTGTCGGCGACAATATATATATTTTTCGGGAACAAGGGAGAGAGCGATGAGTTGGGTGTTATTAACCCTGCCTCCATCCCCAGCCCGGCCACTCGCAGAGCTCCTCCCGCCCCCTCCCGGCTCCGCGCTCCGCTCATCAATAGGGAGCACATTTGAATAATGTGTGAGCACTTGGACTGGAGCCAATCAGCTGTCAGAGGACCGTGATGAATCGCAATGCATTATTGATAATAATAATTACGTTGACATGCGCATTTCTACTTGAGGGGGACTAATTTGCCAAGCAGAAGACATTTGTAGAAGAAGGAGAGGAAATATTGTTGGCAACTCTTTGCTCCTGATGGTTGCATCATGTCGAGGCGCAAGCAAGCCAAACCGCAGCACATCAACTCCGACGATCCCGGTGCGTTAGAGAATGGTAAGTTTTCGCACAACATATTTGTTTGTTTCCCGAAAAACGTAACATACAGCTTCGCCATGCCATGTTGCAAAACTATCGACATTTTATCTCAAAAGTTGGGAGCTGCGTTCCACTCGCACTTTGACCTGTTGCTGTCTGTTTGAATTGACCAGAAATAAGAACTGAGCCTCAGTCACTGGACCCAAATCTGAAATCATTTTTAACACGATACAGGTGTTCCGCGAGGAGGGTTTTAAACGACTACACTGTAATTTGTTTTACTTTGTTCACAGAAAGACGATACATTGAGACATTTTGTAACTTTTTCTGTTTGATTAACTTTCAACTATTTTACAATTTCTTCCTAAACCGATATCGTTTGAGCAGTAGTTTCGATGAAATTATTTTTGAACTTATTTGGCCTCTTTTGCTGCCTGTTGATTCATTGATATATTGAACATTTACTTGAGTAGTTGTGTGGCTAAGAATGAATGCCTACGATGGTCTGGGTGTATTTTATAGGCCTATCATTTTACTTTCATATCATTCTGATTCTACATTTTGCTTAATTTTTCATGAAACGTCGCTTTCATTTGGTGGCAAATATTAGTGTGTATGCCTTCAACGCTCTTTGGCTGAATTTAAAGTGGTTTTGTTGAAATTGTTTGTATTGTACATTATATTTCAACTTCGCTGAGTACGTTGCTGAATCTAATGTAACTACATGCTTTGGTGGAATTTGTTTGCAAGCGTTCGTCGATATTGAGGGTTTTAAACAAAGCTGCCCAACAAGAACTGTATGAAATGTGACTCTGGAGTAAGCTGACCTAAAGGCAATAAATTCCCCAGTTTAATGCATGACTGTTTCCTTTCGTACATATGTGGAGAGGTGGGGGATGGAGCAGTGGCCTTTTTGTGGAGACTGGGTGGGGGGTGCGTTTTGGTGTTGCCATATGCAAGCTCCCGTAGCTGCTGGCGCAAGACCTCACCTTATAATTGGGAAAGTTTACTAACACGTCGTAGGACAGCTACTGAGCTTTGTGATGTGTACCTATATTTCAGAAAAAAGCGTTTTTGATGAAATATTTCATATTTTGTGAACCACTTAGGTCCATGCATTGAATGGTTAGTCTGACCTCGTGTCATGTAGCCCACCATAGGTGATCAGATGCAGGTCATGCGCCGTCAAGTGGTAAACTAGAGCGTTGCCTCCTAATTTTTACTTCATAATCGACAAATTGTGACTTTTGGGTGATCAATAGTTGTTAAATATTATCTCTATTTACTAATTAAACTCTGTCGAAGTTAATTACATTATGATAAGAGCGTCTATATTGGTGCGTAATTTGTGTGTGGCTGAGTCCTTCGTACTGTTTCCTCAAAGCTCAGTGTAATGCCATTTGCAACATTTCTTTTTGCTACTCTGCTTCAATGCCTCCTGGTGAGCTATTAACAAGTCCAACAGTTTCCTCGCAAATGCAAACAGGTGGTCTACCCCCTTTCTTTGAGGCATTAGCATTTAACAATACACCCAGTTGTGAAATGGCCTCTTGGTTAGCAGACAAATTAAAATGCTCACTTGGAGCACTTATCAGGCTGTGAAACGGCTTCATGCTAATCAACATAGAATTACCATTTTTTTTAAACCCATGTTTGCATACTAAACTTAAACTTGTTTTTCCTTTCTACTCTTTGTTACAAACAAGAACTTAAAATTCAGTTTATAGGTATTCATGAATTATTGCAGAAACTAGATTTACATTTCTCTGCGTGTTAGTTACTGGCAACTAATCTGATTTTGAGCAAAGTAACTTGGTGGAGTATTTCAGAAACACACTAATGTAATGCCTGTGGCTCTTTGTCTTCCTGGACATTGTTCAGGGTAATGTCAAAGGTAGAGGGTTGCCCTCTGCTGGCCCTGTAGGCAAATTCAAAGACTTTAACAACCCAATGCAATGACAAAAGAAAGGAAACATCATACAATACAAATGAATAAAGTTGATCACTGAATCGAATTATCTATGTGTCACAATGGCAACAATAATTTAACAAAAAATGCTTTAGAGAATTTCTTGTTCTTACCACAATTATATTTTTCTTGGTGATTACCAATGGGAATATTTTTTACAATACTTGTTATACTAATTGTACTGGTCAGATATTGTCATTACTGTATTCAAAGCATATTATTAAATCCCTGTACCATCTTTTTTTTTCAAGGAATTCCTTGTGATGATCAAGTTGAGGAGATCAGAATGGACGAAACCAGGGTCTGCAAAAAGTGCTGTGCCGAATTCTTCGATGAAGAAGAATATGTTGAGCATGAGAAAAAATGCACAAAAAAACAGCAAGGGCTCATCCTAAAAAATGGAGATGGCGATGGAGTGCCTGAGGGATATTCACAAGGCTCCCCCGACGACCTTATGAGTGACCAGGACGACAGCCAGTCCAGCAGCCAATCCCCATTAAATGGCAATCCAGACCAGCTGCAAAGAACAGAGGACGAGTCCAACATGAACGCAGAGGACTCGGGACAGAGGGATCAGACGGGGATGCCTACTAGCCCTGAAATGAATTATCATCACTCGCTCAAAATGCAAGATACAAATGTCACTCTTGAAACCATGGCAGACACCAAAGTGGCAGTCTCCCAACATTATTCAAATAATGCAGCTCTGATCTCATCACAGGAAGCCATACAAGCCATCCCGATGATCTTGGAACAGTTGGTTTGCCTTCAGCAACAGCAGCTACAGCAAATCCAGATCACAGAACAGATTCGAATCCAAGTATCCATGATGACTCCAAACTGTCTGCAGTCATCGGTAGGGGCAGTAATGGACCCTCTGAAAGCCCTTGGCGCACATCTCTCTCAGCAGTTGTCAGCTGCAGCTGCTCTGATAGGAAAAAGGACAGGCAGTCAAAGCCTTTCTATGGAGGCAATGAAGCTAGGTAAATTAACTGTGCCAGTTGGCATCCATCCCTGTCTACCTGAAGCAGTGGAATCTTTTACTTCTAAAACTGACCTTTTGAAAGCAATCCCAGATCTGACTAGCCGTTTACCAGGACAACTTCCACAGTCACCAGTTGTCATGGGTTTCACTAACGGCTCCAACGGTATCCAAGCCGACATTGAGTCCTCTAAAAAAATGAAGCCGGCGATGCAGATTGTTCCTCCAGAACCAAAGAATGGCGACTCAGCATACAGGCACAAGTGTAAGTACTGCGGAAAGTCCTTTGGCAATGACAGTGCTCTCCAGATTCACTTGCGTTCTCACACCGGCGAGAGGCCTTTCAAGTGTAATATTTGCGGCAACCGCTTCACAACCAAAGGAAACCTCAAAGTGCATTTCCAGAGGCATAGAGACAAGTATCCTAACATCGGCATGAACCCACATCCTGTGCCCGAGCACCTTGACAACATCCCCACCACCAGTGGCATTCCCTATGGCATGTCTATGCCCATGGACGAGTCGAATATGACCGACATTAAGCCTATGTTGCCTCAGTCAGCTGCTGGCTTCCAACAGTCACCTGTACCATCATTGAAGACATTTGACAGCTACGCAGGGGACCCATTTCCCCAGAGACCTTCCCCATCAACAAGCGACATCTCCCCAACCATTTCCTCTCATGTGTTTGGACAAGAACCAGCAGTGGATCTGCATCAGAAGGATACTAAAGAACTGATAGGCGCCCTGCATCATATGAACAGTAATTCCCTTATAGGTGAACAAAGCTCTGGAACTGCAAAACTTCAGCAGATGGTGGATGGCCTGGAGAAGAGGACCAACGACCCCAATGAGTGTGTCATCTGCCATAGAGTCCTCAGTTGCCAGAGCTCGCTCAAAATGCATTACCGCACACACACCGGCGAGAGACCCTACAAGTGCAAAATTTGTGGACGCGCATTCTCCACCAAGGGTAACCTTAAAGCCCATTACGGAGTGCACAGGGCTAACTCCCCTCTTAAAATGCAGCACTCGTGTCCCATCTGCCAGAAGAAGTTCACCAACGCTGTGGTTCTGCAGCAGCACATCCGCATGCACATGGGTGGCCAGATCCCTAACACCCCTATGCCAGAAACCCCGGTCGAAGCAGCAGAAGCCATGGAATTATCTCTGTCAGAGGAGAACTCTACAGATATCCTTGGTTTTGAAGCAAGCTTGGAAGATCCTGAGCCAGAGCCGAACTCCCAGAAACCAGACGATACCTCAGATTCCCTCCCGCCCGCCTCTGAGGAACCACCACAGAATCAGACTCCCCCCATCCTGTTTTCGAGCCTTGAAGTTTTAAAGAGTCTGACGTCGGCTCTTGAATTGAAACGACAGAGCAGCACCGCTTCGGAGAGCGAGGGACCATCCCTACCTCCTCCCAGAGAGCAGGAGTATCAGAACGGCCGCAGCCCTGCCATCTCTGACCATTCGGCCATGTCCTATCACTCATCTTCCCCACTAAACAACAACCCAAATTGTAGCAAATCTCCTGAGGCTCCCAGTAATGAATTTGCCCACAGTTTTTCTAGACCAGAGGGTGATGGCGGTGCACAAGGTGGCACTGAGTCAAGTGGAGCTCTTGACCTCACATCTTCCAGCAGCTTCGCCCCCAAAGCAATCAAAGAGGAACCTGGCATGCCATGCACAAATGGAGACCCTGGTGAGTTTATTAGAAAACAATTTAATCAAAGTATTTTAGAGGTTGTCATGTTGGATGCTTAGATCTAATATTTCACCCTTTTTATTTTTTGTAAGTATCTGGCAACATGTTTATGAGGATGCCATCAAGTCTGGATAGTCTGGAGATGAAGCTTTCTTCAGAGAATCCGTTGGGCCCTCACGGTTTGTTCAGCTCCCATATGCCTCAGGGAACCGCCATGCCCTCGTCCATCTCCAGCGCACCTCGACGATCATCCAAACAACACATTTGTCATGTCTGCTGCAAGAACTTCTCATCTGCCAGCGCCTTGCAGATCCACGAGCGCACTCATACAGGGGAGAAGCCATTTGCCTGCAATATCTGTGGCAGGGCTTTCACCACCAAGGGAAACTTAAAGGTAAGTCATAATGGTCTGACAAAGGGCTGAGTATTTTTGAAGTTCTCAAATATCGAGCATTGTGATGGGATTAATATGAACTTTGTCTTGTCTCTAGGTACACATCGGCACTCACATGTGGAACAACACGTCGCGGCGTGGCCAGCGCCTGTCTCTGGATAATCCCATGGCGCTGATGGCAATGAGCTCCGAGGCAAAGATGATGCCAGAAATGATGCAGGCCCCCAAAGACCTGGGTCCTCCACCAATGAACTTTGAACAGTCTCTCTGGAACCAGTACGCTGCTGCCTTCAGTGGAGGCCTGGCCATGAAGACCAACGAGATCTCAGTCATCCAAGGGGGTGGCATCCCCCTTCCAGGGAGCCCTGCTGGTGGGCCTCTGATTGGCTCCACTGGGGGCCTCATGAAGATGGATGGATCCCAGTCGGGCTTGCCTGGCTCAATGGCCGAAATGGAGAAGAACAGCTCCAGTAGCGTGCCAAAATTGCAGTTCCAACATTTCATGGAGGAGGGTAAAATTGCAGTTAACTAGGCTTTTTTCTTAGCCTTTACTCAATTTGCCAAATGAACTCAGTTTTTGAATGTCTCCCTTTTTGAATGAGGTACAATCAATATTCAGTGAGAACCTTTGAGAATCTGCTTGATAGGTTGAATTGTTCCAGTAATTTCATTGCAGCGGTCTCGCTCCTCATCTGAATGATTCTCAAGTGTTTTTTTTGTTGGAATTTATATAACTACTGTAGTTGTATTTTATTTGATATAAATATATATACGGGTATTTTTCCTGTGACTTTTGTTTTGCTGTCTATCCAGAAGTTTGAATGTACAACTTACTTGAAACTGCTTTAATTCAGACTGTCTCCTTGATACTTTGTGAAGGATTTTGACTTTAACAGGAAGTTTCAGGGCATGAATTTTTAAAGGAAACCGTGTCTCACTGTTCAGAAATATTGGTGTAGTTAACCGTATATATCTAGAATGACTACTCATTGTGTGCCAAAGGTTTTATGACATTGTTCATTTTTGTAGTGGTAAATGTCATTAGCTTGTCTCATTTTGAAAGGGCTTTTGATCAGACTGACTTATTCCAGTGTCTTGTCCATTAAATCAAGGTGCAACAGTTCACTCATCTATTTTGGAATATCATTTAATACAAAATAGGCTTTCATTATTTTTGTCAGTGCTAAGATAGGTAATGATGTCAAGCTTTTGTCAAGTGCCTAACTAGACTTGTTTATTGTTGCCGTGTCATTGACTGAACGATAAGGTTGTAATTGAGGCTCTCTCATACTGATACATTTGTGTTGCACCGTTTAATAATATAGCATTGTATTTCATATTTTCATCAACAAAAGTAACATATTCCACTTGTAAATCTGAAGATTCAAATTTAGTTGGCTGAGTTCTGAAGGCTTCTATATGGTCGATGTTCTCATGCCTGCACTTTATATCAGGTTTTAGTTACATTTACATTTTTATAGTTACATTTCACTGCTTTTTATTGTGATGGCTAAGAGGGGAAAAGGCAAATCAACAATTTTGTTAACTTTTCCTTCCTGTCAATTTTGTGTGTTACAACCATTTAGTGTCATTGTCAGACTCATTTTTTTCGTATCAACTTGTAGCATCATTAATTTATTTATAATTCACAAAATGCTTGAGGTTAGGGGGTAAGTTCTACCTCGTTTAGATTTTAGTTGTTCTCCGTGCCCCCTTCTCTCA
Source organism: Notothenia rossii (assembly GCF_949606895.1). NCBI lineage: Eukaryota > Metazoa > Chordata > Actinopteri > Perciformes > Nototheniidae > Notothenia > Notothenia rossii. The sequence continues at coordinate 9,530,121 of NC_136902.1, forward strand.
ACGCAATGCGCTGTATGTTTTCTGATACATTCTCGAGTACATGATGAGATTTTCATTCTCAACCTGCTGAGTTGAACTAATGAATGTATCACTGGACACTTTACACAACTCAGAATGGTCAGAGTACTTTGTAGGCCCCTGCTGTACATTCCTTATCGATATGCATTTGCCAAGTTGTGCCTTTCTTTAGCAAACCATGTCAAAACTGCTTTCAGGTTGGTCTCTACAATTAAAGTGATGTTGAGCCAATTTGGCCCGTTTACAATGTAAATGTTTTTTGTTTTTCAAATGTTTCCTACACCTTAATATTTTCTGATTTTGAAAAATAAAATCAGGTTGACTTTTTCAATCCGTATGCTGTCTTCACTTCACCACTGGCACTGTACCCAAACTTATTGAAGGACAACATCTCTGACTGAACACAGCTGGCAGGGAGCCAATTTGATAGTGTAATTTTGTATTATATCCCCCTTTGCCAACTGAAATGCCTGCAGTCTAAATGTACATATAAAATCCCTTATTTACATCAATTCACCTTCAGTTGACTCGGGTATTTCTTAGTATACTCATGTCATGACCCACCAGTAGCCATTAATCCCTTCTCATTTTGCATTCTCAACGAACAACTATTTGCATCTACAACTGAAGCATACTTGCCAATCATGTTCACAATTCATTAAGGTCAACTATACAGTGGCATATTTTACATGAAACAAATCTTTTGGTGCATTTAAACCAATTTACAGAGTAAGCAGCACTGCCTGCACTAGAAATGACAACTTTACAATAAGTCATGTTCAGTTTTTGTTGTGTATGAAACCATTTGGTTTAATTCTGTCAAAGACAAGAAAACACTTGTCCAAACATTCAAAGTAAAATAAGAACATACAATAACAATTTTAAGCATGAATTTGATGCATGGTGAGAGATAGAAACATTAAGAGATAGTAGGCTACTCAACAAAATCAAAACAAGATGGCTCTTCCTCTTACTTGGCTGAATCTGGATTCAAAGCTGTATCATTACATTACTACATTTAGCTATATTGGCATAGCTCTTACACCTGTTTTAGAAGTATATGCTTGCTGCTAGTATTAGAAGGGGAATTCTGCATAACTAGTAGGCAACTAATACTTTAGGCACTTTATAAATATGTTTATGCTAATACTGGCACTCAAACTGAAGTAACATTTGAAATGCATGACCTTTAGGCTACTTTGCTAGTTGACATTTCGCTATAAAAGAGTATCAGCTACTTCGACTAGGCAACTGGTAGAGGTTAGTCTAGAAAAATCAGAGTTACAAGTAATAAAAGCTGCTTAAATAAGGGTCCTGGACAAACAATATGAAAATGTATTGGAACATAAATATAGTAGCTCAGAAAATGGAACCTCAAAACTATCATTAGGTGCAGTGGGATTACTTTGGTAGTAATTATGATTATTTCCTAAAAATATGCCTTAGTCTATATGGAAGTATGATGACAGGTATTTTTATAAACACATTATCCCCTGTGGCTTCTGATTGTGCCTTTCCCTAGAAATTATCAACAGTTAAACTATGAAATGTATGTTTATAGTGACTCAAATGAAACAAATAAATAAGCTTTCAGCCCTTGAAACAAAAGTCAACTATATTTATAATCAAATAGATGTATCAGTGAATCATGATGAGATAAAGTGTATTTGGTGTATTGTAAGCTAACAGATCCAGCATCAGTGCTAACCTGCTCACTGTCTCCACCGTCCCGTGTGAGTGACAGCCGGGGAGCCTCCGCCCAGAAACCGCTCCTGCCAGGCGGACTGACAACAGCCTCCACCCGCTAACCGGGAGCTGCAGGAATGACCGACAATATCCCCCTACAACCCGTGAGGCGGCCGAAAAGAAACGACAGTAAAAACAGAAATGGGTAAGGGCGTTATACGGCATAGAATATTAATATGGATCCGTTTGTTGACGTATTTCTGGTCGGCTAACGTTAAATTGTTTACTGGAGCGAGAGACATTGTCTAAAACTAGCTTAGCAGTGGAGGTATTTGAAATATCAGTTAGGGGAAATCCAAAGGCTAATATACAAATTCATGTTTTGAACACGTTCTGGCCGTTTATAGTAGCTCAGAAACTGCTAGCTTTAGCTCCGAGAGACATCCTTGTTCCGGGGTAGCAAGTGCATTTGACGCCCATGTCAATATGTGCCCGGTAGACTGAAACTGTCCTAGAGCAGATACTACGCTGAGATGTAGGCCCTGATTTAAAACGATACCATGTTTTAAATTAACATGCTGGCTAAATGATGCCTTTTGTATGGTTATTTGTGATTTGCACATAAAGGGGCAGGCCTCTAGATGATGGAGAAAACACGCACAGGGCAGACACAGTGCTGAAATGCAGCCAATAATCTGACCAGGCTGTCATGGTGATGTCACCTCCTCTAATAATCACATAATACAAAGACAAAATGTCTGGAAATAAGCTGTTTATAATGCAGAGATACTGGTCTGTAGCTAGCGGCTTTTTGTAAAGTATGTTCTTGAGTTTGCAGTATAACTAGTCAAGCATGATGGCTATCATTGTGTCCAATGCACCTGTCCAACCTGACATGGTGGTTAAACTCTCAGTTACCAGTTTATATGCAATAGTCCTCAAACAGACCTCACCTTCACAAAGGTTGTAATGTGTGGCTTTCAGTTATTTTTCTTATCAATGGGCTAAACTATAGAAACATATCTCTTTATAATGCTCCACAAACTACACCCTTAAATCATCGCAAAACCAGTTTTAACAAAAGCTGGGCATTATAATCTCCATGAAGGGAGCATTTATTCCAGGACCGTTGTATTAGACTGGATCTGCTGTAGCTAGATGTACCGAATAAAGCTGAAGTGTCCTATATATCAAGTAGAAGGGAGCTTTGAGAATGCAGACCTCAGCTGTTGCCAAATGACCTGTCTCGCAATGTTAATGAAAGGGAAAAATAATTTGTTTATCCGCAATGTGATTCGGATATTCCCCACTGTGTAATGAAGTGCTTCTTGGCCCTTGATACTCCCTTCCATCATGTTTCATGAACATTGAGCAGATAGTTGTTCCATAAATCTGCTGAAAAAAACAAACCAAACATTAAAAACACAAGATCTGCACTAAAGCTTGATAAGTTGTTTGATTAATTAGTAGGTTGAAGAAAAATGTATTGGTTTTGACAATGAACAAATCGTACAGCAAATGTCAAACTTTATTCACTATTTGTAAAAAATATTTTATAGAAGTAAAACAAGGTGTAGCACTTTTTTCCCTCTCCATGTTGGGCTTAGTTTTATACTATGTAAACAATTGATCAAGAAACTATTGGCAGAATACCCACAACAAAAGTGCCTTCTTCACAGCAGGAATGTTGACTGTCATGGTGGGAACAGCACAGGTGTTGTTTATATAATTAACGATGGCTCATTTTTATTCAGCTGTCACAGTAAACTGTCAACTCAGCCATCGTTGATTTTATTATTTACACCTGTGTCCTTGCCTTCAGTGACATGTCAACACATCTTCTGTGTAAAAGGCCTGTCATTAGTCGCAGCCTCAATCTATTTGGGGTCTAAAAACAGCAACAGCTTGATCTTTTACTCAAGATGACAGAAATCAGAAGTTGCTTTTACAATGATACAATTGTACCACAAAGTAAATCATCTCTTGGACCTTATTGTATTTGATCCTATACCAAATACTACAAACTTGCATGCTGTGCATATATGCATCTTTAAATACAGTATCTATCATAACACTGAAATATCTCTTCATATGTGGACCTGACTAATGTGGTTTCTCACTTGATACTTGTGAGGCCTATTGTGTTTATAGGTGTGTATTATACTAAGAAAGTAGTTTGATTGTTAATCCCGAGGTCACTGGACTCTTAGTTTATTGATATGGAGTGTGTGTTTGTGTAGAGCGGAGGGAGTGGCCACCCTTATCTTGTAAAGCATAATCTCTTCCGACTTTAGCTAAGCCTTGTCTCTTCTTTGGTTTGAAGCTGAAATAAGCAACACATTAACTCAGAGATGTGAAATTCATTTAAAAAAAAAAAGGACCCATTATATGACAGCTTCACACAAAACAACCCAGGGTGATGAGTCACACTAAAGATGTTCTTTCTAAAGTTAAGAATATTTAATGATTGGATGTTTATCAGGAGATATTCCTTAATGTTTCTCCCACGCTTGCTCTCAGGTGCTGCCCGTGGTCGCGATGCTGTGGCATGGGCGACTTCCGTCCCCGCACCGTGTGGCTCGGCCACCCAGAAAAGAGGGAGCAGAGGTACCCGAGGAATGTCATTAACAACCAGAAGTACAACTTCTTCACCTTCCTGCCTGCGGTTAGTGTCAGTCAAAGGTCACCCCTCCACCCTCCCTCCTGTTCACCCCCAAAACCACCACCCACCTCTCCAGCGTGGCTCTTACTCATTGTCACTTTTTTGGGTTACATTTCTCCAAAAACTACGTTAGGAACCATCATCTCGGCTGTCATCTTGTACCAAAATATTAACCAGGCACAAAAAGTGGACATTGTATTCATGACTTATTTGGAATGAGCATCAGAGAGTCAGATTATGGTGGATCTGATAGTTATTTGACGGATATAGATTGATAATTGAGTCTATAACTTAGTGAAAGATGACCATTATAACCCAAGGCTGTGTCTAGATATCAGAAATGGATTCCTACCATCAGATCAAAACCCAAATACATTCAGGTTACAATAATATAAAACACATAAAAAGCAGAAAAAGCTCCCATTAAAGAGGCTGTAACTAGCAAATGAATCAATTGTTGTTATCAGTGAGTTTATGTTAATTGACTAGTTGATACAGTGAATAATTGGCTTAGTTTAGATACATACCTCAAATTTTAAATATACATACATTTATATTCCTACTTTAGTTAAATACAAATGTAGTCTTGTTTGCTAATTGTTAGTCTAACCCAAAATGTTGACATATTAGCATTCGTCCTTATGCTAGCACACATTGTTTACCTAACTTTGTGACTCGTGTGAGAGGGCAGTTCCTGACAGATGCACTGCCATAAGTATGAATGTACAGAATATTAGTAAATGGTGCCATTTTATGTTATATCTTAATTGTATCACACAGTCTCATTGAGAACAAAACATATTAACAAGAACAGCAAAAGTAAAAAATATTAGACATGGTGGGATGTCCTGGGTTCAGATCTACATCGAGATCACATTTGGCAAAACTAAAACATTTCCCTTAGCAACAGATCACATCCTTAGAAGAATATGGAAGATGCATATGTTATTTGGTTGGAGGTTTTTCTTTCTAAGCGTTGTGATTTTGACCCTCGCATTTCCCCGGCTTGCTTTACATATGAATTTGTTTTTCAGACATTCAGTTGTCTTAAGACCTTATGACCTTTTTCGTGTTTATGAAGTCAGACATTGAAGGTAGCTCACATTTGTTTGGAAAGCCAAAGACAAGAGCAAAGCCTTTTTGCATTGCAAATTGTGATGCTTTTTATTTTCCTTGGTCATGCCAAGAACATCTTCTCACTGGAACATATTGAAGTCTTTATGTTCTCTTTGTTTCTGCTCTCCACTTTCGTCGTTTCGGAAATGACGTACAGAAGTAATGTGAACGCGTACAGTTAGTAATCAGGTGGTCATTCAATTGGGCAAAGGGTTCATTTTAAGAAGGACACTAATGCAAGTGTGTGTGCATATTGTCACATAGACATAGATTGTTCATAAGGACAAAGAGTAGGAACACACTGTAAACTATTTTGGATTCATTTTTTCATATCTTTGCATAAATTGATGTTATTTTCCCAAATATTTCTTGATGAATTTATCAGGACTCATGGGATTCTCAAAAAAAAAAAAAAAGATTCACTGATCTAAAAACGAAACTGGTTTTAAATGTAATCCTGCATTAATAAACTCAAAAATATAAATTATAGGTTTTAGGAAACCTGTTTTTCCAGCAAATGTATGATTGAAGCGAATAAGGCTAAGGCTCTTCTTCAAAATTCAAACTAAATGCTGATTAGAATAAAAGCAAATATTCACATCAAAATCAGTCATGGTGGCCTAGCAGCAAATGTCAATACACTGTCATATACACAATAACTTCCCACACTGCAAATATTGAACTCTCTGCTTCTCTGTTTCATTTCCACAGGTGCTGTTTAATCAGTTCAAGTACTTCTTCAACTTGTACTTTTTGCTCCTGGCCTGCTCTCAGTTTATCAACGAGCTACGACTAGGAGCGCTCTACACCTACTGGGTCCCTCTGGTGTGTGACATTTCACTGACTGATCATTATCACCCTCTATCAACTCATTTGACTTTTATCAGTGTTCAGAAGTTATTCTGATAGTATTTAGTTTTGATGGAAATAATGTAACAGCACTAGCATGTATGAAGTTTGTTGTTCTATATTTAGGAGAAATAACTCTTTAATTTGGACGTTTTTTAACTCTTCAGGGTCTGGTTTTGGCGATTACCATCATGAGGGAGGCAGTTGAAGAAATAAGATGCTACCTTCGAGACAAAGAAGTGAACTCTCAGATTTACAGCAAGCTTTCAACAAGAGGTACGGATTGAAACAACATCCATAATATTCATCTGGCTGCTACTTAAACATTATTTATCTATTGACCTAATATATCATATTTCAATGACTTGCATATAGACTCTTATTGCACTATTTACTATTGACTCCTTTCTGTTTATCAGTGTTTTGTGTTGCACTGTTGGAGAATCCCGTGACAAAAGATTTTCCTCGACATAACTGCACTGTAGCTATGTCCGTTTGACAAATAAAGAACCTTGAACTTTGGATCAGAAACTCAAAGGAAAACATTGAATATGTTTTGGTTGTGTTGATAAACCATGTTGCTTATTCCTCAGCATCAGCGTCTAGTAACTGTACGAGGTTGGTCCTGTTCAAAGTTATTGGGGCTAGGGGAAATGGGGGGGTAATTCAAAGCAGAGATGTAAAAGTGTACATAAGAGGCCTCGGTATAAAGTGCTACCAGCAATAAAAAGCAGGGGACCTCTTGTGGTTTCCATCACTTTGTCCCTTTGATGTGGCAGCTCCTTTTACCCATAAACACGACCACTGCTTGCCTCCATGATAGCGGCCCCCGAGAATATCTCGCGGTTTATAGAAGGTTTATGCTTTCAGGACTTGGTGTGTTGCTTTCTAGCATAGAAAGAATGTGCTTGAGTTGTCTTATTATTAATTAAATCTTTTTTTTTTTAAATATATAAAATGAATTCACACGACTCAAAGAGATTTATAAAAAAATGTGTTGTTGAAAAAACGCTCGAAGAATCAAAGATAATCAATTTTCTGAGAAAAAAGCTATACATATTCACATTTATGTAGATTGAACTTGTGAATGTATCAAAACTGAATGAAAATAGATGACTCAATAATGGACATTGTTGCAGGCTAATCTTCGTTTGATCAACACATCGGTTAAATAGATCGCAGCTCTGATCACATTAAGCGAAGCATGTGCGTGAGATAAATGTATAGATCAAAGCGTCATCTTTCATTTTAAAGTATATATTGCCACGTTTCGTTTCTGAATGGTAAGGCTGCTGTGAAAATGTGTAAAATGTTTTTTTTTGCAATAGTGGAGCAAGGCACTCATTCGAAGTCCCGTGAAGCCCGGACGCATAGCAATATTAATGCGCTTTAATGTCTTACATATGCAAAGCCCTGAGGTCACGACACAGGTCAGGGGTCGGTGATCTCTTCCAAACAATTTTGCCTTCTCTTTCCAAATGGAATGAGAGAAACGGATCAACTCCCCCTGCGTTCTTTCAAATCTGCACAGAGAATTACCTTCCCAAATTCCCCGGGGTTACTGCCGAGGCACGCGGGACAACGGTTTACCGAGGAGAAGAAACTCAAGTTCTTAAATCACATTTCATTAACCCAAAAAAACACAGGAGAAGTTTGAGTGCTTTTAGATATGATGTCCGAGGGATCAATCCTTTAAAGGCTCTCAAATCTATGTTCAATTATTTACAGATTCTCGGTTGTTATATATTTGTGACATTGACATGACATTTTGTTCTTTATTTCAGGCACAGTGAAGGTTAAAAGCAGCGGCATCCAGGTTGGAGATCTTATAATCGTGGAGAAGGTTTGTCAAAGATCGTTTCATCCACATCTGTGAACAGTTTTGCTTTCCCCGACTGTCCAGTTAGCATTTATATGACAGCGAATAACGAGGGGGGTTGTTAATGTGCCGTGCTCTGCTGGTGAGAGAGGTGAAAGGAGTTAGTAAAGATTTTGTATTCTTCTGATCAATGCTGACTCTCCGCCTGTCAAACTGAGCCTAAAATACCTTTTTAATTAGATCCCAAACAAATTCGATTAAGCACTTTTTTATTGATATGTATTTTTTTGCTGACATCATGAAATCTGATAGTGTAGTTTTTTAAAGATAATTTAGTGTGTGTTTTCTGAGGGAATCTGTTGTGTCGCAGATTGAATTCTCTGAGGTCTTTGTACGTGAAACATGAGAAGTGAGACCTGTTTCCAAACGGCAGGCTTCTTTCTGAATCACTCATTTCAAAGCAGCTGAAGGAAAGGTCACACGTGTTGTCCTAGACGTTTCTCTGATATGACCGAGTGATCCAGAGTTATGTTAGGACTCAGAATCAGACAAAAAAAAGCATGTTTTTGACTTTATTCTTCACCACTGATCAATAATCCATGCACGGTTCCGTTTTTGGGGGAAGCTGTCCAGATGAGTGGATGCAGAATGTGTTTCGTGTGGTGGACGGAGCGGGTCAGGCAGAGTGTAAAACCTGGTGAGGGTCCTGCTCGGGCCACGACAGGATGATTTGCTGCAGGGCTTATTATTTTTGACTGACTGGCTGCCGGTAATGTGGCACATGAAAAGCTAAACGTCTCTACCGAAAAGTGCGAGATCCGGAAGTGATGTTAAAGTGATGTTTTTCTTTCTGCTTTTTCTTTTTCGTAGAACCAGCGAGTTCCTGCTGACATGATCTTTTTAAGGACCTCGGAAAGAAATGGTAAACATCTGCTGGTCATTCATCCAGATCACCACAACTGGCTGGCTGGCTGGCTGGCTGGCTGGCCGGGGGAAATGACTTGTTTAAAAGAAAAGGCGCTGAGGTGCAGGGATTAGCCCTGAGCCAGGACAGGAAGTCCTACAATGTCTAAATTGTAATTGAGTCCAGTACTAAACTATCGCTCAAAGTGCAGCGTAGTGGAGAGTGGGTAATGTAGACAAAACACAGCTCCCTCCTCTCATCTTCGCTAACCCGTTTTGTCTTTCAAATGAGAAGACCATGAAAAGGAAGATGGAAGGACACACAGATATCAAATGCAAAGAGAACACAGCAGGCTTCATCTGAATAATCAAATAAGGATTAAGACAAGATTTGGGATAACACGAAGATGGGGAATTGGCATCGCACTTATTTATTTGCACATATACAAAATACATTACAATTGAATTCAAAGTACCTCCAAGGAACAGCACATCAAAAATCACATCACAGGGGCATGTTGTGTGTGAGGTAAATCTAGATGCATGTTGTTGTTGTTGTTGTTGTTGTTGTGGTTGTTGTTGCCACTTCCTGTTGGAGGAAGGAAAACAACAGCTTTGTTTTACTGGAAATGTGCAGCTTGGTTATCTCTCTTCCATGTGGAGGCCATTAGGTCAATTATCAAGAGCCTAGGCCAGGATTGAGAGTTTTGGGCAGGATGACGCACGTAAGCCGGTGTGGGGGGATGGGATCCACTTCTATCCCAGAAGTGATATGCAGCTGTGTCCCATTCACAGGAGTTGCTGCTGTTCATTTGTGCTAAATGATTTTATTGCCCTTTTTGGTTGTTAACTTTGAAGCGTCAGAAGAAACTCGGAAAGCAGCAACAGTTGACAGAAGCTTCCAGTATCTGTTGAAATGTAAAAATAGTGACTCAATGCCTCCTAGAATAGAGTGGGATGTCCTCTCTTCAGGCAAGGCATGGCATGTTTATTTATACAGCGCATTGCAACACAAGGCAATTCAGAGGGCTCAACACAAAACATTTGGATGTAGTGCAACATTAGAAAATGTCATCGAAAAGCCAAGAGAATAGCAATTAAACAAACTAAGGCATACATGACAAGAATAAGTTACAGTGCCGTGTAAGATATGAATAGTTATTTGATTTATAAGGCAGTGAGAAGTCATTGGCAAAATAAAAGTCTTCAGTCTTAATTTAAATAAGTTAAGAGTTACAGTTTTCTGAGAGTTTGTTCCAGATATATGAAGTAGAATAACTAAGCGTTGATTTTCCATGTTTAGTTTTGACTCTGCAGACAGAAAGCAGACCCTTACCAGACGATCTAGCAATCTAGAGTATCAAGTATCAGAAGATAAGAAATGTATTTTGGCCCGAATGCATCTAGTGCTTCATAAACCAATGATTATATTTTGGAGTCACTGATTTGACATACAGGGAACCATTGAGGTCCAATCTTCACTTATGGATCTCCCTTGTTGATTTGATTTAGTTCTCCAGATGCAGCTGTCTGACACAAGACTTGCTAAGTTACAGTAGTTCAGTCTGATGAATAAGATAAATGCATGGACATGTTTTTACCAAACCCTGCTGAGACACAAGTCTTTTAATCCTTCAGTCAGGGCGTCCGCCGGGTCTTAAAGTTGATAAATCAATTTAGCGAAAATGAAAACTATTAAAAAGTATTAAAGGGCATTTTCCAAGGTATTACATTTTGTAGCTTGTTTCCAATAAGTATATCAATTGTCCAAAGAGGTTGTATTCTACAGTCTGCCTGAATGTAATCATTGCGTAGGTGTGTAGTGTGATTCTGTGTAGTTTATTTACGGCATCCCGTTGGGTTTGACGTCATCTGAACAGGACATCGCACGCTCACTGCTTGATAGCACGCGAAGGTCCGTTTACGCCGGTTGCTAAGCAACATCGTTATGGGGAAATGCAAGTTAGCGTCCAAATGGTTGGAAGATAAGGAGGAAGGATAATCAATACTGTATATAGTCAATGTGAGGTAAAGTGTGTCGCCAAGGTAACCGGTTAGAACTCAAAGTTGCGATGAGGTCTTAAAATGTATGGGAAGGGTCTTAAAGGGTCTTACATTTGACTTCAGGATTATAGTAGTCTGACTTTAAATGGACCTTTTGTATCTGATGAAATTCAGATGGATACAAGCTTATCTATTGTTGCCCCCTAGGGGTGAATGTGTTTCCTCCATGAGTCTTCAGCTCTCGTCTCTCCTCCCCAGGCTCCTGCTTCCTGCGCACTGACCAGCTGGACGGAGAGACAGACTGGAAACTACGCCTCCCAGTGGCCTGCACTCAGAGACTGCCCACTGCTGCTGTGAGTCATAAGAGAGGAGAGGCTCAGGAGTAAATGATATGCTGTGTTTATGCCATTGCTGTGCTTTGTGTTTAGCGAAATAAGTGCTGAGGAAGACGTGTAATTACACTATGGTCTCAGAGAAGCGCGTCATTAGGACAGAGGAGTTATTTGACTGAGTGCAGGGTGGCCCGCTCATCACAGAGTGACTTAAAGTTCAAAGGTTAACCTCAGGCTCTATGCTCCCCATATGTGTTAAATCAGTTAGGGGCTTCAAATGAATATTTTTTCATTTAAATGTTCTTTAGTCATGACAGTGGTCTCTATTTAACAGTTTCAATCAATATTAAACAAATAAATGTTAACTACTTACTTTTCATTTGGCTTTAGTCTACAATTGGTATTTGGTTTGTTAGCAGTCATTTGTATTACTTAACAACGATTGTGACGTTTGACTATAGACTTGACAAACTATTGTAACAGATCTTTTTACTATTATTGCGAAACCTAATTATTTTTGATGGACAGCAATACACTTTATTTAGTATGTAGTAAAAGGCTTAACATGGCTCTCATTGGTCAAGAGCAGAATCAATTATTCAAGCGTCGAAAATTACAACTATATTGATATTTTATTCTTTGTAAATAAACGTGTATATCTTTGGCTTTTGGAATATTAGTAAGACGAGTTTTTTTTTAAATGACCATGTGTTTGATGTTTACAGGACCTTCTACAAATCAGATCATATGTGTATGCAGAAGAGCCAAACATTGATATCCATAACTTTGTGGGAACTTTCACCAGGGTGAGTGCTAACACTACTTTTCTGTTGAAGCCTTAGCCCCTTGTGTGCAACCATTTTACCCTTTTTATTTTCATGAATGAAGAAACCTGGCAGAACGTTTTACATACAGCATGCCAGTCCTACACTTTAATGAAACATCAAGCAGAGTTATTTGTGATAATGTTAATGTGAATTAATTGGATTCACTGTTTAGAAGTGTTGATGAGTCATTAGTTTAGGCTTATAAGTTAGATATCCATAAGTCATGCAACCTTTTGGGAGATCAAAGATTGCCTTCTTCCTCCTTATCCTAATATTTGTTAGCTGACAGATATATTAGGCCAGCAATGTTAGCTACAGCACTTAGCTAGGGAACATTAGCTATTTGATAGCGAATTGTAACTATTTAGCTGGTTAACGTTATCTATCTATCTATCTATCTATCTATCCATCTACCCATCTATCTATCCATCTACCCATCTATCTATCTATCTATCCATCTACCCATCTATCTATCCATCTACCCATCTATCTATCTATCTATCTATCCATCTACCTACCCATCATCTATCGATCTACCCATCTACCTACCCATCTATCTATCCATCTACCCATCTATCTATCTATCCATCTACCCATCTACCTACCCATCTATCCATCTATCTATCCATCTATCTATCTATCTACCCATCTATCCATCTATCTATCCATCTACCCATCTACCTACCCATCTATCCATCTATCTATCCATCTACCCATCTACCTACCCATCTACCCATCTATCTATCTATCTATCTATCTATCTATCTACCTACCCATCTACCCATCTATCTATCTATCTATCTATCTATCTATCTATCTATCCATCTACCCATCTACCTACCCATCTATCCATCTATCTATCTATCCATCTACCTACCCATCATCTATCCATCTACCCATCTACCTACCCATCTATCTATCCATCTACCCATCCATCCATCTATCTACCCATCTACCTACCCATCCATCTATCTACCCATCTACCCATCCATCTATCTATCCATCTACCCATCTACCTACCCATCTACCTACCCATCTATCTACCCATCTACCTACCCATCTACCTACCCATCTATCTATCTATCCATCTACCCATCTATCTACCCATCTATCTACCCATCTACCTACCCATCTACCTACCCATCTATCTATCTATCCATCTACCCATCCATCCATCTATCTGTCCATCTACCCATCCATCTATATATCCATCTACCCATCCATCTATCTATCCATCTACCCATCTACCTACCCATCTATCTATCTATCTATCTATCTATCTATCTATCTATCTATCTATCTATCTATCTATCTATCTATCTATCTATCTATCTATCTATCTATCTATCTACCCATCTATCTATCCATCTACCCATCTATCTATCTATCTATCTATCTATCTATCTATCTATCTATCTATCTATCTATCTATCTATCTATCTATCTATCTATCTATCTATCTATCTATCTATCTATCTATCCATCTACCCATCTATCTACCCATCTATCTATCTATCCATCTACCCATCTATCTATCCATCTACCCATCTACCTACCCATCTATCCATCTATCTATCCATCTATCTATCTACCTACCCATCTATCCATCTATCTATCCATCTATCTATCTATCTACCCATCTATCCATCTATCTATCCATCTACCCATCTACCTACCCATCTACCCATCTATCTATCTATCTATCTATCTATCTATCTATCTATCTATCTATCTATCTATCTATCCATCTACCAATCTATCTATCTATCCATCTACCTACCCATCATCTATCCATCTACCCATCTACCTACCCATCTATCTGTCCATCTACCCATCCATCTATCTATCCATCTACCCATCCATCCATCTATCTACCCATCTACCTACCCATCCATCTATCTACCCATCTACCCATCCATCTATCTATCCATCTACCCATCTACCTACCCATCTATCTACCCATCTACCTACCCATCTACCTACCCATCTATCTATCTACCCATCTACCTACCCATCTATCTATCTATCCATCTACCCATCTACCTACCCATCTATCTGTCCATCTACCCATCCATCTATCTATCCATCTACCCATCCATCTATCTATCCATCTACCCATCTACCTACCCATCTATCTACCCATCTACCTACCCATCTATCTATCCATCTACCCATCTACCTACCTACCTATCTATCTATCTATCTATCTATCTATCTATCTATCTATCTATCTATCTATCTACCCATCTATCTATCCATCTACCCATCTATCTATCTATCTATCTATCTATCTATCTATCTATCTATCTATCTATCTATCTATCTATCTATCTATCTATCTATCTATCTATCTATCCATCTATCCATCTACCCATCTATCCATCTATCTATCCATCTATCCATCTATCCATCTATCTATCCATCTATCCATCTATCCATCTATCCATCTACCCATCTATCTATCTATCTATCTATCTATCTATCTATCTATCTATCTATCTATCTATCTATCTATCTATCTATCTATCTATCTATCTATCAAATGTATGGATCTCATCATTTCAAAACGAATGACTATTTAACACACTATGGTCAGACTTGCAGTGTGGACCTGTGTCTGACGTTCAGGCAGTGAGAATGGTTATAAAATCATAGTTTTCTTTTTTAAAGCAGACGTGCAAAACTTCTTCAAAAAAAACGATAACAATTTGTCATCTCGACTGTTACAGGAAGACGGAGACCCTCCAGTCAACGAGAGTCTCAGCATTGAAAACACTCTGTGGGCCAGCACCGTTGTTGCCTCTGGTAAATAACTGACCTGGGGCGCTGCCCTTCTGTTAGGGGGGGGGTAAAACCCAGGAAGTAACCAGGACCCACGTTTGCCTTTAGGGCAGAGGCTGACTGAAGCGATGACCTGTCTAACCAAAAACAGATCTTTGACAGCTCCCAATTGGCTCTGAACGATTAAAAAAAAAAAAAAAAAAAGTGTTTATTTTGACTGAGATTGCATCGTGCTATGAATCACAATATTGGAGATTCAACATTATTCTCAGAATCATTGAAAGATATATTTTAAATGACCATGGTGTGAGTTTTTTTAAAAGGAGCTGTTCCAAGCAATGATATCAAACTAAGTCCATAGGATACAATTTGTAAAATGGAATATCTACGCAGTGTGAGTGTTTTTAAATGTCATTTTATATCATTGCTTTTAAATGAGTGTTTTTAGATATCATTTTATAATATGTTTCTTAATGTCTTTCATTTTTGTAAAGCACTTTGAATTGCCTTGTGTTGAAATGTTCTATATAAATAAACTTGCTTTACGCAATACCACAATCCTTAATTTTAGAATAATTTGTACACATATTCTTGTAAGAAATGTTGCGTCGGTAATCTCATTATTAATTATGAAGCCTAGCTTACCGTAATGGTAAAGAAAGTATGTATCTATAGTAGGAAACATGAAGTGGCAAACGTATCTAATGTCACTATAGGCTATATCAAATGTTATCCATTAAACAATTGTAAATCTGCATCCTATAATCCAAATGACATTCATCATTTAAAAATATAATCGTCCAGATTAGTAGTCTGGGAAACATCTTCTTGACGTTCTGTGTTTTATCATGTACCTTAATTATATATATATATATATTGACCTGAGGCAGCTTTTTAAGTTCTCTTCCCTCTCTGCAGGCACGGTGGTGGGGGTGGTGATCTACACCGGCAGGGAGCTGCGCAGCGTCATGAACACCTCCAACCCCCGGCACAAGGTACAGTAGTGTGAAGCACAGCCTGAACAACAACATTAGATCACTTAGTTCAGGGTGTCCGCGAGGTCTTACAAAGTATTACAAGTTGATAAATCAATTCAGCGAAAATGAAGGCTATTAAAGGGCATTTTCCAAGGCATTACATTTTGTAGCTTGTTTTCAATAAGTATATCAATGGTCCAAAGAGGTTGTATTCTACAGTCTGCCTGAATGTAATCATTGCGTAGGTGTGTAGTGTGATTCCCGTTGGATTTGACGTCATCTGAACAGGACATCGCACGCTCACTGCTTGATAGCGCGCGAAGGTCCGTTTACGCCGGTTGCTAAGCAACATCGTTATGGGGAAATGCAAGTTAGCGTCCAAATGGTTGGAAGATAAGGAGGAAGGACAATCAATACTGTATATAGTCAATGTGAGGTAAAGTGTGTCGCCAAGGTAACCGGTTAGAACTTGAAGTGGCGATGAGGTCTAAAAATGTATGGAAAGGGTCTTAAAGGGATTACATCTGACTTCAGGATTCCTTCATTTACCCTGAAGTTACACACAGAACAATTTGCACATATCGTAATCGCACTACCTGCTTTTACATTTAATAACTCCATCACTTATTGCTTTCATTTATTAGTTGGAGAAGGAAACATGCTGATTAATCATCACGAGGACTTGAGTTCATCATGTAAATATGCCAGTTGTATGTCATTGTTTATATTTTTAACCCATATGTAAGGCCTGCTATAATCCCACTTTGACAAAAAAGCGTATATCTAATAGCGTATATCTAATCTAATTTAGTTTAAATGAAGATTGAGGATTTTAGTGGAATTCATCCTTAGAATAATGAAATAACTTGTTTATATTTCTAATTTGCTTAGACCTGTATATTGGACATACACAGATTAGTTTAGCATTATTTGAACTCATCATGTCTGCTCACTCTAGGTGGGCTTGTTTGACTTGGAGGTGAACTGTTTGACTAAGATCCTGTTCGGGGCCCTTGTGGTGGTGTCGCTGGTCATGGTGGCCCTTCAGCACTTTACCGGCCGTTGGTACCTCCAAATCATTCGCTTCCTGCTGCTCTTCTCCAACATCGTGCCCATCAGGTACGACTTCATATCCTGGACTTTAAAGACATCTGTATTCTTGCTTTCATGCTCTTAATGTCTTTCATTTGTGTAGAGCACTTGTGTTGAAAAGTGCTATATAAATAAAACTGCCTTGCCTTTGGTACATATGAGGGGCAAAAAGAAAAAACACAATTTTTTTTTTTGATGCAGTTTGCGTGTCAACCTGGATATGGGGAAAATGGTTTTCAGTTGGATGATAAAGAAAGACTCCAAGATCCCCGGGACGGTGGTGAGAGCGAGCACCATACCGGAGCAGCTCGGACGCATCTCCTACCTGCTGACGGACAAAACAGGTTAGACTGGGACGTGGCAGGGTTGGTTAAAGTATTCGGAACCTTTACTTAAGTAAACATACTAATACGACTCTGTAAAAACATTCCATAAGAAGTCAAAGTACCTCATAAAGAATGGTACTTAAAGTGTAAAAGTACCTGTTGCACATCAAAATGACAACACATTTAAAGGGGAAAGCAGTAAATGTTCACAATTTAGAATCTGGAAGTGTGAAATGTTCTCACAAAAAACGTTTTGCTCGTTGTTTAAGGTACCTAAATATAATGTTGGGTAGTTAAATCAATATCAAAGCATTATATTCCACATTCTATTCCCGAGTGTTTTGTCTAAAAAATCTGCATTTATAAAGTTACTAGGAATTAAATCTTCCTAATCCATAAATGTTGTGGAGTAAAAAGGACTATTGCAGTTTGAACTGTAGTGGAGTCGAGGAAATCAAGTACAGGCACCTAAAATGTGTACCCAAGTGCAATACTCAGAGTAAATATACTCAGTTACTCTCCAACTGGTTAAAAGCAGCATGCTTGACATTAAAACAGCCGTAGCCTTGTGGCTTATAGAAGCACAGAAGCCAGCCTGTGGAGCAGTAAAGTGAGGAGTTATAGTGCAGAGGATTTGCCGAGGAAGTATCCAGTAGGACAGAGTTAAGTCGTTTCCTTCCCTGGGGGGTTTAGCTCTGCGGTGGGGTCTCTGCTCCCTGCTACTTATTGGACCCTTAAATCATAAAAAAAGCCTCTCATCCATACACACCTTCAGAGCACAACACCTCCACCAGTGCACTTCCTCAGGCGCGAGGTGTTACAGGTCAGATTTATAGCCCTCGTGACCAATAAAGTGATCAGCCTCTCCCCCTACCCAGAGCGTGATAAGGCCGGCGGGGTCCGCGGGTCAGGCTAATGTACGCGCGAGGCCCCTGAGGTCTTTTTGATATACTGGCGGAAAATGCTTTTAAAGTGAGTGTGAGGATACAGAGGGAAGGCTTCTGGCTTCCTTACCATATTTTTCCAATCACCATATGTGACATGCTAACTCTGTTTTTAGGAACTGCTTGTAAATCCAAACACTGTAGACGTACTTTAGATATCTTTTGTGACCAAGTTTTTACTACATTTCCCACCATTTTTCACAAGATGACATCACCATACAGAGACAAATAATACAAGTGTGAATACAGGAAAGATCATAAGGGCAAAGCCTGCGATTTGTTTGTTCTTCTTGTGTGTCAGTCATCCACACCAATCAGAAGTGCTGTGCTCCACATGTACCAGCCATTGTTAACCAATCAGAAGTGGTTCATGATAGTAGGTGATAGACAGATTGATCCAATCACCTGCCAAGTATTTTTACTTGGCAGTACTAAGTTTAGTTCTTTCACTCGTAGTTCGGGCTGCTAGAGACGGGAGCACGTTGAAGCGACCTTCCTAGCCAGAGATATGGCCGCATTTTACAATAAACTTCCGTTGGGTCGCTTAAAAACAAATATCGCAAACCGAATCGCAATATCTGTCAGAAAAATCGCAATTAGATTATTTCCCCAGATCGTGCAGCCCTAGCAGAGAGTCTCTTGTCCACTCCCATCCCACCCCTCTTGCTGTACCAAAAATTAATGATAGATCTTGTTTGTTTGCAATCTTACAGTTAATCTTTGAACACACATTTTAACATATTCATTTATAATCCATGCATTTTATGATGTAACATGTAATTGTTGTACACATTGGAAATGTTTCCAAAATTACAATCATTTCGAAACCAAAATGTAAAACACCACCATACATTTTTTTTCTATATATTAAGGCTGCATGATTTTGAAAGATATCCGATTGGGATTTTTATTTGTACTTTAGGATTCACGATATTGCTCATTTTTGCATCATAATTCACATTATCATTGAAATATATATATATATTTAAATGTAGGGTTTGGTTTTCAGGAAACCAAGCTAATATGTTTTAAGTCTGTAGATTACGGTTTGTAGGCTGGGATATCTCTATGGCTCCTGAATACTTTGTTGCAACAAGTGCCTCGAATGGATTGACAGCATTGAACAAGGAGTGATGACAGCCACCCAAAACAGTTCTTTAAAACATATTCAGCTTTACTCTGCTCCCTGAGATTCAAATATTACACTCGTCCATATTTTGAAATGTCTCAAAATTCAAATCATTGTGCATAAGTATCACATGTAGCACAGTACGCTTGATTAAATCTAATATTTTAAGGTGATTTTCATACTTTTTCAACACCTTTTTTTAATCCAATCTTTACCAGGAACTCTCACTCTGAATGAAATGGTGTTCAGGCGCCTCCATCTTGGAACGGTGGCGTACGGGATGGACTCGATGGATGAAGTACAGAGCCATGTGTTCAGCGCCTACACACAGGTAAGAACAACATGTCTACGCAGTGAGAAGAAATCACTGAACATCACTCATTTAGAAAAAACAAACAAAGAAGAAAAGATTGAAATTCCAAAATCTTGGGAAAGGCTCAAACAAACAGCCGCGAGCATTGTTTTAAGAAACGTATCGGTTTGTGATTATTGTTTGGTTGAATGCTTCCTGACCTCAGATGACACTCTTTGTCCCCCTTGACACCAGAGGTTAGCGAAGCAGGAAACAGGATTAGCCCACAAGCAAAGCACTGACCGGACTTCTTAAATGACGCTGCCATTAACCCCTGGCACGCACAGGCGGCTAAAAATAGCAAGGGCACAATGCAGAAGCAAATGTTCCAATGTACTTCTCACATCTGGTTATGTTTACAGGCCACTATCACAGCAATCATGGGAACTGCCGTTAGCGAAACGGCTCGTTTCTCAGACTAAAAACTCCAGTTTAAAGTGAGCAAAGTGTGTTCATGGGTCATTTCACAATTGGAGGACAATTTAGACATCAAGCATTCTGAGAAGTTAACCCTGCAGCGCTTATTGGTGTGCTACAAGCCTGTAGAAATGGTATATATGTATTTTAAACTTTTGGTCTAACTATAATTTAAACACAGTTGGATTCATTTTAAAGAAAATATTATAAGTTGTTGCATCATGCTTAGGCTACCTGGTGGCAATAAATAAAAAGCAGTTTATATTCTGTGGAGATAGATGATGCTAAATAAATGATACATACACATTTCATTTGACTGCGGATAATGAATTGAACGGCAAAAAATGTAACTCTTGAACTGTTAATTGTAATTATTGAAAAGGCGTTGCAAGTAACAATGATAGCAAAAAGCCTAGAAGGAGGGACAATAGAAAGATGCCATTTTAGGGGGAGTTTGAGAGATTTTGTGCATCCATTGCATGTTGAAGCATTTTGGGCATTGGATTATTTGACATTTCATACGTGGGACTGAACATTTCCTCCGAATCCGGAATGACCCATAAAGCGTGTTCATACAGTTTGTTTATAGAGTGGCTAAAACCCGGAAGTGAGTTAGCATTTTATCACTTCCTGTTCCCTTGTCTCAGAGCCAATGGGATTTCTCCATAGGATTTGGGAAAATAGCTGGAAATAAGGTCTGTGGTTGAGACACATTTAGGAGACGGATCACGTTTTGTTCTACGACATTAAATCCATCAGCAGTGACCCCTCTGGTGATTTCTGAAGAGTTTAAGTGTCTGAAAAACGATGGTTGTTACCGAGTGGCTGAATAGGACTACAGAAGTTGTCGAAGCCGTTGTACGTCATTACACCGAACACGTAAACACTCCTCTAAGTCTTGTTTGCCCTGTTCTGCTTGAAAGCAAGTTCCTGCCTCCTGCAAACTGTTCAAACAAACGCTTCAACTTGTACCATTTAGAATCTGTATGTTTGAATATGGATCTTAAGTTGGAATGACGTTGAAGCAGCGACCCTGCTATAGTTCCTTTATAGCATAACGTTAGAATTTTGCTTCTGGCGACTAGATTTATGATTAGAAAATGATAAAAGTAGGTAGACATGTGGAGATTATCCGGCTGAACAAAACGTGCATTTATCAAACGGGTTCGTTTTCCACAGATCTTATTTCAAGCTATTTTCCAAAATCCTATGGAGAAATCCCATTTGCTTTTTTGTCGAGGGAACCCATGCAGCTTACTTCTGGGTAAATACGTAATCCCTGCACCTCTCTATAGTCAGTACAGTTTGACATTACAGATTATAAACTGTACTGGCTTCAAAAGCTGCCTTCACTTAAAAAAACCTTGAAGCCACTCTGAAAGATTCCCATTAGAAAAAGGTAATACCTCTTTTCAGATCCCTCTAGTATGTCACCTTTTGATCACACTGCCTTTTGTCCTTTTCCTGCAGCCCAGCCATGACCTCCAAGCCTCCAGAGCTCCAGCAGCCACTAAGGTCCGCAAGACCATCAGCAGCAGAGTCCACGAGGCGGTGAAGGCCATCGCGCTGGTGCACAACGTGACGCCCGTGTACGAAGCCAACGGTGTGACGGACCAGGCCGAGGCGGAGCAGCACTATGAAGACACGTGCAGAGTGTACCAGGCCTCCAGCCCCGATGAGGTACGATGGTCCGACACAGGAACATGTACCTTACACTAGGGGTGTCCAAACCTTTTTCACCGAGGGCCACATACAGAAAGATATACAAAGGGCTGGGTCACTCACTAGAGCAGGGGTGTCAAACTCAATATCATCACGGGACACATCAGCATTGTGGTTGCACTCAAAGGGCCGGTTGTAACTTTAAGACTATATAAAAATACATATATAAATATTTAATATATATAAAATAATATATTATATTACATTATTGCCTCTGCATTGGATTATTATCAGGTAATAACTTCATAATTAACTACGTCTGAAAGCAGAAGTCTAGAGCAAATAATTGCAAGTCTCTTCAGTGAGAATGTCACAAAATGATTTAAAAAGAAAGTCAAATTAAATTTAAAAAAAAGTTAAATTTGAGATGCATTGTGGGACATGTAGTTTATGGGCAACATGCTTCTGTAAATCGGCATGTAACCGTATTTGCATGCTCTTGTGGGGCCGCATAAAATGAAGGCACGGGCCGGATTTGGCCCCCGGGCCTTGAGTTTGACACCCCTGCACTAGAGTTATATCGCCTCATAAGTTCAGTTTAGTAAGTTAGCAAAATCAATCAAATGTTGGTAAATGATTGTGAGTGTTGGCAGCTCATCCCTTCAAACAGAAGCTCAGGTTAATTATAATAAGGAGAAATAGGAAGGGTCTATTTCAATCTTGTTATGTAAATAAGTCATTGGGCTTTTTTCTTATCAATTTAGATTTGTTAGAAAACGTTTCCAACTTTAATTGACTGAATTTAGTTGAAAAGTGTTCTTATTAACACATGAATACTACTGTGTGATATATTTGTACATGTATATTTAAAAAGTACAATATAAGACAAGCACAAGTTTCATTTGCGGGAACATATTCCTTTTATACTTTTTGAATTTGATGAAGGCCGATTCAAAATGGTCCCCGGGCCGTAGTTTGGACACCCCTGTCTTACACCAACTACAACCATTTAATTCCTCTCCTTTTGTCCTGCGTCTTTGTGCAGTACATCCATCAAATGATATACTTGAATTCACATCGAAGCTACACAGGAAATATCTTTTCAAACACGTCATCTTGGCATGTTGGGAAATGTACACCGTATCTACTTGAACATCATTTTCTCAAGGACAAACATTGACACTTTGTGACCAGACTTCCGATCTTAAGACGGTGTTCTCGCTCCTTCTCAGTAAAGGCCATTATCTCGAGTGTCTTCCCTGATTTCACAAGCCATAACGGCCTTCCACGTTGATGTCCTTGATCTGTATGAATTGTTTGAACTTCAGGAAGAGGGCTGCAGGAATCCGACTTGTATCCATTTCCTGCAATGTAAATACGGATTTCCTTAATGGGCTCCCCAGGCCATTGCACTTACACCCTTTTGAATTTCCCCTTTGATAGCATATTTTAATAGTGCGCAGGACGTCTACTGCCATTAAAACACTGTGGTTTATATGGTGGGAAGGAAATTGAGCAGTTTTATGGTTTTTGGTGGATAGAAAGGTAACCGTTTATTTGTCTCTGAAACAGTACAATAAGATTCAGTTTGCTCTCCAACAGCTTTCAGGAAGTCTTAAAATAGATTTGGGTTGTGAGCGTTATGGACGACCGCTAAATGCTGTCAAAACTGAAACATTTTTTAAGATGTCTACACGCCAATGATAATAGGAGTGTTTGCTCTGGTAATAGTAATCAAACGGGTGATTGGAATGATGTGTTATTATCCAACCAAGATAGTTCTGAATCACTTTCCTCTGCTCTCGTAAAAAACGTAGACGTACTTTAGATATCTTTTGTGACCAAAGTTTTTAATACATTTCCCACCCTTTTTCACAAGATGACATCACCATACAGAGACAAAGAATACAAAGTGTGAATACAGGAAAGAGCATGAGGGCAAAGCCTGCGGTTTGTTTGTTCTTCTTGTGTGTCAGTCATCCACACCAATCAGAAGTGCTGTGCTCCACATGTACCAGCCATTGTTAACCAATCAGAAGTGGCCCATGATAGAAGGTGATAGACAGATTGATCCAATCACCTGCCAAGTCTTTTTGTTCTGAGTCAAGCCAAATGGATACAGCATTATTCAGTCCAGTTAGAAATCTGCAGTGGACTTTGAAACTGCGATTACAATGCAGTGCTGTTGTGGGAAACCAGATGCAAGAATTCCCCGTTAGTGAGTATTTCTAGACTGTGACTAAGTCTTATTTCCCAAAATGCATGACCAACATTACGGTAGTGAGAGCTTTTATGACGTGAAAGTACTCGTGGCCTGGCATTGTCAGACTACAGGGTCACGTATTTGTATAATAAGTGATTTCTCAACAATAAAAAAAATGTGCGGTTTAGCGTTAGCATTGACATTCGATTGTTTACTCTCATCTGTGTCCATTTGGCCGTGTGCAATTAGGCCTGTCAGAAGATGGATGATGGATTGGGGATGTGAATTGACTTCAGGTCTGGAAGTCTTCTCCCTCACACACACGTAACATTGATTTAATGGAAGTCGTCTGTTGTGTCCTTCAGAGGAGACAAAACTATATTTTCACTTCAGAAATTGACATTTACGGAGCTTATCAATCAATAGTGTTGAGTGCTGAAAATGTTTGCGTTATTGATTTAAGACTAAATGGTTACTGTGCTTTCTACTCCGTCCAAAGTGCCTTTAATTGTTTGTTTTGTATTCCAAGTGATAGAACATATTGATATAAAAAGGCTTACACATAATCATTTCTTCTTTTCATTTACGTCATCCATCTTAAACAAAGACAAATCAGAAAAAATACTGAATTTAGGCCGGGATTTATTAGCATTACGACTATACTTCATGCAGATACAGTCCTTGGATACAATTTGGATATTGCACTTATCAATACTGCAATTTCAAATCAATTTATTGTGCCGCCCTAATGAGAACAAAAAAAGCTCTGGTTACTTTTCCCCTCTTGCTGTGTGCAGTACAATGATGTTTTATTATTTGATAACAACCTAAAAGCAGTATCAGACCAACACTGCAGCCTGTCCGTCTGTTTCCTCTCCTAGTCACGTATCAATGAGCAGCCAGTAAAGCTTTTCCCCGTGGTGTTGGTAGGTGTCGCTGGTGCAGTGGACTGAGAGCGTGGGTCTCACTCTGGTGGGAAGAGACCATTCCTCCATGCAGCTGCGGACCCCTACTGGACAAATACTGAACTTCACCATCCTGCAGATATTCCCCTTCACCTACGAGAGCAAGAGGATGGGCATCATAGTGCGAGTGAGTGACAAGATCATTCAGTTTGTCCGTCAGCTGGTTGTTTTATATGTGCTTAAAATAAATGGAACGGACTTCATAGTTTGTTTGATTTTCTTGTTTGTCAGTGGTTGTTGCTATGTGGGCGACTGTGTCTCAATACTTTACCAAGACAAACAGAATTTAATAATCCTCATTATCTGATAGAGACCTCACCTCCTAACCTCGCTCTGACTAAGTCTGATGACTAACTTTACTTTTGTTGGCTGGGATTTACCTCAGGAAGCCCGGATGTTAAAACTTCCTCAGGATAATATTTTTGAACTCATTGTGAAAGCCCTTGTGTATACCAAAATAAGTTGAGCATTTCTAGGCAACCCAAAATCATTGAATAGTGGGCATGGAGCGGAAATCCTGAAACAAACTGGGTTATTCAATTGAACATGTATAAAATCTGTCTATTTCATTTCTATTTCTATGTGAATAAATGGTTTTTTAGGATGAATCTACTGGAGAGATCACTTTCTACATGAAGGGTGCAGATGTGGTGATGGCAGGCATCGTGCAGTATAACGACTGGCTGGAAGAGGAGGTACAATCGTGATCGTATAACTATTATATACGAACGTACAGACTTGGTGATACGCTAATCCAGATGTTGCTGACTTTGTTTTTCAGTGCGGGAACATGGCGAGGGAAGGCCTCAGGGTCCTTGTGGTGTCAAAGAAGTCCCTGACAGAGGAGCAGTATCAAGATTTTGAGGTAAGTTTAGTGTATTTAGTTCACACTGATGAAGATGTCAATGACTAAAGCTATAATTCACTTCAGTGCAGGAGACGAAAGGAAGCCTGAAAGGGTTATTGAGAGTCCTCTTATTGAAGTACAGAAATGGCGTTATTACCTATCATAGACAAATCAACACATTCCAAAAACATTACATCACATGTCACTTGTCAGACGCTTTTATCCAAAGCGAGTTAAATACATTCAGTACTGTGGACAATCACCACAGGAGCAATTTGAGGTGAAGTGTCTTCAGGGACACAACAAAATGCTGACTGCAGTGGGACTCGAACTTGCTACCCCCCTGATTCGAAGTCCAGCACTCTATCCACTGAGCCACACAGCCTCCAAAACAACACCTCTATACATAAAACACACAGGCAGCAAGGATTAATAGAAGTTTAAGAAGGAACGATAACTAGAAAAGGGAAATATGAACAACCAACAGAAGCATCTTGCCATTATGTTCAAGGTGCGTGAAAAATGACTTGAACTGGTTCTGCAAAGCCAAGGAAGATATTCATTTCAGGTACATACAGTATGTGCTGAGTTTAATAAGTGTTGACCTCTTAATTTGATTTAAAAAATGTATGACTTTTGCCTCTTTTGCCATAACATTAACACACAGTGACCTGGGGCTAAACTGAGGACCTCTGACACTACTCACACTCCTATAGTTTGTCTGAATTATGTCAACAAAAAAAAGCCGTCACAGCTGTGCAATAAATCGCAGAAATATCAACACATTGTTCAATATTTGTTCAACTCAAATTGCCCTCAAAAACCCCCACAAACGTATAATGATGTTTTATGCAGACATATTTCAGCTTTTTTAAATGTCAGAGTGTGTTGCTGACTAATTAGACTCTCCTCTGACCCCCGGCCCTTCAGTCCACACACCCCACCCTCCCACACACACACACACACACCCTCTCATTGTGTGAGCAGGGCAGGGCCGTCTCCCCTAGCAGTCTTCGGCCCCTGGCCCGTTTCTGAAGAGTAATTGTGTGAGCAGAGCTGGTGGGTAGCAGTGAGTCACACACACACTGAGTCACACACATAGTTTGTGTTCCTGTATGAGTCACTCAGATTGTTTTTGCTTTATCTCACTCACATATTGCCCTGAAGCTGGAAGGCTGGAGAGGGGCGTCAACCGATTGATATTGTCTTTTAGGGATTTTCAGATTTCTAAATCACATTAGAATTAAATGCAGGCAATCCCTGTATAGCTTAAGGGAAATGTTGATACCTGTTTATAAGGACATTTTGTTGCATAATAGCTGCACACAATATAATATCTGTACAAAAATGTGTTTGAAGCATTTCTGTTACAGTTTGTAGCTTGTCTCTACCCCTGGCTGTTTTCCTGCTTGTTCTTGTTCAACCCGCCATTTTGTCGCTTTCATTTTTGTTATGACTATTATGTTTGTTTTACCCTCTCTATTTTATAATGTTTTTAGTTTATTTCATTCTCTGTGTGAACCGTATGTGAAAGCACTTTGTAACTCTGTTTGAAAGGGGGCTGTATAAAAAGTGATTCTACCTAATGTGTAGTACTTTCATCTCCCCCCCCCACTCAAAATCTTCCCGCCCCTCCCCAGGCACGTTACGTCCAGGCCAAGCTCAGCGTGCATGACCGCTCTCTGAAGGTGGCCACAGTGATCGAGAGTCTGGAGATGGAGATGGAGCTGCTGTGTCTGACCGGGGTGGAGGACCAGCTCCAGCAGGATGTGCGGCCCACCCTGGAGATCCTCCGCAACGCAGGAATCAAGGTCTTGAAGGGGGGGGGGTGGGGGGCTCACAGTAGCAACAAACTAAGAAAACAAAACATAGAGACAAGACCAGAGCATATGTTTTCCTCATCTACCTACAGGAACCAGCCACATCCAAGCACCTCCTTCATGTTTAACAACTAAGATTATAGTGAATTTGAATGAATTATAGAGACATTTGCTCGTGGTTTGGGTTGGCACGCTTCACATGGTTGACGGGAAGTACTTCAACCCACATTTGAATGGAAAAAAGCATTTGGTTTTTTCTGCAAGGGAACTAGAAATCTGACCAGTCACTGTGATAAACGTTGAGCTGATAGTCAGAGTTGCTGTTTTTCATTTAAAGGGTCGGTTCAGAAATCCTTTATTTGTCCAGGAAACTGTAAGCAGTGCAGATAAGATACACATGTCACTAAAATACAGATCAATAAAGTACATATCCAAGGTATAGAAATGAGTAGCAGCATGCGAGTTAGTGAACATATAATAAGTATAATATAATTACATTTTGAAGATGATATTGTTTTAATTCAGAACAGTGTTGTTAGGTAGATACGTAGCAATCAGTAACAACAATACTAAGCTGAAACAAATGTATGTATTGCACATCATTATTAATATTTCACAACAATGCAATACTTAGGTGCGTGTTATTTCATATTCACCCAAAGATGTTCTCACTTAAAGGTGGGGTAGGTAATTCACTTCAGATATATGTTATATTCCATGGAGTGCTCTTAACATCCCGATAGCAATGAATATATTAAATGTTTTGACAATAAATACATAAAAAAATATCATCTGTGGAAGCCGTGGCGCTGTGAAAAGCACGACCAATCATCTGAGCCGGCCCGGCTTAAGTAACTGGATGGCCTACCTGCCTGTCAGCCTTCCATCTGTGCACAAACTTATCTCGTAGGCCCTCATTGGTCATGTGCGCGTTCGTGTGTGTTGGAGGAGGGGCTCTATAAGGAAGTCTGAAGGAAGGGGCACATTTATTTTGGTTGTCTACTTTCAAATTCTAGCGCACTCGAGCTGGTTTCTCCATTCTTACCTACCCTACCTTTAACTCGAGTCATAGCAGAGCAGATATGTTTTCTGCTCAGGTTTAAAGATATGTTTCTGTGATGTTTGCTTTCACCAACAGTACAGTGGAGGTTAACGGCATTTAGGTACAGATAGGAAATAGAGGATCAAAAAGCAAATCAATGGTCAATCATCATCACACATTGAAATTACCCCACACACACAGTGGGTGTTTCTTAATGTCGAGGACGCTTCCTTGGTAGGACATGTCTTCCGAGTCACTTCCTTCAGAAGCGAGGCAAGAATCCTTCCTGGCATTCGGAAAAAGAAGAGTGGAACAGGCTAGCAAGTGTGCAGGTGTGCGTCATATGAGAGGCCCCGCCTTACATTTTCCGCCTCAAATTTGGGGAAATTGGTCCGTGGGCAAAGCATTGTGGGGATTTTAAGACTGCGGAGGATACACATGTGCAGCCTCGAAGTGTCTCGCTACGAAGGACGCCGGGCTCGGTAGAATTCCAAGGAGCCTGGAACAGTCCTTCGGCGGGACTCGATGACGTAGCGTCCTTGAAATAGTGGCTCTGGAGCATCCTTCCTTGACATTGAGAAACACCCATTGACATTTATCCCATACCAGTTTTAGGAGTTATTATAATATATTAGCTTATATACACAGAGCCTGACGCTCACAGCTTTTAAATAAAATAAATGAATAACTAATACATTATAGAGCAGGCTACAAACCATTTTAAATTGGGACTTCTTTAAAAAATAGTTCCACATTTTCAAAATAACAGGAGCATTGATCGGGTGTGACATGTTACTGCTGAATTTGTTTTATTAGATGAAATAATCTCTTGGATGCATCTCAAAACCTGACAAAACATTTTACTCTTTATGAGGAAATTTTATTAGGACAGCTGTTTTTTGGGGGGGGTTTGGGGGGATCGTTCATTAACCCTTTAAATCCTCCTGTAACCTTAAATAAGCCACATCAAAAATGGCACCATTGAGAATCAGTTTGATATCAGAATCCTAATTCATTCTCAATCAGGTGTTCTGTTTGAAGCACTACAATAAAGTAAGTGTGTCTGATCGTCTGATAAGTTCACAAACCGAAGCTCGCAGACGGAGCAGTTCAGGTTACTGATTAGACTCTTTGATCCCTGGAATTTGGCTTTTTTTAGTTGATCCACAGACTAAAGAGAAATTCCACACAAATGTGAAACTGTAATCAAACGGTTCGTCTCAGGAATCTCAAAAATAATCAAGTTACTCTGGATTCTTTGTAGGTGTGGATGCTGACAGGAGACAAGCTGGAGACGGCCACATGCACGGCGAAGAACGCACATCTGATCACCCGCAACCAGGACATCCACATCTTCAGATCCGTGAGTGCAGGACCCCTCCCTCTCTTTTATACATATAAAGTGGGAGGAGCCACATGTCAAGTCTCTGTATTTATTATGTTGTATTTGACTGCTTTCACATTTTCTTGATGGCACTTGCACTCGCAATCACATACAGAAGTTATTAGTTGACTGGTACCAATTATATTTGTTGCGAAACACACGCAAGGAGTGAACATTTAGCCCCCCCTGGATTTTTTTTTTGACCCACTACAGCCGCTATAGTGGGTAATACTTGAATCCAGCACCAAAGGGTTCATCCAAGTTGAATGCAGAACAGCTTCCTGACTCCCTCGACCCCCGGGCATCCATCCTCTGTGAGGCCAGACCCATTAGCTAGTGGTCATTCAGCCTCACATAACTAAACATGCAGCCCGAGCCAGCGTCCTCAGCTGAATAAATCACCTCCCACCAGAGAAAGCATCCGAGCCGCTGTCAGAGAGAACAAACAGAGAGGAGAAACCAGCCGAACCACTCCCACAGGGAACACGCAGAGGGCTCACTTCCTAATTTGTTTTGCAGGTTGCGGTCTCTTTTTCGCCGCTTTGATAATCCCCCTGTCTGCCTTTCCCCTCTGGCAGCGAGCCAGAGCTGAAGGAGAGCCTGCCATGTAGGAAGGTTACAACTTGCGCACAACTGCGGTTACTGGAAGAGAATAACAATGGTTGGCACGGCTTGAAAACCTCAGTCCCAGTGGACGAGGAGTGCTGACGGGGCCAGCTACACATACATCTGGATTAGCTTCCTGGTGGCCACCAATGGTCTGATCTGGATTGACGTATGAATAGTGAGCGGCTGAAGGATATTCACACCAGAGCATGACTCCTGCTGACAGATTAACGCCGTGCCTTGTCAGAGCTGCATTTCTGGAGAATTGTTTAGGTCTATATTTGAACCTGACCTATTGTTTGTTTTATGTGTGTTCTCCCAGTTTGCCATTTCATTATTTAATCCCCTCTCTATTAAGCACTTACTGTATCAACCATGAGGATTCATTATCTACAGTTCTTACTTTTAATTATTCCATTCTTCTCTGCGGTGTTCTCAACATTGAAATGAGGTTGATGCATTACAACGAGGCTAGAACTATATCATTAAAACATCATCATCATCATCCATTGTTTACTCTGGGAAAAACTGAGTGAGCATTAAGCTCTTATACAGCAACACCTTCAATTCACATTCCTACACGCTAAGTTGAATAACAAACATTTAAATACCAAACAAGTCTGCCAAGAAGGAAAGACATATAACAACAACGACAACAGCAATTAAAACAATGAAATGCAGAAATAAAAACAATAAATATCAACCATGTTTGGGAAACAACCACGTCATGTAGCATAAACTCTCCCACACACACTCTCCCCCCCCCCCGCCGCCTGTAATGCCACAGTGACGCGTCCTAAAACCCAGAAGTAAACTCTTTTTGAAAATAGCTCGAAACAAGGTCTGTGGTTGAGACACATTTAAGAGACGTTTTGTTCAGCCGGATAATCTCCACATGTCTACCATACTTTTATCGCCAGAAGCAAAATGCTAACGTTATGCTATCAAGGAACAACAGCAGGGTCGCTGCTTCAACGTCACGCCAACTTAAGATCCATATTCAAACACACAGATTCTAAATGGTACGAGTTGAAGCGTTTGTTTGAACAGTTTGCAGGAGGCAGGAACTTGCTTTCAAGCCGAACAGGGCAAACGTCACTTAGCTGGAGTGTTTACGTGTTCGGCGTAATGACGTACAACGGCCTCGACAACTTCTGTAGTCCTATCAAGCCACTTGGTAACAACCATCGTTTTTCAGACACGTCAACTCTTCAGAAATCACCAGTGGGGTCACTGCTGATGGATTTAATGTCGTAGAACAAAACGTGATCCGTCTCTTAAATGTGTCTCAACCATAAACCTTATTTCCAGATATTTTCCAAAATCCTTTGGAGAAATTGCTTTGCTCTTTGTCGAAGGAACCGGACGTGGTAAAATGCTAACTTACTTCCGGGTTTTAGGACGCGTCACTGCGACATCACCTTGGAACACTTGTGTTACGATTGGCTAGTGAAAGGCTTAGGGCCGGGACATCTCTAAGCGGTTGACCAATCGCAACAGAGCCAGCCAGCTAACCAATCAGAGCAGACTGGGCTCTGGTTTCAGACAGAGGGTGAAAAGAGGTGCTGCAGCACAGACAGTATGAGAACAATAAAGAGCTTTTTGAACATTGAAGCCTGGAGAGGTACTACATACAATGTGAATGTTTTACAGATCAGAAATGCTATCTGGAGAGAAATTCTGAATGGTGCGACTGCAATTCCAATGTGCACAAAGATTCAGTTTAACATTGGGATCTATAACGCTTGCCATCATTGCAGCTGAATAAAAAACCGACTGACAGTCTTTAAAAGCTGCCGGTGTGAAACCAATCAGGATGCTGAGGCTGACAGATTGTCCCTCTTGATAAGTCCTCATAGCGAGTGTGTTGTGTGCGTGTTTATTAAATGTGGTTATCATTGCTATAGGTGACAACACGAGGGGAAGCCCACCTGGAGCTCAACGCCTTCAGGAGAAAACACGACTGCGCTCTGGTGATATCGGGGGACTCGCTTGAGGTAAAACTCTCCTCGCACTGACTTACCTCTCTTTATGAAACTCTGACATGTTTTCTGTGTGACGCCTGATAAGATCGCTGCCACCGAAGCATCTCTGGAAGTGGTGTCTGTGGTTAGAGTCACGCTCTAGAAGGCAGTAGGAGTGTAACTGTAAGTCAAGCTGAGACCCACAGCTGAGATCGGTTATATGTGGTGGGCTTATCTGTCCGATCTGGTTCTTTTTCTTGCAGGTTTGTCTGAAATACTACGAGTATGAGTTCATGGAGCTTGCCTGTCAGTGTCCCGCTGTGGTCTGCTGCCGATGCACCCCCACCCAGAAGGCTCAGATAGTGCGTCTGCTGCAGGAGCGCACAGGGAAACTCACCTGCGCTGTAGGTGAGTCGGTAAAAGAAAGTGTCCCAAAAGCTTTCGATGAGGGGATACACTTTTCAGTTATTTAAATTGTATTGGTGTTTTTATTTTACATTTTACAACCCTTCGCCAAATCCTCCTCCAAACATACACTGAAACATTTTCTACATACACAAAATAACCATTTCTCTCAAATATTGTTCACAAATCTGAAAAATCTGTGATAGTGAGCACTTCTCCTTTGCCGAGATAATCCCTCCACCTCACAGGTGTGGCATATCAAGATGCTGATTAGACAGCATGATTATTGCACAGGTGTGCCTTAGGCTGGCCACAATAAAAGGCCACTCTGAAACGTGCAGTTTTGCTTTATTGGGGGGATCTGGGGGGGGGTCTGGGGGGGGGTCCGGGGGGGGTCCGAAAACCAGTCAGTATCTGGTGTGACCACCATTTGCCTCACGCAGTGCAACCCATCTCCTTCACATAGAGTTGATCAGGTTGTTGATTGTGGCCTGTGGAATGTTGGTCCACTCCTCTTCAATGGCTGTGCCAAGTTGCTGGATATTGGCAGGAACTGGAACACGCTGTCGTATACGCCGATCCAGAGCATCCCAAACATGCTCAGTGGGTGACATGTTAGGGTTAGGGTTAAACTGACTGGTTTTCGGACCCCCCCAGACCCCCCCCAATAAAGCAAAACTGCACGTTTCAGAGTGGCCTTTTCTTGTGGCCAGCCTAAGGCACACCTGTGCAATAATCATGCTGTCTAATCAGCATCTTGATATGCCACACCTGTGAGGTGGGATGGATTATCTCGGCAAAGGTGAAGTGCTCACTATCACAGATTTATTCAGATTTGTGAACAATATTTGAGAGAAATGGTTATTTTGTGTATATAGAAAATGTTTTAGATCTTTGAGTTCATCTCATGAAAAATGGGAGCAAAAACCAAAGTGTTGCGTTTCTATTTTTGTTCAGTGTATGTGTATATCTGTTGCTGCCACAAACTAACACTCCCCGTTTGAGCTTTGATTAAATGGCATTATTAAACAAAGCTGATTGAAATTAGCTTTATTGTATATAATTCATTCATTTATGATGATGACACCTTTGGCTGGGTCTTAACATATACAACCTTTATTGCTTTGAATACATATATTATTTCAAGATCATATAAATGACCACCGAATGATTTGTACTAAACGTGTTAGTAAACCAAATACAAGTAATACAAAATAATTAAAATGTGATGTCGTTAGGAAACTTGTAACCTAAGACTTAATTCATTATTGCACTTCCTTTTTGTACTTTCACATTAATAGTTGTGTGATGCGTCACAACACAGCTCGCTGAATCAATCATTTCGTACGTTATTTTATTGGAACGATAATATTGTCTTTTCAAGCCTTATCAATGTCCCGTGTTTCTTACTCATTATCTGTTAAACCCCAAGCTTCCCTACATTGTATTTCCCCGTCTATCGCTGCGGTCATTATCTCCTAATCTGTCCAAATGAAGGGAGTGTTTCATACTCTAACACTCACTGATGTGAATCCTGACACCTCCGTGGCTTTTGTTGCCTCTTAGGGGACGGAGGAAACGATGTCAGCATGATCCAGGAAGCGGACTGTGGCGTGGGAGTGGAGGGAAAAGTAAGACTCTGTCCATCTCATCGCTTCACATTGACACGCCGCTCTCACAGATTTGTTTTACTTTGTGCTTCCTGTCAAGATCTCTCTCACGTTCAGAGACATGTAGAGAGACAGGCGCACAGATGATTCCTCTTTATGAGGATCCATTGTCCGAGGAGAGGAAACTAAAATGACAGGATGCTGTTGTGCTAGAGTAAAAGTAAGAGTCTGTTATCAGCCTTCTACTCATGGTGGTCTCTGTGATCCCCCTGAAGACGGCTAGTCTGGACCTCAGGCATGTGTCAGCATTAGTTCTACTAAGAGACATTTCTTGACCTACCTTCTGGTCAATGTACTCATTTCCTTTCTTGCTAAGAGTTAGTTGAGAACCAATTGTTGATACCACTCTTACATCTATCTATAAGAGATAGAGCCAGTTAGCTTAGCTTAGCATAAAGACACGGGGAAACATTTAGCCAGGTAGAAACGCTTAGAAGACTAAACCTGCCTAGCTTTAACTCATAGACGAACACTTTATGTATTTTAAATGTGAAATCCGTTCAATAACCTAAAGGGTTAAAACAAAAGTTTGAGGTTATGTGCATCAATTTGTTTTCTATGATAGAACACTGCACATTTGAAGGATTTTTATTTTTAAAAAACACTGCACATGCATTTATGTTTACGTATTTTGTTAACATCTGGTAATGTGCAACAGATCGCAGCAAAATTAATGTTTGGACTGCAACTCTATCTATCCATCTATCCATCCATCTACCCACATACCTATCTATCCATCCACCTATCTCTCTATCTATCTATCTATCTATCTATCCATCTACCTACATACCTCTCTATCTATCTATCCATCTATCTACATACCTATCTATCCATCCACCTATCTCTCTATCTATCTATCTATCTATCCATCTACCTACATACCTCTCTATCCATCTATCCATCTACCTACCTATCTATCTATCCATCTACCTACATACCTCTCTATCCATCCATCCATCCATCCATCCATCTACCTACCTATCTATCCATCTATCCATCTATCCATCTATCCATCTATCCATCTATCCATCTACCTACCTACATACCTATCTATCCATCTATCCATCTACCTACCTACATACCTATCTATCTATCTATCCATCTACCTACATACCTATCTATCCATCTATCCATCTACCTACATACCTCTCTATCCATCCATCTATCCATCTACCTACCTATCTATCTATCCATCTACCTACATACCTCTCTATCCATCCATCCATCCATCCATCCATCTACCTACCTATCTATCCATCTATCCATCTATCCATCTATCCATCTATCCATCTATCCATCTACCTACCTACATACCTATCTATCTATCTATCTATCCACCTACCTACATACCTCTCTATCCATCCATCCATCCATCTACCTATCTATCCATCTATCCATCTATCCATCTACCTACCTATCTATCCATCTATCCATCTACCTACCTACCTACCTCTCTATCCATCCATCCATCCATCTACCTACCTACCTATCTATCTACCTATCTATCCATCTATCCATCTACCTACCTACCTATCTATCCATCTATCCATCCATCCATCCATCTACCTATCTATCCATCTATCCATCTATCCATCTACCTACCTACCTACCTCTCTATCCATCCATCCATCTACCTACCTATCTATCCATCTATCCATCTACCTACCTATCTATCTATCCATCCATCTACCTACCTATCTATCTACCTAGCTATCTATCCATCTATCCATCTACCTACATACCTCTCTATCCATCCATCCATCCATCTACCTACCTACCTACCTCTCTATCCATCCATCCATCTACCTATCTATCTATCCATCTATCCATCTACCTATCTCTCTATATATCTCTCTATCCATCTATCCATCTACCTACCTACCTACCTACTTATCTATCTATCTATCCATCTACCTACATACCTATCTATCCATCCATCTGAGTGAGAGATGCTGCACTTCAGTTTTTAGCAGATCCAGAAAGGAGGCCATGCCAACAGTGTTGTTAAGGGCAACGGTTGCAAATCATTTTTGTGACTGTTGGTTAGAAAAAGACAAGCAATTATAATACATCAACTTCTTTGAGACATGTCATATTTCACTTGCATTTAGGAGAACAAAACAATATCAACTAATTGACAAAACAATCATAAGAACATAAAAAACCTTGTATTTAAAAAGGGATATTCCAAGTGTTTATACATGTCCTGCCTGCAGGGATCATGTGTCCTGCCTGCAGGGATCATGTGTCCTGCCTGCAGGGATCATGTGTCCTGCCTGCAGGGATCATGTGTCCTGCCTGCAGGGATCATGTGTCCTGCCTGCAGGGATCATGTGTCCTGCCTGTGTCTGTGTACCTGTCACTGTGCCCTCACTGCCCTCTGTGTGTCCCACAGGAAGGCAAGCAGGCCTCGTTGGCCGCAGACTTCTCCGTGACTCAGTTCAAACATTTGGGCCGTCTCCTCATGGTCCACGGACGCAACAGCTACAAGAGATCGGCAGCGCTCAGCCAGTTCGTCATCCACAGGAGCCTTTGCATCAGCGCCATGCAGGTAGAGTTCAGAAACACAGACATTAGATTTGTGTTCATCATTCATGTTGAAATGTTCTTGTGAATTACAAGCGTTTCAAATGCTTTGGCTCAATCAGTATCAGTTTGCAAAACCACTAAATACTCCCTCCAAAGTGTACGAAGCACATGATTAAAAACGTCTGTATCTTATTAGATATTAAATCTCAAACTTCATCATTTTAGCATAACACTGTTTTTGTCTCCCCATGAAATGTACTGTCCATGTTTCAATTTCAATTAGATTAATATATTCATAAAATAATATATAATAATAACTCATTCTCATCGACGTCAACAATGGTTGTTTCCACACAATTATACAGAGAGCAAGGATTCTTAGTAAAAACTATTGTAAGAATTTAATTCAAAATAAAAAACAAATTTTTAAAATAATTATGAAAAAGAAAATTGAATAAGAATTTGAAAAAAAAGTGAATTATATCTGAATTTAAAAGTGGAAGAGCTAAGTAGTAAGCAGTAAAAAGTGCTTATATTGTGCAGAAATTAGCAAAATAGTCTCAAGAAAGTAAAACATTTCGTAATACAGAGTATAAGGAAGGACACAAAGATCTCACAAGTTGTGCATTTATTATTATTATTATTGAACAAAATCTATTATCTCCAAAAGGGAAGAGATGAATTCTGCCTTTTGCTCATTTCCATCTGAGGTACCCTGAACCAAAGCAATCATAAATCACAGTAAGATGTCTGAAAAAGAATGTAAGCTATTTCAACGTCTGGGTAAGGAATTCTAGGAACTGTTTATTTACAGCACCTTCAAACTCAGATGTGAGGAGGGAGTGATCGGGGTGAGGCAGGGAGAGGTTTCATGGGTGGTCATGGTAGGGTGGAACTGCATGATGACTCAGCAGACCCCGCAGTGCCCTTCTGAACCCCCCCT
The DNA here is from genome assembly GCF_949606895.1 of Notothenia rossii. Classification (NCBI taxonomy): domain Eukaryota; kingdom Metazoa; phylum Chordata; class Actinopteri; order Perciformes; family Nototheniidae; genus Notothenia; species Notothenia rossii. The sequence continues at coordinate 9,568,395 of NC_136902.1, forward strand.
CTCCCCCCCCCCCCCCACACACACACACACACACACACACACACACACACACACACACACACACACACACACACACACACACACACACACACACACACAGTCCAGTTCCCATGTCCCAGGCCAACCTCAGCCCCCGCCTCAGAGGGCCGTGACTCACTGCATCGTTGGACTTCTCCTCCGCATGTCTCACATCAGACCGCAGCTGTGACCTGTCTGCTGTGAGCCGCTCAATAATGTTAACATCCATCTGGTCAAGACACACGTTGGAGTCCGTCAGTGACGCTTAACTTTCTCCTGCAGTAGTGCTGTGGTTGACTTATTGAAACTACATGTGCGGGATCTGGCTCATCGGTTAGTCAAAGTGTGGTTACCCTTTCCTTGTTTTGTTACCGGTTCATTCTGCTTTTTCAGTTCCTCCTAATTCTCTCACATAGTTAAACATTTGGAAAAGGGACGCCCCCAATTTGTTGAATTATACTCTGTTGTGCCATTTGAGTACTGATATGTCCAGCTTAGCAGACTGACTTTCACCTTCCTTCTCTTCCGGTCTCCCTAGGCGGTCTTCTCCTCTGTTTTCTACTTTGCTTCAGTCCCTCTCTATCAAGGATTCCTGATTATTGGGTGAGAAACAGTGGTGTATTATTAAAACATCTGGCTCCCATGTCTCGCTGGCATTCCCTCAGTGATAAAGCACAGTTGAAATGCGAGAAGGGGAAAATAGTTGGACTAAATCCAACTATGATGTTTGTGCAACTTGTTGAATATGCACCATTATATCTGGGGAATATCCCTCACACATAAGATATGAATGAACAACAAAAATAAAATAAGTTACATTTATTTGTTATTGGCTATGGAAGGTTATCGGTTATGTTCATATACTTATTTGATTATTCAAATGTAAACCCATCTTTTTCATATGGGTGTTTTGTACCCCCTAGATCAGGTCTCTAGTAATCTCAAAGTTGACCAGATTGAAGCATTTTACTTCAAAATGTTCAACAATATCTTCCCGGGGGGGGGCATACCCGGGAAAAATAGTTGGACTAAATCCAACTATGATGTTTGTGCAACTTGTTGAATATGCACCATTATATCTGGGGAATATCCCTCACACAATGTTTTGTCTCTTTCAGCTACTCCACGATCTACACCATGTTCCCCGTCTTCTCCCTGGTGTTGGACAAAGATGTCAAGTCCGAGGTGGCCATGTTGTACCCTGAGTTATACAAAGATCTCTTAAAGGTATTCTATACATGAAAACAGACGGACTGCCCCAGTGCAGCCAAACACAACATAACAAAAGATGTGTAAAAGGTAAATAATGATGTGTAATATATTCTATTCCTCCCACAGGGCCGACCACTGTCTTTCAAGACCTTTCTAACATGGGTACTAATAAGTATCTATCAAGGTAAGGAAGAGTTCAGTTCAACCTGCTGGTAATCACAGGCAATAAAAACTCAGCAATATCGTCCCAATATTTTCGTATTCGGTGAAAAGGTTTTTAAAAAATTGGTGTTTTTCACATATCCCAACCCCACGTGAGGACAATGGGACATGTGCTTGGGGGAAATAATATTGATAAATGGTTACATCTTCACCAAGGCAATATTCAGAGAGAAAGGTTGTATTTTAAAGGTCCCATGTCATGGCCATTTCCACTGATCATAATTCCGTTGTTGAGGTCTACTAGAATAGATTTATATTGTGCAAATTTCTCTCTGTAAACTACGTGTGAATTTCACTCTCTGCCTTTAACGGCTCGTTGTAGCTCCAGTAGCTCCAGCCCCCACCCTCCCTGTGAGCACAGTGTGCTCTGATTGGTCGGGACGTTGTGAATCGCGCTGAGCTCCGTGGAGGTGTGGTTTCCTTGTTTAGCGATAGACAGCGAAACACAGCCAAACTCATCCTAACTCATCCTGAGCACACACAAAGTCACAGCCGGAGTAAAAACGATAAGTGTGGCTTGATATTGAGTAAGAGAAAGGTTGATAAACGCTGTGAGAATGGGTCTACAGAGAGAATGGGTCTGCAGAGAGAATGGGTCTGCAGAGAGAATTTCGCCGCAATCCCAACTGTCTGTTATCAGCCTGCAGCCAGGGAGGAGAGATCAGCAGAGCTGCCTGCACTGAGTGTGTGTGTGTGAGGAAGTCCGTGGATTGGTCAATTTGGACCAATCAGCGGGGGCTTAACGTAATGGCTCCGCGGACGTAACGTAACGGCTCCACGGATTGGTCCACGGATTGGTCCATTTGGTTCAGGGTACGGTTGACATCATGCGTACCCGGAAGAATCACGTATCTCCAACGAGGCGTTTTGGGGAGGTATTTCCTGTGTTAGAGTTTTACTCGCTACAGGGTGTACTTTGAGGGTTTTGACTCTGCAGACCGTTTACATGCAGAAAAACCTTCATAACACACAAGGGGACGGGTAATAACCAGAAAATCATGACATGGGACCTTCAATTGATTTCTTTAACTGATGGGAGGGTTTAGGAAACACAAAACTTGATATATTTTATATTTCTGACTCTTCTGATATTTATTTTTTGCCTTTTGTAGCATCATTTTGATTCTGCAGTATAGTATTTTATTCATACTTCCCTCACTCTTTTTTAAGAAAGCTACTGTCCATGCACAGGGTGTCCGCGGGGTCTTAAAAAGTATTAAAAGTTGATAAATCAATTTAGCGAAATGAAGGCTATTAAAGGGCATTTTCCAAGGTATTACATTTTGTAGCTTGTTTTCAATAAGTATATAAATGGTCCAAAGAGGTTGTATTCTACAGTCTGCCTGAATGTAATCATTGCGTAGGTGTGTAGTGTGATTCTGTGTACTTTATTTATGGCATCCCGTTGGACTTGACGTCATCTGAACAGGACATCGCACGCTCACTGCTTGATAACGCGCGAATGTCCGTTTACGCCGGTTGCTAAGCAACATCGTTATGGGGAAATGCAAGTCTGCGTCCAAATGGTTGGAAGATAAGGAGGAAGGACAATCAATACTGTATATAGTCAATGTGAGGTAAAGTGTGTCGCCAAGGTAACCGGTTAGAACTCAAAGTGGAGATGAGGTCTTAAAATGTATGGGAAGGGTCTTAAAGGGTCTTCAAAGGGATTACATCTGACTTCAGGGTCCCTGCATGTACCCTGCTGCAGCACGTGGGTCTCATCTTCAGCCTGTCCCCTGTTTCCTCTCCACAGGGAGCATCATCATGTACGGAGCGCTGCTGCTCTTCGACTCTGAGTTCCTGCACATCGTCTCCATCTCCTTCACCTCTCTGATCCTGACGGAGCTGCTGATGGTGGCGCTGACCATCCAGACGTGGCACTGGCTCATGATCGTGGGCGAGCTCCTCAGCTTGTCCTGCTACATCGCCTCGCTCGTCTTCCTGCCCAGCCTCATAGGTGAGAGAGCACCAACACTCGCACATGAACTCCTACTTCCCTCACACAGAAGGCAGTGGGGGGGGTTTTATCGAGACGAGAAATAAATAGCATTCATGTTGTTGTGCTTTTGCCGACCTTGAAATGGTGCGTCAGCAGTAAGGTGCTTATACGCCCCTTGTGTACAGTTAGTGGTGGCATGCTGGATATGAGGAAGGTTAAAGGTGCACGGACAAAGTGTGTGAGTGTGGACCGAGCTCAGGCATGCCATCGTATCAAACAGGAAGTGCCAACAGTGCTGTCAGCTTCCTATGAACCCACCAGTGTGTTTCTCTTTACCTAGGACATTTCAAAAATAAAACCCTAGAAACATTCTTACAGCAATGAGACGACTGAAACATCAACGACCTTTAAAAGCAGATTGTTGTTGGGGTTTGGATTTCTGTATATCGGCCCGTGCCATTATGAGACCCGTGACATATCCAATACCCTGACCAGGAGCTTCCCAAACCTTTATTTTCAGCTTTATGTGAGGCGTGGACTTTTATTCTCAGCATTCAATGTCCACCACTGAGCATCATGACTGGCGTGTGGTCAAGAGAACCCTTTCTGGACACGTCTCCTCCCTCTTGAAGTCAGACAGGAATAGAATGTAAAGGTTCTTTTCTGTCGTGCGTGTGGTGTTTACACAACTTAAATTGCACCAAAAAAGTAAAAACTGTATAGGTTGAGTTTTCTGTCTCATGCCTTCAACAATTGTTTCTTCGTTTCAACATCAGATTCACCGTTTACTCATTTTTAACCCGCTGTATGCCAGAGCTTTTGAAGCTGTGTGTTTAGTAGGGCTGCACGATTTGGGGAAATAATCAAATGCGATTTCTGACAAATATTGCGATTCGATTTGCGATATTTGTTTTTAAGCGACCCAACGGAAGTTTATTGTAAAATGCGGCCATATCTCCGGCTAGGAAGGTCGCATCAACATGCTCCCGCCTCTAGCACCCCCGCAGCCCGAGCTACGAGTGAAATAACTAAACTTACATGACACTTCCGTTGGGTTGCTTTAAAGTCAAGCTTCAGTTTAAGATTCACCCTGTAATAGATTAACATGTGATGGAGCATTACTAACCTGACTCAGACGGTTTGTTTCATCAAACCATCTAAAGCTCCATTGGAAGCCATTTGGAAAGGGCAGGTACTTTCAAAAATACTTGGCAGGTGATTGGATCAATCTGTCTATCACCTTCTATCATGGGCCACTTCTGATTGGTTAGCAATGGCTGGTACATGTGGAGCACAGCACTTCTGATTGGTGTGGATGACGGACACGCAAGAAGAACATAAATAATAGGCTTTGCTATTTGATAATTGCATCATTTCAGATTTCGATTTAAAATCGATGAATCGTTCGGCCTTAGTGTATGGCTGAAAGAAGGGCGTGGCCTAGGAGATGAGATGTAATGGCGAGGTGAAACAGAAAGTTGATGCCGGTGTTGATATCAGGAAACCGGACATTTGATATCGTAGTTAAGACACTCATTTCCCGCCATTTGTGCCAACGTCCTTTTCTTACTCCGTTATATCTGATCAAAAACACAAGAATGAGTTTAATGAGGCGTGCTTTTAATGGTGCCCATTATCCAAAATGTTAACAAATACACGATAACATAGAGAACTTTCCCCTATCAACATCATTTTACGTTACAGCGCCCAAACTATGAGAACTATAGGCATGATTATCCTAAAATCGAAAAAGGGGGGGGACGTTCTCTCAACTCTCTTTGTGGTGCCCCAAAGTGATTTACTAAAATGTACATGCCTTGAAGAAATAAGTAGAGCTTGGCTGCAGATTTGATTATACTGTTGACTTTCAAAATAAATAATGGAAAGGTTAAATTACTCCTCAATGTCTGGTGGTAGAATCCTGCTCTTTCTGATCTCTGCCTCTTCCTCAAGAAGTCGACTCAAAATTCACAATGTGACCCAAAAAGGATCATTTAAGAAGGCTTGAGTCGAGCTTAGCTTCAGATATGATTAAACTGTCGACTTCCAAAACTAATTATAACATTTGAATGCCTCGTTTGAAAATCCTACAACTCTCTTTCTGATCTCTGCCCCTCCAGACATTTACTTCATCACCACGGTGTCGTTCCTGTGGAAGGTGACGGTGATCACGCTGGTGAGCTGCCTGCCTCTCTACATCCTGAAGTACCTGCGCAGACGCTTCTCCCCCCCAAACTACTCCAAGCTGACCACCTAAAGAGTGGGAGGAGCCTCACTTACTGCGGGGAAACAGAGGGGCCTGCGCTTAGACCCGGGGATCAAACACGGATTCGTCCCCTTTCATTTGTCCCGAAATTCCTACTTGGAAATGAGAAAGACGGGACAACTTAGTCAGGGGTGCTACTGAGGGGGGAGGGTTTTTAGGCTAAAATGCTACTTGCTGCACGTGTTAGATGCAAAGACTAATGATTCCTCTGTGTGGAGAGGACTTGCAGTGAAGAGTTAGTTTGACCGACTTATTTATTCGTCCAAGAATTATGAGCCTAAAAAGTGTCCTGAACAGACATGTAAATATGTAATGTAAAAATAACTAAGGCACAGAGTCAGTTCAGTAAATTATGCACATCCTGTTTATTTCAAAATATCAGAAATCATATCAAAGGGAAGTAACTGGAAAGTTGGACGTCCCCCCTGTTTCTGTGTACGTGTCATTTGGCCTGGAAACTAACCCTTTTTCCATTTCCATCCAAAATAGTCGTACCACATTTATTGTTAGACACTGAAACTGACGTAGCATTCTCACTCAGGACCTGATTCACACTCTCCTCAACACTGATTTCTCATTATATGATACAAAAAAAGTGACTAGACTTTGCATACAACACAGGCCTGTGAGTTTGTGTTTATTTCTTTATGCGTCAGCGCGACACAGCCGGAGGTGGTGCGGTCGTTTCTTTTAGCATGACCCGTGATGTTAAATCTGTCTCTGTGTGTTCGGACCCCGAGATGTGTGTGTGTGTGCGTGTGTGTGTGTGTGTGGAGCGCGGTGAGAGCAACCACAGAGGAGAGGCCCTTATGTGCAGCTCCCGTCAGGCGGTGTGTGTATGTGTGTGCAGCCTTTGAAGTGGTGGGCCACACTTTAACTTTGCATGATGACTCACTGTACCGGTGACCTCCTGAAGCCATAACTGAAAACACCCGGTGACCGCCCCCCCCCCCCCCTCACTGCTACTAACCTCCACAGTTCAGCTGTGAAAGAAAAAAGGGATCGATTCACCTCTCCTCAGTTAAAACAACTCAAGTGTTAATAAGTATTACTACTGCACAGAGAGAGAGAACGATACACACTCCTCATATTTCATTCCAATGGTGGTTTGATTGAAGAGATACTGTAAATAATCAGCAACTAACAGAAAACCTTGAGTACGATGTCACTTAAATTTACTTTCAAAATGATTTAGATTGAGCTGTAAAAAAAAAGTCCGATGTGACTTGATGAATTTGAAAGTGTCGAACAAAGCGTGCCATGAATAATCCCGTCTGTAAAATGTTCAACAAAAGTTTTATCTCTGATTTCAGCGAGCTGTTTGCACAGACTTTTCTTTTGTACTACTGATTTATTATATTTTTATGTTGGCAAAACAAAAATGAAGCTAAAAGGATTTGGTTGCTTGTAAATAACAATAATTGTTTTTTTAATGTATTAACATGTTTTATTTAATGCACTAGAATGAGCAGAACAAAAAGGGAGAACTATGTCAATGTTGTGATGATTAATAATAAATCTCATGTTTTCTTTACTGCTGCCATTTCTTTTGTCGTCTCTGTGACCATTTGAACAGTTTCCGAACAACTTAAAAAATAAGGATGGTTTGAGTTTATATTTTTCATGGTGTCAATAAAAATCAGGAGTATGCAATGTTCTTTTAAATATGTGTTGATGTCCTCAGTGCCATGCCTATTAATGAAAGAAGAATGGAGCTGACTGACTGGTGCATTTAGGACACATGTTTGAGGAGCTACTAAGCCCCCTTTAAAGTAGATCCTTAAATAGATGGGAAATGTCGTTTTTACAGAACCAGGAGAAAAGATTGCAGCGTTTGGGGACTACTTTCAGCGGCGGATTAATACAAAATTGGTTCTTTAAGAGTAAATGTATGTGGGATTGACTCAGCAGTGTCTGTGAGTACATGTTAAAGTACAGCTCACTCAGACTGTTCGAACAGTGTGTATCTTTTTAGTTTCGATAGTGTGTGCAAATATGCTTTTTTGGAAACGGGTGCGATACTTCTCAGTATGATCACATGGTTTTATGGGATTTGTATTATGAGATTTCTTTGGGCACTTAGATGTCATTTGGTAATAAAACCCATAGCTAAATAACCTTTTTGCAAATTATAAAATACTTTAATATAACCTAAAATGGCTTTGTGGCCTCAAACTAAGGTCAAGTCAAATTAAAAAGCGAGGTTGCATTGTGGCCTTAAAAAATCTGCTGAAGTAGAACGTAAAGACTAAATCGGTTTCAATGCTATACTCCCCTTTTCCCATGGCATTACACATAACAGGAAACTGCATTTGGACTGATCCATGGTTTGTATGCAGAAACAATTAGCGTTGTTGTGGCTCAATGCAGCCCAGCTCCTGATGAGGTGTGATTTACACAGAACACTGGGTGTTCGGCCCGGAGTCGCCAGAGGAGGGAGTCCCTGAGGCCGGAGCTGTGTTTCCACTCCTCTCACACACACATCATAATGTCAGACAGACTCAACCTATATCTCTTAATATATTTATAAATCAGAAAAGAAAAGTCATATATAGTATGAGAAATTATTCCACAGGAAACATTCCTATCTTTCCCTTTAATGTCATTTCCATGCCTAGTAGAAGTTGTGCTTTTTGAAGAATGTTTGCCATAAGCATATAAGTACAAACATACAATAGTTAAAGTGTAATTATCTCCTGTTCCCGAATGTTCACATACAAATTATAAAAAAATCAAATTAACACAAACGTATGTGACTTCATTACAAATTAACCCTCACTCAACTCCACAGAAAACCTTTATATGGTATTCTACGGTGGCCAACAGGGGCAAACACATTACTACGGCCCAAAACACTAACATGACACGTGCTGCGGTTTAAAAAAAAAATGCAAAAATAAAAATCACCAATGTGCCAAAACACATGCAAATGAAGAAACATCTTCACCAACTTCACAACAAACCCCAGCATTTACTAAAAGCGATGCAACACAAAACGCTGCAAGAAGTTTAAAACACAAATGGCAACGGGGACACTAAAAAGTGACGCACTCAGCTTGGACCGGAGCACTTGTCAACGTGTTTTGTCAGTGTATTTTAAATGACTATAGGTGTACTAGCTACAGTAACCAATCATGTTTCGTCAAGTTGGTGAAAATGTTCCTTCATTTTGTGTTTTGGCACATTTGTGTGTTTTCGGCCATTGTAGCACGTTTGCACCTGTCGGCCACCGTACAAGTCCACACTTAGTTTCAAATGGTACTTTTTGAAGTTTGAATGTAACATTAAACAAAATAAGGAATCAAAAAGCAAAGGTAGGTGACTTCAATAAATGTTAATAAATCACTTAAAGTTCTAACCAAATACAAACCTTTTTTTATTATTGACTTATTTTCTTAAGGAGCTTTATTAATTATCCTTGCACGTTATACAAATGTTAAAGTTTACCTAGCATTACAGCTCAGAGATGGTTTTAGTTGGACTAAATCCTCAGTCGTAAAAACATTTCCCCTTTTTTTCCACTTGCAGCCAAGCACCTCAGGACTGCATGTTCAAATTAAATCTCCAGCGTAAGTCCAAGTTTTTTTCTTCTTGTTCCATTGCCCACATGCGTAAGTTATACCATTAAAAGAAACCATTTAACTTAATCAGTCCCATGAAAAGTGAAATTCCACTCCAGAGTCAACAGCGCTAACCTTAACATCCGCGCTCTGCCTTCCTCTCGCTGCCAAATCCACGATCCAATCAGAGTTAGTTTTGAAATTTACTTTGCGTTTTACAAGGTTTGAATTTTCAGCCCTTTAACAAAACAGCTGTTATGAAACAAAACCAGGCTAATTATCACAAGGTCGGTGCATTTTATCTTTGGCACTTCAAGACAGGGATTAGTTTCCAGCCTGGAAACATCTTACACGCTGCTCCCATTGGAACGGAGCAGAAAAGAGAGACGTCCATGAATGAGCCGCAGAGTAAACCACAAACTGTCACACAGGCCTGACTGGAGCTCTTCATAGAAATGGTGGAAGAAGTTTACTTAAAGAAGATTTTAAGTTACATTGTAATGCTCATTTTCAGGTTCATATTTGTATGTTCTGTCTCTACTGTGACGTGTCTCTTTAATGTTCAAAAAGCTCTTTATTTCTCTCATACTGCCTGTGCTGCAGCACCTCTTTTCACTCTCTGTCTGAAACCAGAGCCCAGTCTGCTCTGATTGGTTAGCTGGCCCAGTCTGTTGTGATTGGTCAACTACTTAGAGATTGACGTCACTTTGTTACAGAACTTAACAAAGGAGTCCAATGGCGGTGTTTCAGGCAGGGGGGGGGAGTGTGAGGAAGAGAAAAGTCCTTTGAGATTTTAAACTTTGCAGACCATTTAAATGCATAAATAACACACTACAGGAAAGGGGAAAACCCCAAAAGCATTATGGGGCCTCTTTAACATCAGCACTATTGGATAGATTTTTTTTTTAAAGTCAGTTTTAAAAGACGTTTAGCCGTTAATTCAGGAATGAATTTGTTTCAATGATGAAGCATCATAATAAAATGTGGTTTTGTTTTATAATTTGTAATAAATAGACCGTCAGTGCTGCTGTCAGGACCTTTCAGTCGGGCAGTGCTGGCATTTCGTTGTGCAATAAGGAATCGTATTTCCTTCCTGCCACAACTTGAGATCCATGGAAAACATTTTCCTTCTTTTTCCGATTTGTATAAATGAACTAATATGTTCCATCAACACGGAAACTGCATACATGGAAACGCCTCGTTATGAAACCGGACCCTGATCGATACTCTAATGTGTATTTAGAAAGAATTCAAGTTACTGGATCCAGTGGAAAAGTGGCGGATGACTACCTCATGGATTTTTCCTATTGAGCAGTATAAAATCCCATGAAACAAAATAACCCCTCCTCGTCGACACTTTTTGATGTCTTGTCCAGCTTTCCAATTCCATCCTACAATATATCATAACTTCAACGTCTCTCTGTATCGTTTATCAGCAGAAAATGGATGCACAGAAGTCAATATTTGGTAGTCAAAACAAAGCCTAAAGAGAAACTCACTCTTCCCATAACAAGTGAATGCATCTCAGCTTTAACGATCACAATCAATCATTTGTGCTGCAGCAGTTAAAAATAATATCTTTAATCGGGTCATTCTTGCAGTGATTTGGGTGGTTTCGGGAGCATTAAGCGGTGTCATCAGAGATCATTGGGAGAGGCAGAGGAAACACATCTGCAGTTCTTCTTTAACAGTCATGGGTGCTAAGACAAATCAAAGCATTCCTGACTCGCAGAGCTATAAATAGTTCGGGTGGAGGGTGTGTGTTCATGCTTTCAGATGTTTCTGTGTGGAGCAGAGATCCAGTGTTTACACAGAGCCATAACAGGGTGTAGTAAACAATTCATAACTTCATTATTCGGTGCCATCCATCATGGGTTTCTGTTATGTTAGCATTCAAGTAGACAAGTTTAATGTGGTGTGTAATCCTAGGAGGAGCCTTTTTAACATTAGAGTTATTGATAGTTACTTCATGTGGCATTTCTATGTGTGACCTCGTGATGAAGCTATGACTACGGATCCCACATGGAAATCATTTATATAGAGTGTTTTTACTCAAGTACAGAATTAGATTCCAATTTTGAGGTTCTTTATTTGAGTATTTTCATTTAATGCTACCTTAAACTCCCACTCCACTTCATTTCAGAAGCCAATATTGTACACTTATTGAACTGCTTTAGTTATTTTAGAGAATCTGATTATTATCTAGTAAAACATATTAAACTAATGGTTAAAGGTGGAGTAGGTAATTGTGGAGAAACCAGCTCGAGTGCGCTAGAATTTGAAAATACACAACCGGAAAAAATCTGCCACTTCCTTACAGAGCCCCTCCTCCAACACACACGAACGCGCACATGACCAATGAGGGCACGAGATAAGTTTGTGCACAAATGGAAGGCTGACAGGCAGGTATGCCATCCAGTTATTTTAGCCGGGCCGGCTCAGATGATTGGTCGTGCTTTTTACAGTACCACAGCTTCCACAGATGACATGTGTTTATGGATTTGTTGTCAAAGCACTTCAGATATTCATTGCTATCGGGATGTTAAGAGCATTCCATGGAATATAACTAAAAGTGTATCTCGAGCCGGTTTCTCAAACTTACCTACCTCACCTTTAATTAAGATATCCAGCAGTAAATAACGCCATGAAAAAAAGATCCACAATAATCCGCTGAGACGAAGTCATACTTCAATAATCATAATCCAGTCATTTAATATATACATTTTTTACCTTTGGAGAAATTAGCTTTTTTAATTAAAGAGGACATATTAATGCTGATCTTCAGGTTCATATTTGTGTCGTGTCTCTACTGTGACATGTCTCCATGATTTAATGTTCAAAAAGCTCTTTATTGTTCTCATACTGCCTGTGCTGCAGCACCTCTTTTCACCCTCTGTCTGAAACCAGATCCCAGTCTGCTCTGACTGGTTAGCTGGCCGGCTCTGTCGTGATTGGTCAACCGCTTAGAGGTAACCCGACCCTTAGCCTATCACGTACAATATGTTGGAGCGTCAAACAATAGAAGCCGAGTGCTACATAGTGATTTCACTTTGATCAGGAAGTAAACAAAGGAGTCCAATGGAGGTGTTTCAGGTGGGGAGTGTGTGAGAGAGAAACACAGGGATTTTAGCCTTTGTAGACCATTTACATGCACTACAACCTATAGAACACGCAACAGGAAAGGAAACTCCCAAAAAGCATAATAGGGCCCCTTTAAAAACCATTGTATGCAGTTTAATTATGAAAATATGTTTGACCCCAATTGGTTGTGACAGAGTGGAAAACTGTCCAGGATTGCCCTGCTGTTCCCCCAGAGCATGCTGGGATATCATCCAGCCATCTGAGACTCTGGGATAAGCATAATAGAAAATGTATGCATGCTTTAATCCAAATGTTGTCATAACTTACAAGAAAAACAAATCAGAGTTGATGCAAAGGAGAAAAGTAAACTGTCCCTGGCCTGAGAGCAGATCAAAGACCCAAAAGGAGGCAAAGGTCCACGCTTGCCCCCTGAACCTCCTCGGAATCATTTCCATGAGGTTGCAATGAGACACGATACAATGAACCCTTTCCATATCAAAGTTCCACTCCTCGGATTTAAAAGCTCCATCAGACCCGTTACTCTTGGAAAAGTGAAGCAGGGCAGTGCTCTAACCCAGACGACCCTACCTTAATGAGCTGTTTAACAGTGATGGAAAATACTGCATGAACTCGGAAAAAGTGTGCTCTGAGTGAAAAAAGAAGAAGACGGAAGTGCAAACTCGGCCGTCTGGACACAGGGCGGTTTTCCCTTCTGGAGCGGGTGCTGTGTTCATTTACTCATTCATAATTTGGGTTGCATAAGAGCTCCGTAACAGTGGAGGAATTTACATCTGGTACACAAGGCTGCTGGATAGTAACCCCCCAAAACTAAGGCTATGACCGCCGCAGGTTTTACAGACTCATTGCAGTCACCTAATCCATGTCTCAATCCAAAACAGACCCTCTGATTACCCCCCCCCCCTTCCTCCTCATCCTCCTTTCTGTAGTACACAGATTTTCCTATGAATGGCCTTCAGTCTGACATGACTGATGTAAGCATGGGATCACTCACTGAGGCTATGCACAAGGTTCAGCACATCAAATGTGATAAAGATGTTTGTCCTGATGTTCAATGGAGCTGTAAAAAAATTCTGGATGATGTGCTCTGCCATACGTCAGGGATACAAAAAGTTTCTTTCATGACGTCAGACGAAATACTGGGCCAGATTAAAACTATTTGTATTCGTTTTCATGCCCAGAAGTATTTTTAATAGCACTAAACAAACCTTCTTTGGACCACTTTACACATTTCAACACCATGTTACAATATGTATGTCGTCCACAGCAGCTACATAATTACACCATGATTAAATATGATCAATAAAATGAATACCTATGGGGCGGCTGTGGTTCACGAGTGAAATGTCTTCCACCAATGCAGCCCTGCAGTCGACATGTGTCCTTGGGCAAGATACTTAACCCCAGGTTGCTCCCTATAGCCAAAGGTGTGTGTGAGTGTGTGTGTGAATGTTAGTTTACCACCTTGTATGGCAGCCTCTGCGTCTGTATGAATGTGTGTGAAGGGGTTAATGCTGACTTATATATGTAAAGTGCTTTGAGGGTTCTCAAAGACTGGAAAAGTACCGTATAAATCAGTCGAATTACGAGATCTATTTTCTGATCAAGAGCTATAGCCAAATCATATTGTACAAATAGTTTATAACGGTACAGCAGCATTGCTTAAAGTTATTTTAGCTTAAAGGTCCCCTATGACACTGTTTTTCATCAATATATTATAGGTCTCAGATATATACAAAACATGTCTCTGAAGTGTTTGGCTCCAAATACCAAACAGATCATTGCAGCATTACCCATAATCCCCTCTTTTTCAGCCCTGGTTCAAAAGTGCTGATTCTCTGTCTGTTACTTTAGATGAAAATAAGGAGCCCCTCCCCACGCCCCTCTGAGAGAGATTTGGTTCGAAAGAACACAATGGTGCTCTAGGAGGAGATTCAGGTGATAAGGTGGGGGAGGGGGGGGGGGGGGGGGGGGGGGTTACCTTGGTTGGTGATTGGCTAATGGTTACACAAGCCAAAACATCGTTATGACATCATAAAGTGGCCAAAATCTGATCAGCTCATTTTCAGACAGGTTTTTATACAAATGGATCAGGACAAAAAGTGAGAGAATCTTTGTTCCTGAAACTTTCAGAGTCTCTTTCCACAGAGGGGACACATGTTGATGTAGAAGAGACATGGAGAAGAGGGGACACATGTTGATGTAGAAGAGACATGGAGAAGAGGGGACACACGTTGATGTAGAAAAGACATGAAGAAGTGGATTTTGCACAATGGTGACCTTTAAGCTGACTGGATTCATCTCTACTTAGGAGTTTGTGTGACCTTTGGGAGTTTTCTTTTAAACAACCCAATGTGTTACAGATACAAAAAACTCTAACCTGGCCTTAACTGCATGTGTACTGCATATATCACCTATATCCCAATAAAGAAATAAAAAACTGTTCAAACCTTCTTCATGGTTTTTAGAAAGCCTCATCCATGCTATGCTGAGTAAGGGGAAATCTTAAGAGCTAAGCGACAATTCGAAAGGTTTATCTCAGTTTGAACGTGTTAAAAAGGGGAAACCGTTTTGCTGAATCCAATCACATGTTTCTTTTCATTTTCTTTTATATATTGGAATACTAGACTAAAAGCACAGAGGAGGCATGAAATCATGGCACAGAAACAGAAATGCTTAGTTTAACTTGGCTCCTCTGACGGACTTATTCTACAGCTTCCTCTCCTGGGCAATATGTGAGGTTGTTAATGTTAAAACAACTCCTACCAGCCCTACAGTACCACATATTACTCCACACAAACCAATGTATTCAGGACAGATATTTAGCTGTGCATTATCGACTCCCTGAAAACATATTAATGTATTGATGTGATTGTAAAACTGCTGCAGTTTCAAAGCTAGACTGAACAAACTCTTCTTAATGAAGCAAAGACCCGTCGCTGCTAGTCGAGCATTTCTTATATTATGGCAAGTGCTGGATTATTAAAAGTGATAGAAACTACAAGTTATTCCTACAAAGGTCAATTAATTGTGAGTTTAAACCTCAATAAACGAGACATGGCTGGCCCTTTCCCCAGCTAATTCTTGACAAAGTGACACAGCTATTAATACACTCGACAGCACATAGACTGAGAAATGAGTCATGTATATTGGATTTACTAACATATTGTTTGCCAATACTGGAGCAAAATTAAAAGTGGCATTAGACAGTTCCCCATGACATGTTGAACTAGAAATATATCCCTCTTACTGTTATGTAAAAGATGTGCTTGGTTAAAGAAGTGAAGAATGGTTTAAAGTGTGTTTCGTTGACCTGAGTGACACACCCTCCACAACACCAGCAACTAATGAAGTTTTGTGTGGAAATGAAAAAGTGAGTCAATACTTTTCAACAGGAAACTTCTCTAAAAGGCTTAAAAAATATCAAAATGCTGTTTTTCCATGGATGCTACTTTAAGTAACTTGTATTGCAAAGCAGAATGTATTCCTGATGGCTGCTGGGGTCAGTCTTTTTTTCCAGTCAGAAGATGCTGCAAATTTCCATTAGGAAATGGAAATGGAGAGCAGCTTCTTCCCTCAATGGGAACAATGGAATTCTCTATATTCCATGTTCAACACAAACCACAGCGTCTTAAATTACTATAAACACAGAAACATGTAAAATCTGTCTGCTTTAAAGTCATTTACAAATCTGAACTAGACAGAAAAGTCTAATAAACCGTGTTAAGTACATTTCATGTAGTGTACGCCGTACTCATACATTAAACTATTTCTTTTTTTTCTCCCTCTCCTACAGTGTCCTACAGTAATTTCTTCATCTCCACAATGAAGTTCTTGTGCTACTGTCTGAGAGAAGCCGCAGAAATGCTTTGGCGCAGGAGCTGGAGACGTCATGGATTCCTGAGTGTGTGGCTTTGCAGGAAAGCCCTGAGTCTCCGACATGGACCGGCTCCAGGTTTCCATGGCAAAGGCGCACAAACAGGAGGAAACACTGAGGGAATCCCGTTATTTTACAGCATTGAAGCATTATAAACACCCAGAGCGGGGAAGGAAGCCGCTCTTGATACACAAGTAATCCTTATAGAGCTCTAGGAAGGGGGACTTCATACCAGAAGCGCTGCTGTGGCTGCTGGGGCTGCGTGTTTCTCCAAAAGAAAAGGACATTTGCGCACAGCTGCTGTGTCGCAGCTTGAACTTTTTTAACTTACAGAGGTTTTATATCCACCTTCTTTCAACATCTTTTTTTAAACTGAAGAGTCCTACTTCTGCTTTGACTTTCAGCGGAAAGTATTTTTCCTTTTTATTTATTTTTTCGCTTTTTCTCCCAGATGTTTAGAGAGACTTGGAGGCTGGCACAGTACCACACCATGAGGTCGATGGATCAAGGTACTGCTGAAGTGTTGTGATTATCTGGTAATCAAACAATTTGATTTTTAATTGATAGAGTATCCCTGGAGTGTGTTATCTGCGATGATACGAGCTGTAATGTCATGTGTGAGGGATCTGTGTAACTGCTCAATGGGATGTTGATGTTTGGGGAGAGAAGCTGCCGCGCGTTGGTGCGTGGGCATCCCCGGGAAACACCGAGATGCTGGAGGGGGGAGATACTGAGCATAATGGTAGTTATTAATAAGGAAATAACTTTATTTTATTGAGTAAAAGAGAAAGGCACTTTGGATATGGATGCAAAAAGACGTTTAATATAGACATGATGTCAACATTTAGAGTAAAAGACATGGGTTTGTAATAGGAAAACAAATTTAAAGTCACCTGGGTGCGAGTATTACATTATTTCGGTTCGCTTATGATTTTACAGTCTAATAAGGTAGTGGCCAAGGTTTAAAACTCCAAGAACAA
Source organism: Notothenia rossii (assembly GCF_949606895.1). Taxonomy (NCBI): domain Eukaryota; kingdom Metazoa; phylum Chordata; class Actinopteri; order Perciformes; family Nototheniidae; genus Notothenia; species Notothenia rossii. The sequence continues at coordinate 9,585,571 of NC_136902.1, forward strand.
TATATAACGGTGCAAAATATAAATCCAGGTTGTCTCTTAAAATTAAAAGAGTAAAAGTGCTTTAATTATTTGTAAGATGTATATCCTGTCCGATATGTTTTCCGATACGATTTCCATACTTCACCATTAAATCCCAAACATGTAAAGTTATTATTGGAGTTTAGGAGGCTACGTCTGTATAATTTGCTGACTAAGCATGTATGCTACTCCAAGAGGAAGAAACGCCCTGGTGTGTGCTGCGTCGTGCGTAAAACTGGGGATTGCCTCAGGAGTGCTTCTTTTTTTATGAAGAGCAAAAAAAGTATCCACACGTTAACCGGTAAATATCATGAAATCCAATCCAGTCAGGGAACCTGGTTAATACCCGTGTAAACTCACCTGAATCTCAACCCAGTTTGAATGGGTGGTTGTAGGTCAGGTGATCCCTGCTGTGTCACTGTCACGTGTCAGACACCCGGGGGCAGCACAGCCTGTCAAACCTCACAGGGATAACTTTGAACGGTGCTGGCAATTCATCTCCACCAAGCTGTGTGTTTCTCTTCCTCGACGCTTCAAAGCAGAGGCGTGATCAGACACACAGATGAACTCGACAACTCTGCACTGAGTGTGAAAACAGATCCGCCTTGATCTGAAAATAACGCGGCAGAAACAGGAAACCTGAACGCCTCACCTCCTGCAGGCTCACTGATGCATCATTTGACACTTGAACAGGTTCCCCAAACCCACCTCAGCGCTACACCTCCAACTTTGTCGCTTTGCCTGAACTCTGAGGAGTCGTGAGGAAAACACTGAGACAGATGACCTCTTTTTACGACGAGAAAGACTTGGAGGAAGATCTCAGTCGAGTGAACTGTCCTGATGAGGATTTGGAGTTTGAGTACTTGTTTGAATATGAACCACCTTGCAGCGACTTTGCTGCGGGAGATCAAGGTTTGTCCGGGGCTTTTTGTTGGCAATCACTCCTTAATCTCTCTTGGTTATTCGAGACTCATAATAAATGTGTGGCCTGAGGCTTATTCATGTTGCTAAAAATAAAAACAGGAAGTACATTTGACAGTCTACTGGGTGATGGTTCGCAGAAAATGTCAACATGAAGAGTTTGTTTCAGCTGAACAATGTGTGTGTTTTTCTTTCAAAAGTTAAAATAACAAGATCTTTGTCAACAGGTGAAGTTGTCTGTGTGGTTCAAAAAGGTTCACTTGTGTTGAAATGATTGAGAAACATTGCTGTATTGGAAAATGGGAAATATATCTGCAACACTGACGATTTGCAAACATGTGGTTTGTAACGATTTCCCCTCTTACCTCCCCTGCAGATGACCCCAACCTCACACCTCACAAAATCTTCAATCCTGAGTCTGAGCAGGTGTACCCCCTGCAGGAGGCCTCGCCGTACGGCCTCAAGTCCTGCAGCCCCTCCTACATCGACCACAACATCACAGAGGTTCTCTCGGGATATGAGAACCAGGAGGCCCGACACTACCTGGACAGCACCCGGCCTGCAGGCCTGGCCCTGAGCCCCCGCATTGAGATCACCCCGTCCCGCGAGCACTACAACTATGTCCGGGATTCCCTGCAGAACCAGAACCTGAACATCAGCCCCCGACCCACCCTCACCGTGCCGGGCCATGACAGCCTCACCTACCGAGAGCCTCAGTGCCTGAGTCCTGCTAGCAGCAACTCCTCCACCAGCTGGCACTCTGAGAGCTACTCCCCCTGGACGTCCCCCTGTGTGTCCCCCAGCAGCGGCCAGAACCCCGGAGACCTGTGCCCCAGATTACAGAACATCCACACTGGCTCCCCCCGTACCTCCCCGGGAACCTCGCCCCGCACCAGCCTAGCGGAGGACGGCTGCCTGGGGGCCCGCTCGCCCTCCTCCAGACCCAGCTCCCGGTCCACCTCCCCGCAGGGCAAACGCACCTACGACATGTACAGGAACCCGGGCCTGGTCCTGGGGCACCGGTCCCGTAGCCCCTCTCCCCACAGCGGCCATGAAGATCACAACATAAGCGCCCACTATACACACAGCAGCCTGGCCGAGGCCATGAATGGTTTTGGCCCCGGTCAGCAAGGCCTCATGCCCACTAAAATAGTCAAGACGTCCAACCAGGTTTACACTCTGTACCCAGAGAACCACACAGAAGGGAACTACCTGGTGTCCTGCGACCAGGACTTAAAAACCACAGAGCCTTTCTTTGTTATCCCCCCAATCTGGTCCAAGCCCCTGGTTTCCAGCATCCGCAGGTAAATCAGGTTGAATGCCGGGTCAAAAGAAACATTCCCATCTTCCAAGCTGCATAACGCTATTGATTTCCATGATTTATATTATTTTTTGTATCCTTACTCTTTAGCATCCCTGTGGCTTCTCTCCCTCCTCTGGAATGGCCGATGCCCAGACGCACGGACCAGTATGAACTCCTCATCGAGGTGCAGCCCAAACCGCACCACAGAGCTCACTATGAGACGGAGGGAAGCAGGGGAGCGGTCAAAGCCCCCACAGGAGGACATACTGTTGTGCAGGTACGACCAAAAACTGGATTCAATGCATAAAAGTACTTGATATCCTTTATATAAAGTGTTGAATGGCCATATGAAAGGATGCTGTGAGGCTTGTCCATTAAATTATAGCAGCCTTCCAGTGTGTGAGCCTCAGGCAGTGCTGTGTAATGATATTTCCACTCATTATGCACTCAGTGGTGGTGGTGCTATTGCCCAGGGCCAGCTGTATGAAAATGACTTTATGTGAGTTACTGTGGCTCCTCTCATAACCCCTTTCCTATTTCAAACTTTCTAAAACAAATCATACAGCATGCTCTCACCCCAGACATATGACACAATGTTAACCACCCAGTAGCCTCATGAAAACCCTCACAACTGAACTCAGGTCAGTGAGCGACACAAGCTTTTTTTTCTTCTGCTTTGCAGCTTAAAATAGTTTTCTGTTGTGCGCCCCCGCCCCTGTGTTTATTTTAACCACACAGACAGGTCTCTGTTCATGTTGTCCCTGACTTCCTCTTACACACTGGTTTGTTGACTGCTTGGGTCTCATATTAGGAAGCGGACTCAAAGTGTTGAAACACTCTCTCGACGCGTGTAAAAGCAAATGAATAGTGCCTGTGGTTAGGATAATTGTAGATCAGGAAATGTGCTAATATTACTCTCACAGTCACAACATTTAAAATTAAACACCGCATGTTCATGTCCAAGAATAGGTTCTCTGTGTTACTGTGGCTGTTTTGTTGGATATAGTTAAGACATGGGGGAATAGAAGCTTCTCCTGCATCTTTTCCATTTTCTGTCCATCCCAAAAGCCTCACCCTGAGGTCAGTTCTGCCCGGTTTGCCCGGCCAATCAGATGGTCAGGCTTGAGTAGCCACGGCCGCACTCCTTCACCTCTTCTTTCCCTTCCTCCTCTCCTCCTTCACTCCTTATGTTTTTCCTTCTTCATCCCTCTTTCTCGCTCTGAGCCCCGTACCCTCCACTTTACTTTTCCTACGCTGCTTTCTGTCATGACTCACTGCTCCTGCACTGCCATGACAACGGGCCGACTGCTCACATGGCCTGTTGAGTGTTTGCAGGCAGCTTCCTCTCTCTCTTTCTCTCTCTGTGTGTGTGTGTGTGTGTGTGTGTGTGTGTGTGTGTGTGTGTGTGTGTGTGTGTGTGTGTGTGTGTGTGTGTGTGTGTGTGTGTGTGTGTGTGTGTGTGTGTGTGTGTGTGTGTGTGTGTGTGTGTGTGTGTGTGTGTGTGTGTGTGTGTGTGTGTGTGTGTGTGTGTGTGTGTGTGTGTGTGTGTGTGTGTGTGTGTGTGTGTGTGTGTGTGTGTGTGTGTGTGTGTGTGTGTGTGTGTTACCTGGATATGGAGCCACATGCTCATTCATGTTGCCATAGTTCCTGCTCACATCCAGCAGCTGCTGTGAAGCCTGTCAGCTACATACACTCATCATTTCTGAAATGTGATTGATGTACAGCTGTTTGTAGTTTTTCTAACTACATTAAAGCAACATAATGTAGATTTCAGTACTTTTGTGGTTTAGTGCCCTCAAAGTTGTAGATTTCTAATCACTTATAGGCCTACACATCTTTCGTAAATATGGAAAGCATTTCTTAAGATTAAATTCCTTATTTTTCAAAAACCGCAACGACGTTGATACATTTTTAGCACGTGCAACAAGACCAGACATTGCAAGTTAGCTCAAATTGCTAACCTGGTTCAAAAGCTTGCCCGGTTCAGACAGGCCTGAACCCCCCCCCCCCCCCCCCCGACACACACACACACAAACAATTTATTGCCACTGTCCTAGCGAAGATTAATAAACACCAATACTCGCCTGGTGCTCTTCCATTCTTAGCATAACGGCTAACTGAGCTAACTGAGCTAACTGGCCGATAGCGGCTTCTGTTAGCTGCAGTTTGCGGTTACTGTACTTTAACAACAAGTCGAGCTTTCTGTCCATCAAGAACCTCTGTAAATAAGACATTTGAGGTAGAGAAGCCGAAATACATCAGAGAGAAGACCAGACACTTTTATTTCTATAAAATATGAGCTTGTTACAGCAAATGTCAACTTAGTACCACAAAGTGTTACGTAATTTGACATAGCACAAGATCAAGCATTTAGAATATTTTAAATCTGTTATTTAAGGTAAAATTGTGCTGCTTTTAAAACAAGCAGTCTTAATGGGATTCATAGAATAAAATGGCAAATGAAGTAGACTTAAATTTGGAAATGGATTTTAAATAAACTGTGCTTACTGCAGCAACCTTTTCTATATTTAGAATACACCTCACCTCACTTCACACTTATATATTCAGTGATAAAGGTTAGGCGCTACACTGTTTGCACAAAAACCAGCATTTAGATGCAAGCTGATGCTTTGTGGTTTTTGCAGGTTTCCTCAGGAGGCACTTTCAGGTTAAAAGTAACACCTCTCTCGCCTCCTATCTGGCTCTATATCTGTCACCAGCTCACAGCTTCACCTCTCTGATTCTTTTAATACTAAATGTGTCTTTCAGGTTGAATGATCATGACAGTGTCAGTCAGGTCCCCTGCTAAATCCTTTACTTAGTTAGGAAAGTACTAGATCACAAGGATATAGGAAGTGGCTCTCTGCTGGTTCCTCTTCAAGGCTGCAGAAAGGAGCCTCGTGCTTTTCCACGTGGGTCTGACACTGATTAGCCACCTCTGGGGAAACAACATGTGGAAAGCAAGAGTTGGATCACAGCCAGTTTAAAGCAACTCAAACATTTCCTTCGTACTGTATCTCTGTTTCATCGCCTTGTAGCGGAAGCTTCTTAGTGATTTATGATTGTTTTTCATGTCTGCAGTTACATGGCTACAGAGGCAAGGAGCCACTTGGCCTGCAGATCTTCATTGGTACAGCAGATGAGCGCATCCTCAAGCCGCACGCCTTTTATCAAGTGCACCGCATCACTGGGAAGACGGTTACCACCACCAGTTATGAGAAGGTTATCCACGGCACCAAAGTCCTTGAGATCCCACTGGAGCCAAAGAACAACATGAAAGCAATGTGAGAATACAATCAGTTGATTTCTGAATATGTTCCACTCTTTCCACTCATAACTCCTTTTTTTAATATCCCCTTTTTCTTTGTCTGTTTTTCTTACAAATATATTCCTTTCTTGCAGAATCGACTGTGCAGGGATCCTGAAGCTCAGGAACGCCGACATCGAGCTGAGGAAGGGCGAGACGGACGTCGGTCGGAAAAACACGCGTGTTCGTCTTGTGTTTCGTGTGCACATACCTCAACCCGGAGGACAGCACGTCTCTCTCCAAGTGGCCTCGCATCCCATCGAGTGCTGTAAGCAGCGTCACATTAAACACTTTAAACATATGCTTTTTTAACCTCATCTTTAATCAAATAGTTGAATACAGTGAAGGCTTTATGGATTCCCTTCCTGCTGATGTTTTTATCAGTTAACAAAACTTTATAAACATCATAAAAAAAAGGAACCTGAATTCAAATGAGTTCAGAGTCCTGCACACAGAGATGTCTTTATGAAGTCATGGCTTCTATCCAATTGGTGGGCGCTGCATGTTTCTGTGTGTGCGCTGTAGTAAAGTGTGTGTTTGGGTACATCAGTGTGTGTGTGTAGTGTACACAGTGTTATTAAAGCACCTGGTGTAATCAAATCTCAAACAAGAAGGTCCTTTTATCTCGCCCTGACTAACACCCTGGTCAAGGCGAGATAGCTTGGCTCGTTATATTGTAAAAAATCATGACGCATATGATATCATTTTAGAATTGGCGTTTCCCCATCTGTTTCCCGATCACAGAAAAAGGACAGAGCGATGGTAATAACCTGTTGAGATGAACACTGTCACGTGTAGAGTTTATACAGTGGCACATCTGTCAGGCCTGATGAGGGGGTCTGTGTTGTGTCCGCTCGTGATGCAGTAAGGCCAAACAATCCCGTTCAAAGGTCACAGGGTTGTTTGTCGACACCTCGGCTCGCCTCAGTGAGTGTGGAGTTTCAGCTGAACTAATGGGGGATGATAACATGAGAGCAACACTGACATTAACCCCTTAACTTACTCGTTCCTTGAAATCGAAAATAAATAGTTGTGTGCATCGTTTTAAGCACATTTCACAACAAATCTTATATATTTGGCATCTTCAGACACTTCCCTTGAGAATGTACAAAATGTAACTGCACGACTTTACTTAATATCTTTCAGCATTTTAATCTTCACTACAGTAGGAAGTATTTGTTGCCGAATTGGGTTATCAGATTGCTAGTTGTTCCTGTTATTTAGCTGTGCAGCACTTCACTGTATGTAAACCAGTGTAACCTCTTCTAAATTGTGATTGGATAGATTTCATTGCTGCCGACTAAAACAGAAAGTGATTGCTGTGGTCTTTGAATGACTGAGCAGCAGCTTTTTATTGTAAAACTAAATGACACTTCTTGTTAAAACCTTTATTTTTCTCTTGTTACATCAATACGAGCTTTCAAAAGAGGTGTTTTTTTCACGGTGGTTTAGGGTGATTCATCTTTAGACTTTTACAGTAATCGATTGATCGTTCTGTCTCAGAAAAGTCAAAGCGCCAAAATATATTCTGTTTTTAATGATTAAAAATAAGGGATATACTCGCACTGGTTTTTCTGAGGGTTTTTAACTATTTTTATTTTAAATAATTGCTGAAACAATGAATGAAATCAAATAGTTTCCAATTCTTCTTCTGTCAATTCATTACTTAACTGTGGTTGAGTAGAGAATAGCAGCAATTCTCCCATTTGATGAATTTAACTGATGATTTTCTGTATCTATTTTTGCTTTAAAAACGTGTCTGAAACAGTAAATGAAATCAAATTGTTGCCAATTATTGTCTGCCAATTGTCTAATTCAAGATTCAAAGGTTTCATTGTCATATTCACAAAGCTACAGTGTGGAAATGACATTATTCTGACCTGAGCTCCTCCAACAATGCAACATATATAATAAAATACAAAGTAGTGCAAAAAGTCTATATACGTGTCAATGGAACAGAATATGAAATTAATTCATTTCTGTATGCTGTTTAATGCTAGTTAAGGTGCTTAATGGTCTCTTTATGCGAGTGTGTGACAGCAGATAGTCAGTAAATGTAACCCCCACCCCTCCCCCTCTGTGTCCCTGCAGCCCAGCGCTCGGCTCACGAGCTTCCCATGGTGGAGAAGCAGGACCTGGACAGCTGCTCCGTGCTCGGAGGCCAGCAGATGATCCTGACCGGGCAGAACTTCAGCTCCGATTCCAAGGTCATCTTCTTGGAGAAGACCCAGGGTGAGTGCCATCATCACATTTTCCCACGGGACATAGTCATTTCCCATTCTCAAATAACGGATTTTAATTGTTCTTTTGGTAACAATAAAAATATACATTGCCGGGAAATCTATGACCGAATCTATAAAACCTTTACATCATTTAACATGCATCTGTTAGTTCTGCTATTACACAACGCATTGTCACAGTAACACCACAACAGTAAGTGATAACAATGACTCATTGTCACTCTGCATTGTATAGAATGGAGACATATGAGCTTTTTGCATGATTGAAATGATAACACGGCTGCCTCGCTTCCTTTTGCAATTCTTCTTCCTCCCTGAGTGCCGTGATGTCTTATCTCTGCGCAGATGGGGCCTTTTGTCGTGTGATTAATAGTTATGTGTCACATGACCTATCGTACTGTATGGCAATCCTGGTTGACACTGAAATGATTTATTTTTATAAATGGCATTGAAATCCATTTCCTTTGAACTAATATTTGGTTCTGTGGAAGGACAGTTGTGTTAAAATACTTGAATGACTCACTGACTCCACTGCTGTCTGAGAGCTTAGCTTTTTCCTTTTTTCCTTTATTTAAAATGACACGTTCCCAAATGTCTTTATATCGGTATAAAGTTTCAATTTATGTTAGTGCCAAAAAAAGTTTTTATACTACGTCTTTCCATTAGAAAAGAAATATGATTATTCTCAATAGGTTTTGGGTTTTATTCAAATGTTTAGCATCTGTTGTCGACTGGGGTCAATTTAGTCAAATCAACCAACATTGCTTCCTTTTCTAACTCAGAAATTAGGTTTTGATTTAGCATACATGAAATCTATTGACCATACATTTAAAAAAGAAGAGTAAAACTTGTGGTTATAAGTAAGAATAAAGTTGCCTTAAAAGGTGTAACATAGATTTGGGGGATACTTTATACTTTATGCTTTGTAAAAAGGGGGGTTAAAGCAGGCGCTCCACAGGCTACCCCACCCCAGCCTCTTTTCTCCGGGGTTCCCTGGCCCTGCGTTACGACACTCCACAGTAATGGATTGTACGACAGAGACGGAAAAATAGATGTTACGAGCATTGTGTTGGAGGGTTTCTGTGTGACACAAAGCTCTGGAGCAGTGCAGCTGTGAAATCCCTCTGGATGAGAGACAGCTGCCTCTGGCCGGAGCTCCTCTGGCTGATGTGCTCCGACAGGGAGGGTTTTTTTTACGGAGAGAAGGAAAGCTTCATCCGCCAAATCAGAGACTGCTCGGGCTTTCTCTCCTTTCCACCTCCAGGCAAAACCAGAGTCGGGGTATCCCTGAGAGTAGACTTTCAACAAAACAAACACAAACGCCAAGAAAGCAAGAGTCATCACACTTTGTAAGACGTGGAGAGAGTTGATCATACAAAATAAAGTTTAGGAAAAAACGTTGGCAACATGTGTGGAATCCCCCCTTTCTCCTGCTGACTCACATACGCCATGTGTTTTTAATTTGACACAGGGCTTCCCACCTACGCTAACAGTCAGACCGAACTCCCTGTCATGTGTCAGGGCATATGGAGTTTATATTTAACGGGACATTAGCCTTTCTTCTTGTCTACGTAAATGGCAGCTCTAATGTCATCTGAGGAGGTTTACTGTAACAATACATTAACTATAATCGTTAAAGAGCAGAAGCAGAGCAAAGCCTGCACTTCTCATCACGTCCCTGCTAGTGTTACGTTTCTGTCAACGCTGCAGTGGAGAGCACACGGGTGTGAATGAAGTTGTGTTTTGGCTACACCTGCAGAGCATCTCCACCTTTTCATGTACATTTAAAGGGGCCCTATTGTCATCACTGTCAGGTTCATTTTTGTATTTTGTGACTCTATTCAACTATTGTGACATGTTTCCTTGCTTTAATGTTCAAAAAGGTCATTTCTTTTCTCATACTGCCTGTGCTGCAGCACCTCTCTTCACCCTCTGTCTGAAACCAGAGCCCAGTCTCTCTCGACTTTTTCCTCGTTAATTATATTCGACCATGATGTGGGTGGGCGGATTATCACCTTTAAGAGAATAAACAGGGGCTGGAACAAATTGTATGTGATTGGCTAAGGGGCGGGACATCTCTAAGCGGTTGACCAATCACAACAGAGTCGGCCATTTAACCAATCAGAGCAGACTGGGCTCTGGTTTCAGACAGAGGGTGAAAAGAGGTGCTGCAGCACAGGCGGTATGAGAACAATAAAGAGCTTTTTGAACATTAAAGCATGGAGACATGTCAAAGAAGTGTCACAAAGTACAACTATGAACCTGAAAATATGTATAATAGGGACCCTTTCATGCATTACAAATTACAAATATGGAATTATAGATGTGGCAATCATCATATTGTAGCTTCAGATAATAAAATCGCCTGCAGTTCTTGGATGACAAAAGGCAATTGATGCAAAGTAACTGCTAATTCTGCAATATCATTTTTATGAGATTTCCAGAGAGAGTGTAATGTGCTATTTAAAATAAAATCTGAAATTGAAAAAAGATGCAGAGGCACTCTGGGAAGCAGACTGGCCGTCATCAACTTTTGATGGTGGGAGAATCAAACAGGAGGTCCAGTTTGCCTGTTCCTCTGACTCGTGTTAATACACACACACACACACACACACACACACACACACACACACACACACACACACACACACACTCATTCTGCGTGTAGACCTATATCAAATAGGAGCATATCAACCTGTATTCCTTATCAAACAGCACTTCCACCATCACACATCCTGGCACGGATGATACAATGGCTTAATGTTTGCAAAAAACAACCACTTGATGACAAGAAAATTACATAAGCCTACCGCCTGTGAAACAATATATTACATCATATCGCTGTATACTTGCGTATCTACTTACGTGAGCCTACCATAGGTGATGAAAAACATATTACACCTTATCGCTGTGAATGGACGAACTGTTCTCAAGATTGTACATGTTTTCAAAAAACCAAAGTGTTCTCATTAATAACATCTCCTTGTGCATGCTATTCTAAAAAACAATTTTAACAATGTATACCTTTTTAAAAACTGATGGGTACATGCTTAAGTGACACATATGACCATCTAGTACAGGGGCGTCAAACTCAATTTCATCGTGGGCCACATTTGAATGATGGATTCTCTCAAAGGGCCGGTGGTAACTTTAAGACTATATAAATAATAGACATAGATAAATATATATAATATATATAAAATAATGTATTATTTTACAATATTTCCTCTGCATTGGATTATTATCAGATAGGGTAATCACTTAATTAACTACGTCTGAAAGCAGAAGTCTAGGGCAAATAATTGCAAGTCTCTTCAGTGCGCATCTCAAAAAATGAGATGCATTGTGGGACATGTAGTTTACGGGCAACGTGATCCTGTAAAGCAGCACATAACCTTATAATAAATGTAGTATACTCTTGTGGGCCACATCAAATTAAGTGGTGGGCTGGATTTGGCCCCCGGGCCTTGAGTTTGACACCCCTGGTACATCCTGAAACATTCAACCTTACATATACTCTTTTCTCTCTTCTCTTCTTTCTAGACGGACAGCAAATCTGGGAAATGGAAGCGACAGTAGACAAAGACAAGAGCCAGCCCGTATGTATTAGAAACATGATATGTTGAATAATTGCATAATACCTGTAAAACAAACCGGTTGTCAGTTGTCATGCTTGATTCAAACCTAAAGGTCAGTTTCAGGCTATAACAGAGCATTGTCTTGTCTTGCAGAGTATGCTGTTTGTGGAGGTGCCGTCCTACCAGGATTCCTCTGTCTGCCATCCTGTCAAAGTCAACTTCTACGTCATCAATGGCAAGAGGAAGCGCAGTCAGCCTCAGCACTTCGCTTACACACCACTGGCATGTAAGAATGCTGCTCAGCCTCTTTGTGGCGTGCTTAGTAGGGAACACCAGGGTTGGGAGGGTTAATTAAAACATTGATCCGGTTACAATTACGAGCTTTCCATGAAAATGTAACCTAATCTAAGTATCACCAAAAGTAACCACATTGCCTCTGTTGCTTTTTCCAATAACCCAAATATCAATATATCATTTCTATTTCTATTTTATTTGTATTACTTGCACTATTTTAGCTATTTTGTCTGTTTTTATTATGTTGCACCGTTGGAGGAGGCTGTGACCTAATATTTTCATTGACATATCTACACTGTAGCTACGTATGTACACATGACAATAAAAGCCTTGAATATCAAATACAATGCTTTCTACTTCCTCACAGCTCCTTCCATCAAGACGGAGCCCCTGGATGAGTATGAAGCGGACCACATGGGTTTTGCCATGCCTCAGATCCTGGGTCTATCCCCTCATTCCTACTACCACAGCCCCCGCAGCGCGCTCCACCCGGACAGCGGCCTGGTCTCCAGCCTGGCCTCCTGCCAGCGCCTCAGCTCCAGCCTCCCCACCCAGGACGCTCGCTTCCAGCAGCAGAGCCCGGCCATCGTGTTCTCCCGCGGGGGGAAGAGTGTGAGCGGCAGCCCCAACCTCTACCAGCAGACCGGGGGGATGTTGCCGGACCCCCACCGCTCGGTGCTGGTCCACACGGGCTCCTCTGTGGGGCCCATCAGTGTTGGCCAGCCCTCCATCATCCAGTTCTCCCCCACCAACCACCAGGTGCTTCGGGGAGGAGACCCTGATCCACAGGAGATCATCTACTGCGACGGCTACTCTCCACAAGCAGCAGCAACCGCACACTCCCCTACTCCCCCCCAGGTGCCCCAGCCTCAGCATTACTCCACCGTGATCCAGCAGCAGCCATTGGTGCAGAAAGGGCAGCAGAAAGGAAGAGATCCGCCCGGCACGGGGCAGATGGACGCTGACGGGCAGCGGAGGGTGACGGTGAAAGAGGAGAACCTGGACCAGGCCTACCTAGATGATGGTGAGTGTAAGTTCATGCTTTTATACTCTGTGCGAATGGTGTGTGTGTGTGTGTGTGTTTATGAGAGGTGGAAGAAGGACTTAGGACTTGTACTTGAGTAAAAGTAGAAGTACCAGAGTGTAAGAATACTCTGTTACAAGTGAAAGTCCTGCATTCAAAATGTTACTGTGAAAGTACAAAAGCATAAGCATCAAAAGACACTTAAAGTACCAAAAGTAGAAGTACTTATTATGCAGATTGGCCAATTACAGAATAATGCAAATGCTATGTTTTGGTTGTAATTATTGATGCATTAGAGTGTTATTAAAGCTGGGAAAGGTGCAGCTTAAGCATCATTAAACTAAATCTGCAAAGTAAATAAAGGTATTCAATAAAGTTAGTGGAGTAAATAATATACCTACTGTACCTCTGAATGCAGTGGGGTAGAAGTACAAAGGAGCAATTGAAGTAAAGTACAAGTACCTCAACATTTGAGGTACTTGTGGTTACTTTACACCTCTGGTCTTTATCAGTGAAGGCAGACAAGTGATGGATCTGCTCAGTTCCTTTTTTGACCCGCCATCAGAGATTTGACGATTCCTAAGAACAATTCAAGGATATTTACAATAAGATCTGCGTGCTATAGTATCCCTCTGAACAAAGCAAAAAGAAAAAGTCCTCGTACTGTTAAAACAATCCTCCCTAGGAGGTGTAATTATGTTCCACTCAAGGTGGAAATAACAGGGATTATGAGTCATGTGTTTATACTTACTCTTGTCAACCCCATTACCCTCTGACAGAATTAATGTCAGGCCACATCCAGCAGGAGGTTGGACGTCTTCCTCACTTTGGAGTTAAGGGTTCTCCAAACTGTATTGTTTTACAGTAAAGTGTGTGTGTGTGTGTGTGTGTGTGTGTGTGTGTGTGTGTGTGTGTGTGTGTGTGTGTGTGTGTGTGTGTGTGTGTGTGTGTGTGTGTGTGTGTGTGTGTGTGTGTGTGTGTGTGTGTGTGTGTGTGTGTGTGTGTGTGTGTGTGTGTGTGTGGGTCAGGTGAGGTAAATGCAGATTGGGGTTGTCATCGTGTTGCTCCGTTCAGCAGTGTTCACTCTGTCGGTCGCAGGGGTTCGCCTGGCAGCGCCACACATCAGGAAATTGGCTTTTTTCTTTCTCGCATTAAAGGCAGAGAGCAGGGGGATACGAAAAATGTCGCTCTCCTGACCGCCTGGACATGTTGACACTATGAAGTTAAAAAACAACCTCCATGGCAACCATTGTCAAACAGTGGAACGGGCTGCCTGGGAGAGCTGGGGAAAGCCTCTTTGTTTGTTATAGTTGGCCGGGGCTTCTCCTTGGCCTTACGCCCCTCGATTCAGTGAGGGGAACCCACCAGAGGATTAGATTTTTTTCCGACCAATGCATTCTGCCAATCTGGCACTAGAAATTCCTATTTGCAGCTGCTCCCCTTCAGAAATCCAGCCTGATCCCTGTAAGATAGCGGGAGGGTAGAGGGCAGTTCGCAGGAAAGTGTGTGTGTGTGTGTGTGGCCTAGCATTACTATACTTCTGGGGACCTAAATCTGTTTACATAGTCACGTGTGGGGACTCGCCTCCCTTATGGGGACAAAATGGAGGTCCCCATGAGGGGAATCATTAATTTGAGGGTGAAGACTTGGTTATGTTTAGGATTAGGGTAAGGTTAAGGGTCAGGGTTAGGCATGTGTTGGTTATGGTTAAGGTTAGGATAAGTCGCCAGGAAGTAAGTGTGTGTGTGTGTGTGTGTGTGTGTGTGTGTGTGTGTGTGTGTGTGTGTGTGTGTGTGTGTGTGTGTGTGTGTGTGTGTGTGTGTGTGTGTGTGTGTGTGTGTGTGTGTGTGTGTGTGTGTGTGTGTGTGTGTGTGTGTGTGTGTGTGTGTGTGTGTGTGTGAATTTATTATCTTAAGCTACAATATGATGATTGCCACATCTATAATTCCCTATTTCTAATTTGTAATGCATGAAAGGGTCCCTGTTATACATATTTTCAGGTTCATAGTTGTACTTTGTGACACTTCTGTGACATGTCTCCATGCATTGATGTTCAAAAAGCTCTTTCCTTTTTCTCATACTGCCTGTGCTGCAGCACCTCTTTTCACCCTCTGTCTGAAATCAGAACCCAGTATGCTCTGATTGGTTAAATGGCCGGCTCTGTTGTGATTGGTCAACCGCTTAGAGATGTCCCGCCCCTTAGCCAATGACATGTTCCAGCCCCTGTTTATTATCTTAAAGGTGATAATCCGCCCACCCACATCATGGTAGAATATCATTAACGAGGAAAAAGTCGGGACTTCCCGATATTCAAAACATTTTATAAAACAAACGGTGAGAAGATGAGAGGTGTCAAAAAAATCCCCTCGGTGTTTGCCTGCAAAGGTTTCGAAATACGATCCTGACCACAAAACAATCATTCAAGTTGGGAGCATCAAACAGTTTTTCACCAAAGTGAGATGTCAACATTACTCATCGAGACATGTGTTTCAGTGTGTAGTCATTTTAGACAGAAGGAGGATGCCACATCCTGGTATCGTCACAGTGTTGTGGTTGATAACTGTCACATCTGAACATGCCTTAAGTGTGTCAACTTGAGTTAAGAGTGTTAAATGAAAGTCAAGTATTTGGTGCCAAGACTCCCACACAAACAGTGTATATCATCATGCCTTACGTAAATTCCCATGCCTCATGTTGGTGCTCAACCGAGACAAAATCAGTTGGTAGAGAAATAAATTCAATAGGCGCGTTCACACCAAGTACTTTTCCCACAAAGGTTCCAGAGAACTACGATTTATTTGCGTTCACACCAAAAAGTCCCAGGAACTAAATTAGTTCTAGAGAACCTTTTTTACCCCTTTTCAGTCAGAGCAGGGACTTTCGTGTGAGAAAAAGGTTCCTGTGTCTGATTGGCTGGGCGGAATGCAAACCACGCCCCGTCAAACTCCCAAAAACTTTTGTGAAGCCGCCATTTTATTATCCTCGCATTGCATTATTAGCATTAGCATTAGCCCAGCGCAGAAACGCAGAGAGACTAACTTATGGCAACACAAAATAAAACATGGGAGCGGAGGAGATGAGGAGGTGTCGGCGTTTTGGCCGTTTACTCGGAAGGCTTCAGCTGCTGGGACTCCCAGCAACTTCTACTGAAGCCAGTCCCTAACTCCGGGGACTTCCGGCCGGGGATTTTGGGCGGCAGTATACGCTGCAAAGTTGTCTGCGGCCTGTCAGTAAACCCAAAGCAGCAGAAGAAGAAGAAGTGACGTCAGCGGCTTCATTTGCCTAATCCTCCCCCAGGAACTAATTTCCGGTGTGAACGCGATCTGTCCTTAGTTCATGAGAACTAAAGTGGGGAAAGTACTTGGTGTGAACGCGCCTATTATATCAAATTAAAAAAAGATACCTATATGAGCCTGCCTTACCGTTACACTACAAAGGTCAACAATGTCTCACAGATCTCACTGCATGCCACATCGTTTGTGAAAACAGCAAAAGAGCCACTGGACTAGTCAACAAAGGCAGAGAGTGACAGATTTAGTGGGTCTGGAATAAAGCCCGGAGGCAGTGGAGCAGGTGAAATTGTTCCAGCAGGTAGAGATCAGTGCAGGAGAGATAAAGCACACAGCAACAGCCTGCTGGCCACGCATTAGTCTCAGCTCACTTACAGTACAACCCATTTGAAAGGCTTGATCAAATACTCTTAGCCGTATCCAGACGGTGCTACAACCGAGTGATGAGCGCACGACGACTGCTTTGTTGTGGTTTCATTTACAGTGTACGAGTAATTCAAGTTTTGTATTTATCAGCCTCTTAAAAATATTCTAAAGCATTTTTCTAAAGCCTGTCCAAGTGTAGGATTCATCAGTATCTGTGATTGTTCCCTCACTCCATACTGTGAAGTGATATTCTTTCAAATGCAATTTCACTATAGGACAAGGAGGTCAAAGTCCATTCTTCATTTACAACTAGAGAGTCTGCAGCCACAGGCTCTGTGATGTTGCACTTAGCAACAGCGGTGCTTTGAACTAATGCTTACATGCTGATAATGTTCACCATACCTTGTTCACCTTCTCTGTTTAGCATGTTAGCAAGCACACATGAGTTAATTAGCACAAAACAGAGAGTACAGTTAAGATGGATGGGAATATCCTTAGTTTTAAACCTAAGTATTAGACACATTGAAATGTTGACCTGGAGATGGGGGCACTAAAATGAAATTGCCACCTCATCACAAAAATTAATCCTGAGAAAAACATTAATGTCTTCCAAGACTTTAGTAAAAAGAAAACTAAAATGTCAACCTCAAGTCTAGATAGAAGACATTTCAGAGTCTTATTTAGGTTATTCAAATGAATCGTCTGTGGACCATGAAAATCTGTACAAAATGTCACGGCAATTATTTGTATTATATCATGTATATATTATATTATATATTATAATTAAATGTTATGTAATGAACCAGGTAACCAACCAACCAAGACATTGCCATCCCCAAAGCCTTGATGCTAGCATGAGTAGAGAGACATTTATTCAAAAGCTAATTTGAAGCAGTCTAGGTAAATCAAATATTTCAAGCACATTTTCTCTGTGGAAAATATTTTTTTTCCACAGAGAGAAATGGTTATTTTGTGTATGTAGAAAATGTTTTAGATCTTTGAGTTCATCTCATGAAAAATGGGAGCAAAAACAAAAGTGTTGCGTTTATATTTTTGTTCAGTCTATTTCACTGAGGAGTGTGTGTAAGCATTGTTCGAAGGCAGACAGTGAAAGATGTGAGCGCTGACACACCGGATTTGTGGTTAAGCTGTTGGTTAGCTTTCAGTCCAGTCACTCTACTTTCTCTTTCCTCTCTATGGTTTTCAGCTTCGCGCTGTCGTTGCGATCCCTCATCAGACATGAATGTACTTTACACCCTTCTACACACAAAAGCTGTTTGTATTAACATGCAAATGCTCGCAGACAGAAAAACACACACATTGAAGGTCGCGGCAGGCAGTGTGCAGAGAGTCTCTGTACAGGGTGTCTCTCCTCTCTCCTCTCACCGTCGGTAAACAGTGCAGCTCATTGGTGCAGAACTCGGGAGCCAGACACTCACCTATTGAACAGACCGAGTGTTCCCCGGCCTCAAATAGCCGCACCGTGCCAACCCTTCATTGGATTCAGTAAAGCCCCAGTGTATGTTCCCCCAGTGTATGTTGCCCCAGTGCGGCGCTCATGCTGCTTCTCTAAGCTTGTTTTATGCTCAGGAAAAATTCTGTGGCACCGTTGGGGATATGAACGTTTCTTTAAGGCATTAGGTGTCAGAGGGAATTCCACTACAGACTAAAATAAACACGGACGCTGATGTTGTGACGACAGCATAGCACCCAGTTTGGCTGCTCCTGCCGTTTTGCAAAACCCTCAGATGCTGCTCCGGCTATAAACTGTGCTCAGTGTGTTGAGCTGCTGTAACGGGTTGTTGCTCTTTCACATCTGCAAATAATCAGATAGGAAGAGAAAAAATTGATTTGTTGGCTCGAAAAGGATATCTGTTTCATCGCTTAGTTAGATTTCACAACACTTCACTGCAGTTGCGGCCGCTACTTCATCTCTACAGTCATAAATAATATGTTCCACCCATTGATTTCTTTGCTTTTATTTACACATCCAAGCTGCTAGTCTTTAAAACATTTTTGCGGCTAGCTGTTCCCCCCAATCTATCATCTGCTCAGAGAGATGGTGTGTGTGTGTCTGATATCGTTTTACATGGGTTTTAATAGTCGCACCCTTTGCCTTAGCTACTATGTAAATCAACGCTTTTAATAGAACTAACACAAGCCCTTACTGTCCAAAGTTACGCTAGCTCTAGAATAAAAATGTTCCAAGTTAGCATTTAGCAACATTCAGTTTTGTGTACTACTGTTCTCTGGCTAATCATCTTATTATCTTAGTATTTTTTCATCTATTATTCATCCTGTTGAGTTGTAGGGAATGGCTTGACTTATTAACCCCCTTACTAACAGATGAGAATATCAATACCAATATATTTTCATTGATTATGAGGCTACAACCGATTAGCAGCCAATTAGCTTTGCTAAGCTTAGCAATACTGGAAACTGGAAAAAGAGCATTCAAAGGCTAATCAAACGTATATCCCAACACTTCTTAAGCTAACTTATCGAGACATTATTTGTTATTTTTATTTTTATTTTTTTTAATGAGTAGAGTTAGTCGGTTTGCCTCAATTTCCAGTCTTAATGCGACGCTGAGCTAACTGGCTGCTAGCTTTAGCTTCATATTAAGCTGACTGAGAGTTGTAATCTTCTCATTTGATCTTGGCAAATAAGTGTAACAGGAACAACATGAATTTATAAAGAATGACACAACAAAATCGTGGCAAAATGTTTAAACTTATAACTTTTTTACAAATAGCTCAAGTACTAGCTGAATGACCATTGCTGATTTTCACATATTAACATGTTTTTACAATACTAACTTAAGTTGAATAACCCTATTCAACCAAAGTTGTTTTTTAGCTTGTTGTAACCATGGTTATAATATCACAGACAAAGATGCTCCGTAATCTCTTGGTTACAGTCAAAAAGTTATTTTGGCCCACTTTGAAATACCTATATTACTCATCGACCCTAATGAGTTCCCCGAGGCAGAGTGGACACACACTATGTCTGAGAGCGCCAGTGTACACACAGCAGGCTCCCAGGCTCAGATAAACCCAGCAGCTACACACACACTGAATATCTGCACAGGTGACATGTCACACATACCTGCCGTTCTTTTTTAACCTAATGCAGAACTACTCGTGTGACTTTTTAAAAACAGATGTGAGCAAACACAGGTAGTAACACTTCCTCTTCATGTTGCCGCTTAGATATCAGGGGTCATTTGCGCACATACACAGCAAAGCTTTAAATAGTAACATGTTGGCAGAGATTGAGAATGTCAATACTGTAATGTAATATTTGATCTTTTATTGAATTGCATTATACAGGCTTCACGCCCCCCTTTTCACATAGTGAATCTATTTTTAGAACCATGACAGCGAAAGTTTCCATTTCAACCCCCTTCCTCTTCTGTTGGTGTGTATACACACACTTTAATCATCCCAGCAACAGGAAGGAACGGCCTTTACATACAGTAGTTCTACCTCTAGTGGTTACTCAACATTATTGCAGCATTTATCTGCCTTCAATGCCTTGCAGAAAGATGTCAATGGAACCAAAATGCTTTTGTCAACCTTATTTCAGGATCAATTTAACTTTGTGTTTTTAACAATAATTTGAAATGTTATTGTGAATCAAATGTATTGATCCTGTCATTGTCTAACATCTCTCTTTTTGTTTGCTTTACAGTGAATGAGATCATAAGAAAGGATCTGACGGGCGTTCAGGCGAGAGGGCAGACATAGAGGCAGGAAGTGACAACACCCCCCCCCCCTCCTCCTCGACACACACACGGACAGATGCACACACACACACACACACACACACACACACGGTCTCCAACCTTCCAGTGAGGTGACGCACATCCACAAACAATCAGACCTTCTCTTCCTCCTTTTCTGTACCCATAGACATACAAATATCAGCTGCTGTGTTTGCTTTGGATTTTTATATTTTCCTGCAATAAACAGTTTAATTTGGCAAGAATTTATTTTGACTCACAACGTCTGCCACCCAGCGGGTTTCCAGCAAACCGATGAAAAACAACAGGCTTCATATTTCATTTTATTTTACAGAGGAATAAAGAGATAACATGTGGGGAATTAAATGTCTTCCCTTTTGAATTGCCTTAGCCATTCTGTCCAGGCAATAAATACCTGATTGACTCATACATGTTGGCCTGATACTAGGGAATGACTCTCATGTAGCAGCTGTTATACATTTGTAGTAAACTAGTTGGTAAACAGCTTCAATTCATACCAAAAACGATATAACAAATCACTTTTGCTAAACACCTTTTTCATTCTTCTTGCACAAAGTGTGTATTTAATCTGTGTGTAACTCAATATGCAGTTTTACATGGGAACATTGTCCAAAGCTTACATGCTGATCATCTCATTTTAAGTGCAGTTTTCTAATGGAAGTGAAGCGCACACTGCCTTAACCATAAACAAATGAAATATTGTGACACCTCCTAGTATGCACTGTTTTTAAAAACAGGGGGTCAATGTTATAACTTTTTTATATAATTTTTGTGAATAATGTGCCAATTTATATGCGTAAAATATATATTGCATTATATTCAGGTTATAATGCCAAAGTGGCTTCACAGGGGCCTGTCATGCTACAGCAATAGCTTGTAGCATAACTTTTTGTAATGGTTTATATGCTTTAGTTCATTAGTTTTCAGACATTGATTTTAAAATCTGGCTAATGCAAGCTAAAGTGAGCAACTTTATTGTGTCTATTTGTATTGCTTATCAGTTGAAAGCAAGATATCCCAAAGCTTAGTGTATTGTTTTGTGTATAGTTGAAATTTGAGTCTATCCATAATGACAGTTGCTGTATTCAGAAGCTTTAATCTTGCCAATGTAAAGAGCTTTCATATTTTCTGTAATCGTCATTGTACTTTATACACACTGTATGCACAGAAGGGAAGCGGTGTGTATAAATCATGGGCTAATACAGCTTGGTTTGATTTAAAAAATTTAAAAAAAGAAAGTGTATTTTAATAGAATATTTTTCTAAGATTTCACTGAGTGAATTGGAGTACATTGAAAGTGCCAAGTGCAATTTTTTTTTATTGTAAAAAAATGTTGAAAATGAAGTTAAGCATATACAAATGTAATTTTAAAAAGAAGTTAAATTGTAGGACTGAATCTAATTTTTTTAAATATTTGATATGGACCTATTCGATAGAAAAATAAAATGAGAATTTATTTTGTAATAATTTTTATTAAAGCTTATATTGATCTATTCATGATATTTCTTATTGAGCCAGTGCATTTGACATTTCTTGAATGTAATCTATATTAAATCATTTTTCCCCTTTTCTGTAAATATGACATACAAATTGTCTTAAAGTTTCAGTAGACGCCAATAGAAGTAAATTGTTGTCTTTCAAGTATTTTCCATGTTTCTCTGTTATCATCATATCGTTTATCTGTTTGATTACAATGTAAAACGTTTTCCCTAAAACTTTCACTTTAATAGTTTTTATTTTTGTTTAGTAATTTGTTATTATAATTGTATAGTCTTTAGAGAAATCATTGTTAATGATAACGTTTTTTAATACTGTTTTATTTGATGTGTCCATAGTTGTCATGTATTGGTTTCATTTTGAGTCTACTGGACTTCGTGCCTTCTTAAAAAATCTCTGTTTTATGCTATTTTTGTTTCCGTAAAAAGTAGCAATAAATAATAACCATATACATCATGATTGTCCTTGTTTCAATGGGGCCCCAAGGAAGAAATGTGTGGGAGAGAAAACTCCCTCTTTTAGCCTTTGCAGACAATTTACATGCACATAAACCATTATAACACACTACAGGAAAGGGAAAACCCCAAAAAGCACAATAGGTCCCCTTTTTATTTATCTTTCCCCAGCATTGACTCTCATGAATATTTAACATGCATTCAGGTCCTGAGCCCAGATTTGATGTTTTCAGATAATAGAGAGTGTGTGTGCAGCTCAGAGGTGTCTCTTCACTCTCTATGCTCCTATTATGAGAGGAACATTGAAATATAGCAGACCCACAGTAGACACTGACTCATCACAAGCTTCTGAGCAGACAGACTAAGGGAAAATCAACATGTTTCTTTATAATTTATATAATTTGACATACAAAAAATGAACTTAAAAGTTTGAATTGGTTACATGATGTGCTATTTACATAAACACACATCCGTGTACAGTAGGCACACAGTTTCAAACTGCCCATTCCTTCCCTTTAATAACAAACAACTAAAAGGGGACTCTCATGCCCGGAGGCTGCAGTTGCCATGGAGACGGCTTGTTTGGGATGAGGTTTCTGTGAATGAAACCTGTGTTCAGGAAGTCTCTTGTATGACATCACCACGGATTAAAACGCAGCACGTGGGTCTTCTCAAAGACCCCCACCCCCCCACACACACACACACAGATCTGCAGCGGTGACTCATGCGCCCTTTAGCTCCATATGCTGTAATGAGTTCGGAGCGAATACTGCTTTATGTGTGAAATCCAACAAGAATGAAATACATGATGAACTTGGCATTTCATTCATCTCGCTTTTGTGTAATTTAGTTTTTTTTTAAAAGGGGGTCTGAGCTCATCGGGACACAAAGGGCATGAAGCTGAACAGGCCAACGTCATCACTGTCAACTGTTGATTACATCTTAGGCCCAGACACACCAAACTGACACCAAAGAACACGTCCCGACCTATGCTTTATATATACAGTCTATGGTCTCGACGGAACACGACTGTTGTGTCGCCTCACGTCTCCTGCGTCTTGGCCAACAGTCGCACTGACACACCGCAAAGACTTCAGCCGACGGCCAAGTAGCACGTACGAACTGCGCATGCGTGAGTGGCAATAACTCTCCTTACCAGCAGGCGAATGAAGGTTTAAAATAGTGTCTAACATTGGTTGTATGTCCTTGTACCCAGCTTTGTTAATCCTAATACACCTTTGCTTTTAATGTAATATATACATTTCTACATATGTATTGCTGTTTGCTGTTATTGCTGTTCCACATTAAAACAATTATGTAAATATCATTATTCTTTTTTATTTTATTTTCTCTTTGCATTGCACACATTTATGCATTAATATTTTATTCATTTTTGTTTTACTTTTATTGCACTTATTGTTACTTATTCAAATGGAAATTAATTTGTATCTTCCTCCTTTTTGTATAATCTTGTTTTACTTTAATCTAAAATGAAGCAACTATCACAGAACCCAATTGACCCCACCGGGATTAATGAAGTATCTGGATTCAGATTTTGTATCTAAATTTAACAAAGCAGATTTACGTAATCAACGCATCAATAAATATAACAGTATCATATTATTCTGAAATGGGCCATACTGCATAATGAGTACTTTTACTGTTGGTACTTTAAGTATGTTTTGTTACAGAGTATTTTTAAACTTGAGTCTTGCTACTTTCACCTAAGTAAGAACTAATTTCACCTCTGATTTTCCAGCCATTTCCCCCAAACCATGCCCTTTGATACAGTGTTAAAAAAGGAATGAAGTATTTTTATTTTAAACGTCAGGGTTAGCTTCAGAGCGGTAGTATAACGGGCTGTTTGTGAGGAATAAAGATGACATTGTCCGTGTGCAGACACTTCCACATCATTTTCTCAGAGACGTGAGTCAGTTTCCTTCAGTCAGCTTCAGGTGAGTAAATTCCCCTCTGGATGCTAAAGTAGGACGTTTTATTGAGTTTATTAGGGTGGAGGGAATTTACATCAAAACATTATCCAAATAAAGGCAAGGATAAAAATGGGATGAATGATGTTGTTGTTAGTCTAATGTGTTCATGTGCTCATTGAGCGACAAGCTTCTTAATTATTTAGTGGTTAGGTTTAAAGTTATTTGACCCGTGAGAAACACTCAGGGGGGAATTGCAGGATGCAGTTTGATTCGTTTTCCATGTGACCTGAATGATGAAAATCCAGACATGTAGGAAACGCTGTATGTACAACAAAATGACCGTGCCTATCCTCTGCTTGAGTAAAAGTACTAATACCATAGTCTAAATGTACTTCATTACAAGTATACATCTCATTTCAAAATGTTTCTTAAGTTAAAATTAACAGAAGTATTCTCAGCTACAAGTAAAGTAGAGTACTCATTGTGCATAATGGCTATTATAAAAGTGTATTACTACGGCATATTATATCAAGGCAGATGATATTGCATCCGGGTTAACTGTCTAACAATGTGAATATAATTAATTTACAGTCTATATTAGAAGAAGAATGTAAGAATTTTCTTTTTGAAAGTGTATTCGTAGTTAATATATTAAAAAACAGCAAGTGAAATAAATATGGTGGAGTAGAAGTACAGAGTAGCAGAAAATGGAGATACTGTACTCCAGTAAAGTACAAGTACCCCAAAACAATACTTGAGTACATTTTCTCAGTTATATTCCACCACTGCTCATACCCTGTGCTACAGTGACAGCTAGTGTAATAAGAGGAAATTAAAAGTCAGTCGTGCGCTCTGCTGACGCCCTGCAGGGGGAGACAGGGACGTGGAAATGTGATTTAACAACACTAGAATCTGTTCAACGCACTCAGTGAATCAAGAGACATTATCAAACAGAAGTGCGCCTCTCTCAGTGGAGGAATGGGAATACTTCAGCGCTGTGTATTGTTAACTCTGAACTGGAAAAATCAGTCCCTTAAGAATTGCAAATTGAATGTTATTGAGTGAGTATTATAAAAGCGTCTTTGACTAAACAGCTGCATGCCTTATTTAGCTTTTCTTAGGATGTTTTGCATGAACTATTTAAACATTTCATGAGTTGCAGATTTTCAACACATAGTCAGTCTGTTGTAGTCAGACCCAGTCAGTGCAACTTGTGAATATATTAAATCAAATTGTAAAAAAGTCTGAATTGTTCTTCCTCAGTAGAATGACTTCTTTTGGATCAGGAAGCAGCAGGGGAGTTATATAAAGGAGCAGACAAAGATGCAAATACAGATTTGACAAACATTGTAGAGCCTCTTTATCTTCAGCTGCCGGTACTCAGTCGTGTGTGTGTGTTATGAAAGCCACATTTGCATTTTTCTGGACCAAATGTGATTTTTTTTGGGGAGCAAGTTAGTCATGCACAAGAAACTCAGTGAATAGTGTTTTGTTTACCTATATTTCAATGTCAAAGAGAGACAACCCACTTTTACTGCAATTTGACAGCCAGAAAGTCAAAGTGATGTACCACTCGCCTCTCTTTAGAAACTGAAGTCCACATCAGAAACTGAAGAACACAAATCTACATGTAAAAGGACAACTTACCAATTAGTAAAGTAAAGATATAACATTAACTGTTAGATTCCTCAAGTCCCTATTGTCTCTGCTTTGTTTGATTTAAAAACGAAATATTAATTATTCATTTAATTAAGTAATTAACATGAAGCCAGGGCTTAAGCTCTGAGTTATTATATTATACTGGTAAGTCAATGTCTGCAGCCAGGATGAATGTCACATCAGGACATAAACTCAATAAGTAATGAAGATATTAATAATTGCAATTCCAGCAACATCAATGTGATAAAAAAAAGACATTATTAATACAATACAATACAGTTTTATTTATAGCACTTTAAACCTCCAGACCAAAGTGCTGTACAGGCAAATAAACAAAAAAAAAACGTATAAAAAGTTCAAAAACACAGTTCAGCTCACACACCATAAAACAAGTACAAGTAAAAACAATAGACAATTTAAAAGCAATACAAGCAACGCTCTAAAAGATGTTAATACGCTAAGGAGAAGAGGTGGGTTTTAAGAAGCGATTTGAAAGCAGGCAGTGTGGCGGCCTGTCTGATGTGCGGGTAGCCCGATCACATATGTTACTGACACAGGGGCAGATCGTTCCACAGTGTGGGAGCCGCTACAGAGAAGCAACGGCCCCCTCTGAGCTTTGACTTGGTTCTGGGCACATTCAGGAGAAGTTGATCCGCTGACCTGAGAGTGCGGGTGGGCGTGTGGGTGTAGCAGCTCAGAAAGACATGGTGGGGTCATGCCATTTAGGGATTTAAAAGTAAACAAAAGGATTTTGAAATGAATCCTAAAATGTATTGGCAGCCAGTGGAGCGAAGCCAACATGTGGTCATATTTCCGTGTGCCAGTTAAAAGCCTTGCTGCGGCATTTTGCACCCGCTGCAGACGAGCGAGGGAGGACCCACTGACCCCCATGTAGAGAGACAGTAGTCCAGCCGAGTGGTGACAAAGGCGTGGATTACTGTCTCAAACTGCTGTCTGGAGAGAAAAGGTTTCACTTTGGCTGCGAGCTGCCTCAGATGATAAAACAAATTACATCCCAAAATGAATTTTAAACATGCCACAACATGTGCAGCCTATATTTTTGCGTTAATTTGCGTTCACATTTCAAATTATAAAATGCACTCATGCAGATAATTATAATTATGATTATTGTAGTTATTATTTATTTATCAATTTGTTATTATCATTTTGTATTTATTTATTATTATCATTTTGTATTTATTTTTTTATTATATTACTATTTATTCATTTTTCTATTTTATAAAGTGTATTTATTATCCATTGAAGCAGATGGTGAAAGCCCTCTGTTGCTCTGCAGAGGTGAGCGCTGACCTCAGCTCTGAAGTGGCCCCGCTGCTCATTAAATGAGAGGAAACAAGCGGCTCCAGCGGTAAATACAGCTGCCGCCCACCTCCAACAACACAATAACACAACAACAACACCACACCGGCTGCTCCATAGATCATTACTCCAGTTCCCTCTCCGGTGTCAGAGTTCCTGCGTTTACATAATGTTTCCCTCTCGCTACAGTCCACAGATAACAGGTATAAGTTATATAATTATATAAAAGCATCATTTCAAACCTCATAATCATGTGTTTGCTAACAAAGGTGAATATTAGACTTTGTAAAGCTGCTGCATTGGTATATGTTTTGCATATAATAATAATAATAATAATAATAATCATAATAATAATAATAATAATAATAATAAGTGTATTTAGTATAGCACCTTTCACAGATATAGAATTCACAAAGTGCTTCACAAGAAAGAACAAAAGTTAAAATGAAGACCACAGAAACATTAATACAATAACAACATGAGGCAGACATTTAAGGTCAACATAAAAACAAAACACAGACCACGTGGAGTCCTGAGCAGAACACACACATCTCAAGTAGAAACAAAAGCCAATGTAAAAAGACAGCATATAAATCTCTGCAGTGTGGTGTTTCACTGTAGAGATAATAACACGCTCAGATATCATACGTCTCTCTTCTATAGGAGTTTATGTTTAGCTGCACAGAGCTCCCCTACACATACTTCACTTTGGACCTACTGCAATTTCCTGTTTCCCAGAATGACTTTCTGCAGAGAGTGGGTGTGAGCTCTGATCAAAGGTGGGTGTGTGTGTGTGGGTGCAGCAGGCAAGGTATAGCGGGCTAGTTAGTGAACATCCTGCCCTCGTGGTGGCCTCCTTCCTCACACAGCAGCGGAATACATACATTACAAAACTGATGGGGAAAGTCTCTGCTCGTTCTATGATGGATTTATCAGCTGGATTGTTCAGTACAAGAGTAAAAGAGTGAATTGTGTATGTTTTTTCCCCCACAAAACTAGCTGTCTGCCTTTAGAGATGGAAACTAAATAAGTTCAAATAACAAAAAAAAGGATTTAATAGATATAAATGACATTTCGTTTAAGATAGACTTTGACGTTCATGAACTCCACAAGAGGAAGCTGAAGATGAAATGACAGGCTAAAGTTATATTTATCAAGTAAAATATCTAGACATATACTTAATAAACAAATGTCTTATTATATCTTATGGACTGGTACAAAAGGATGTTCACGCGATGTATCCAAATGACTTCAGTGACCCCCTGACTTTTCAAGTGCCTCCATGAATTTGACCCTTTTGAGGTAGTCTGTAGGGTCGCCAGTTCAAGTCCCAATCGGACCATAAGTCATGTTTTTGCATGTCTTCATTTGACCTAACGTGTAATGTAAATACTAACAGAGTGAAGAACTGAATTCCCCCTATGTCTTTCTTTCTTTGTGGTTTTACTGGAACAACTTTTGTCTCGTAGTTTTTATATTTCTCAGTCTGCACCCAGGACCCTGTCTCCAACCACTTCTTACCTCCAGGCCCATTCTAGGAAATCCTTGACTTGCTATTCCCGATCGATCCACTAGATGCCCTCAGACCTTCCCACCTGTTCACGTCAACTGACTCTCTCTCACCTGCTCACCTGTTTCCGCTTACCTCGTCAGCCCTGTCACACACATTTGGGGTGTTTCTCAATGTCGAGGGAAGCTGCTCCAGAGCCACTATTTCAAGGATGCTACGTCATCGAGTCCCGCCGAAGGACTGTTCCAATGTCCAGGATGCTTGGAATCCTACCGAGGCCGGCATCCTTTGTTGCGGGAAATTTCTAGGCTGCACATGTGTATCCTTCGCCGTCTTAAAATCCCCACAATGCTTTGCGCACGGACCAATTTCCAAATCTTTGCCGGAAATCGCGCTCCATTTAAGGCGGGGCCTCGCATATGACGCACACCTGCACACCTGTTAGCCTGTTCCACAATTATTCGTTTTCCGAGGCTAGGAAGGATTCTTGCATCGCTTCTGAAGGACCTGACTCGGAGGGACTTGTCCTACCAAGTAAGCGTCCTCGACATTGAGAAACACCCACTAGCTTTCCTTTCCCTCATTACTAGCCATGTTGTGTGTTGTAAAAGCTGATATACTGTAGCTCATCCTGTACGCTCTAACTGGCTGAACATCACACCTCTGTCCCTCAGCCTGACTGACTTTTGCGTGTTTGAGCAAATGTGTTTTGATTTCAAGTACATTTAAAGTTGAATTATCATGCTAGTCCCTGAGTCGGGCAGCTGTATTTAAACCTGTTCCCTGACTGAAATGTGGTAAGGAGTAAGGACACATCAAATGTTTGCTAAGTTAGCTGCAACACTAGCAAAAAAAGTACTCAAATTTACAACAACAATCGGCTAGCATCAAATGTCAAGTACTTATATATTTCTTGAATCTTAGGGTGAATTATTTGTGTAGTCTGACTTCAAGTCATATTTACTAATCATATGTATTCAGAAAAACCTTTTAAAATCTTTGTTTCTGTTAAACAGGAGTCATGTTACCATTATGCGCAGTTTGAGCTTTTTTTAGACTGCTGGCAGCAACTGACTTAATCACGGTAAGTGGAATTTCAAGTAAAAAATATATTGTGGAAAGCTGCTTTAAGTGTTTGGTGTTTAACCACAATTAGGTGTTTTTAAATGAGTCCACCATAAGCCAATTTCATGAGCATGACTTGGTCACATCTTGTTACCTACTGGCTGCACTAAGTACTTGAGTACATTATTATTATTATATTATATTATATTCCACCACTGCTCATACCCTGTACTACTGAATTGGTATCACTTGTCTGTCAGAGTAACTGGTCAGAATTGGGGTTTATGGTAATTTTTGAAGCCATAGTTGTTGGTATTTTTGAATATAGCACAAGTTATTTTGCCCACAAGCTCATACTGTACTTTAAAATTCAGACCTATACAATCTACATGCATAATACATGTTACTTTTTGTTATTCCAACCATGTTGTGTACCGAAAACATTGAGAAAGCAGTGTAATTATTTCAGGAAATCTAAATAAAATAACATGCCAGGCCTATTGATTAAAGTCCTGCACTGTTTTGTATACATATATTCAAGAAACATAACAAGTGCTTTCAATTTGGATTCAATGCTTCTGCTTAGCAATATTTAGTTATTCTTAAAACCTATGTGTTATGTGGTTGGCCAATGCATTATTCATTTGTACTTTTTGATTAAAACTCAGTAGAAGCAGTTTCATATTTGGTGTTCAGGCGTTTGCTCACAATGTGTTTGATCTCATGTTACCATGTATTCCTCATTAGCGAGTATTATTGGTTGTCCAGCATCAAGTGCTGCCTGTAAGTCAAATTACATAGAAATCTGACTTCCCTTCCTCTCACATTTCACAAGCACTCAGCTGTAGCGATGTCTCAAAGGAGAATAAAGTAGCATCTGTGGTTTCAGCTCAGAAACCATTTAACATCTATCTGCTTCCTTTCTGCAGAAACAACGGTCCACATCTGTCTTTGCCTTATACATACAAAAACATCATGTTTTTTGATCACATAAACATTTTGAAATAAAGAAATCCCATGTCAACTTTGAAAAATGTGTGACTTGGCAACACCAAATAATGTTTTTGAGACTCTGTATAATCCTTGAACTTAAATTCCTGTCAATCAGCCTTATAAAGTTTTTACATCTAAAGGTCCTTACACACCAAACTGACACCAAAGAACACCAGAGAAGACCAGAGAACACGTCCCGATGGAACGTCGCCTCACGTCGCCATCGCCTCACGTCTCCTGCGCCTTCTTGGCCATGTTTTGGATTGGAACACACCGCAAAGACTTCATTCAAAAGAGGCAACAACCGGAAGACAGACTGCGTGATACACCGAGAGAAGAAGAACAGACTGCGTGATATAAACAAACAACAAATAGCGTGTTCGTTCCATTTTCACTCTACAGCGAGAAGCTCATGGGGCTTTCCCGAACCTGTATCGAGAGCTGGAGTTAAAGGAAATCTCAGATTTGCCTTCTTAATAGTTTGAACAGCCAATGATTTATTTAGCCGACAGCCTCCCAATTCAACATGTCGAATCGGCGTCGATGGGGGTCAGGCCGACGATGAGCGTAGACACGCCCTACTCAGATTGGTGTGTCTTGGTGTGTCCCGCACCGTCGTGTCTTTTCAGCCGTGCCGACACCTTTTCGGCCGAAAGCTCACAGATTCAACATGTCGAATCGGTGGGCAGTCGGCTAAAGGCTGTCGGCAAAATAAATCACTCTGATTGGCTGTTCAGCTTAGCGAATCAGTGCATGAGAAGCGAAACGGAAGTGAGGGACCCAAACAAACCATTAAGAAGGCAAATCTGAGATTTCCTTTAACTCCAGCTCTCGACACAGGTTCGGGAAAGCCCCGTGAGCTTCTCGCTGTAGAGTGAACATGGAACGCCCACGCTATTTGTTGTTTGTTTGTATCACACAGTCTGTTCTTCTTCTCTCGGTGTATCACGCAGTCTGTCTTCCAGTTGTTGCCTCTTTTGAATGACGAATACACACTACCTCCGCCTGCTGGTAAGGAGAGTTATTGCCACTCACGCATGCGCAGTTTGTACGTGCTCCTTGGCCGTCGGCTGAAGTCTTTGCGGTGTGTTCCAGTGCGACACATGGCCAAGACGCAGGAGACGTGAGGCGACGGTCGGGGGTCTGTCTGTGTCAGTTCTTTAGTGTTCTTAAAGGACTTAAGATCAAGTGATTCGCAAACCAAGTTACTAACAAACATTTTACCCATGGGGCTCTATGCTCCACTTCAATCCATACTGTACAGATTTGGAGCTGACATTCATGGTCCCCAGAGGATGAATCATACTCACATTGGTTGTTCACTGGCTTTTTCTTCAGTACCACATATTGCATGTACTCCTAGAAGTAATTACCATCACCACGTACCTTTTTACAATTTGGCCAATATTGTGGTCCCTAAGCTATTGGTGGCATTTTGTGTTAATTTGGAGGCTAAGTCTAAATCAAAGATGCTCTATACGAATTGGTGGAATATAAGATAAGATATAAATTTATTGTTCCCAATTTGGGATATTTTTGTGTTGCAGCAGCATAAAAAGACATGGCATCGTACAATACAAATGTAAAGACAAGACATAAACAAGAAAGTAGAAAACCAACATGTTGAATTTACAAATTAAAAATAACAAGATATAAGCAAGGTATTATATTTACATAAGTATGTGACAGATGGAATATTCAATATTAGACTGAATATATAAATGTAAAATGTACAGTGAAGAGAAAAGAGATCTAACTATGGAAGTATTGTACAATTTAAAGTATTATATTGTACTACTTTATATTTCTATTCCACTACAGTTCAGAAGACAATGTTTTTGCTACAGTAGTTATTTAAAAAAATGTGTTACTATGTAAATCTACTAATAAATAAAAATATTGACATATAATTATAAATACAGATATACAGTACAGCATCAATATATAAAGTAATTCATATTAGCTCTACCTTTAACAGCTTTAATAAACGCATCAATGCCTCAATCATAATACAATAATTTATGATTATGAAATGAGCCACTACGCATAACAACTACTCTTACTTTTGGTCATTTAAGTGTTATTTGATGCCAATACTTTGTCTTCTTTTTCTTAAGTAAGATTTAAAATGGATGACTTTGACTTGTAACAGAGTACTTTTAATCTAAATAAATGAGTACTTCTTCCACGCCCTTCTATAAGTAGAATGTATTACACATAGCGTGTCAAGATCTACGAGACAGTACACACATTTTGAGTATTTGTACATCATAAGAATATATATTTTTTATATTCTGAACTTTTTTTTTATAATGAACTCAACTTCCCATGTTAGCTGTTTTCTAAAAGTCCATATTGTGTTTGAGCGAAGGCTTGTGGGGGGTCGTCCATCTGGCGAACGAGAACAGACACCAAAGGCCTCCTGTTCCTTCATCTCACATAAAAAGTGAATCCAAGACCTCATTTACGTCCAGCAGAGAGCGCGTCTGATGCCGTGAATCTGAGTCCATTGGTGCGAGTAACCTTGTAGTCTTCATGAAGAAACGGCACATGTTCTTAGTTTGAGAAGAAATCAAAAAGCTTGTGCTAACATCCCTTAAGCACGACGGAGTATTAGGGCCACACTTAGAAAAAAAACCTAGAGAGATTTCGAGAATAAAGTCGTAATAATACGAGAATAAAGTCGTAATGTTACGAGAATAAAGTCGTAGTTTCATAAGTGACTTGTGAAGTGGACTTGGAGGAGATTGTCTCCTTTCTGCATGAGGAAATGGCTGGTTCTGGCCGAATACATTACATTATTGCATTTAGCTGACGCTTTTATCCAAAGCGACTTACAATAAGTGCATTCGACCAACAAGATACAAACGTGAAGAAAACAGAATCATATAAGGTCATCAAGTTTCATAGAGCTAAAACGTTTCAAGTGCTACTCAACTGGCTTTAGATAAGCCAGCCCTTTATTAGTATATAAGTGCTCTGTTAGCAGTTCTTTGTTAGTAATTCTATCGCTCGAAGTGAAGTCGAAAGAGATGAGTTTTCAGTCTGCGCCGGAAGATGTGTAAGCTTTCTGCTGTCCTGATTTCAATGGGGAGCTCATTTCGTTTCCACTACGAGGCTATCGTTCGACTCCTTCTGGATCCAAAGCCTTGATTACAAGTCTCATCGTTTCTTGTGAAACAACAAATCACCTTTGAACAGCTCGTAGATGTAACCAACGATAGCCTTGTAGTCGGCCAGAACCAGCCATTTCCTCCTGCAGAAAGGAGACAATCTCCAAAGTCAGTTTGGTTCTTTCTTCGAAATAATAGACATAGTTTCTTGCACAACCTTTTCAAAGTTCTAATACTTATGATAATCGGATGCTGATGTGCCAAAAGATTAAGTATTTTGTTATTTGAGAAACTTAAACTAAAGTACGGTACTGCTTCACAAGATGCTCCACATTCCTCGTTGTATTGCAGGACACTGCTGTTGTCTCCTTCTCAAGTCACTTGTGAAACTACGACTTTAATCTCGTAATTATGACTTTATTCTCGTAACTATGTCTTTATTCTCGTATTATTACGACTTTATTTTTGAAATCTCTCTGTTTTTTTTCTTCTAAGTGTGGCCCTAATACTCCGTCGTACATAAGAGACCTGAGTTGTTCAGATAACAAAATGAAATGCAAAAGTCACAACAACATGTATTTTGCTTCAAACGTAGAGTCAAATAATGTCTAAATAATTAATAAGGTAATTGTTTAAGAGGACATCACATTATGCTAATTTTCATAATTGTATTTTGGGCCTCTACCGAGATAAACTTTTAGCCTTTGCAGACCATTTACAGGCACACACATATAACACACAAGGGAACACTTCACAAAGCTTAATAGAGCCTTCTTGAGTTATGTTACCTACAGTAGAGAACGATGGATTTCATGGGTTTATTATTCCACAGAATTATTTCTAAAAGGTTATGTCATCATCTAATATGTAAATGGTTATAAGAATGATAATACTATCTATCAACAGGCGGTAGCTCCCATATTCCCATATTGAAAAAGCTTTTGCTTGGATAACCTAAGGATGGAGAAAGCATACATTCAAGTTGATAAATGGTTGAGTTTAATGACTAACCCTTCAAGGGGAACAAAGCTTTGTTATAACTATTATCACAGAAAGGCATCAAAGGAACAGAGGAGCTCATTAAACGGCACACAGCGGAGCAGACAGAGGAAGTCCTGCACACATTGAGAGGGAAGCTGTTATTTCTGAAGCTGTAATCAAAGACATAGTGATCAACAGACATCTCCTCGACACTGACAGCCGACGGGAGCACATCAATTACAGATGATAGAGAGGCAGAACAGAAGGAAAAAGCGAGGACAAATTATATTATTTGTGGCATATTTATGATCTGTCTTTAATTACTTTGTGTTTCTGTGAAGCCTAATCTCAAAAACAAAGAAATCCTGAAACACAAGAGGAAAGCAGTTCCATTGAATTAATGAACGGGAACTAATTCGGTTTTTGGTCAATCTAAGCCCTTTGACAAACCGGCCATAGTCGGCGTTAATCTTCACCATCGACCTCGTGATAATTAGAAATCTGATTTGAGGAGAATATTTGCAGAAAAAAGCAGTGAGTGTCTTCAATCTACAACTGAATTTCAGCCATGAATACATAAGGCTTATTCTACAAAAATCAATATCCGTATTAAAATATAATTATAAATAACATGGATTCAATGATATCCTTATTGTGAAATAAATGGAAAAACGATATTTGTTCCTTTTTTGTTATTGTATTTTTTATTTTATTTAACCTTTATTCAACCAGATAAAAGCATTGAGATAAAATCTCATTTGCAATGCTGACCTGGCCAAGAAGGCAGCAACGTTACACATAACACAAACATATAAAATACAGAGAACATAACTAAGAAAACAAAACGAAAAGCAGTCACTACATTGTGCACATTAGGACAGGAAGAAAGGTACTACTTATTACTGCAAGAGCAGCTGGTGGTAAGGACCTCAGACAACTTCAATTTAAAACATGCTATTGAGACAAGTGCCGTCAGTTTGAGGCGTGATTGAAGGTCATTTCAAGACCAAGGACCATCATAAAAAAGACTCCTTTTTCCAGCCTCAGTCCGCACAGCAGGTACCTGGAACCGTATCCAGGCACTGGATCTGCGGTTGTGAGTCACAAACTGGGGCAAATCTGGCACATACATTGGAAGTTTACCTAAAATGGCTTTATACATTAATAAAAACCAATGCTACATCCTACGCATATAAGTGAGGACCATCCAGTTAGTTCTATACAGTTTGCAATGATGAGTCCTATAGGGTGCATTTGATATAGTGCAGCATGGTAGAGTGGGTCAAGTTTGGCCAAAACAGTGGGACAGGCAAATCTATAGATTGTATCACCGTAGTCCAGCTGGGACAGGAATAAGCCAGAGACCAACCTTTTACGGGATGAAGTTGAAAAACAACATTTAAGTCTGAAGTGAATTTACATTCATAATTTACGCCTCACACGCTACATACACTCCCCAACTGTCAACTCCGTCACATAGCAACAAAACTGTATCCATAGAAACAGAGTTAAACTTAAACAAGGGGTATTTATAGAATATCATCGGTAAAAATAGCTGACGGCATATCATTTTGTCTGTATGCCTTGTACTCCATTGATTTAAAGGGGCCCTTTTAAGCTTTTTGGAGGTTTCCCTTTCCTTTAGATTGTTGTGCATGTTAACGGTCTGCAAAGGTTACAATCCCAAAGTCCAGAAGGAGTTTGGCTCACAAACACTCCCCCCGACCCCCCCACCCCCTACCTAAAACGCCTCTGTTGGACTCTTTTGTTTAATTCAACAACATAGTGACATCACTTTGTTACATTCGGCCTTCTATTGGCTAGCGCTCCAACACATTGTTCATGGCTAAGGGGCGTGACATCTCTAAACTCAATCTCAACAGAGCCGGCCAGCTAACCAATCAGAGCAGACTGGGCTCTGGTTTCAGACAGAGGGTGAAAAGAGGTGCTGCAGCACAGGCAGATCTTTTTGGACATTAAAGCAAGGAAACATGTCCCAGTAGAGACACAACATACATATAAGAAACTGGAAATGAGCATAATAAGGCCAGTACAATAATGTATCCATCATATTAAAAGGATTTCTTAGCCCATTGCCCCCAAAGGCTTCATCAGACCAATAGCCAGTGGTTGCAAGATTGATTAACATTTAACTACATAACTGGGAGAGTAATGCAGTAATTTAATTTACAAGAATGTAGATTGGCCTGTATTCTTTAAGGCTTTTGGAATTGAAAGTTATTATCCAAAATAATTAACAGTAATTAAGTAGATTGACATGCCACTCTGCACCTGATTGTAGCTGCTCGCAATCATTCCTTCACACAGGCGCATTAATCTCAAGAGCCTGAATAAATAAAATTCATTTAGCCCTGTAG
Source organism: Notothenia rossii (assembly GCF_949606895.1). Classification (NCBI taxonomy): domain Eukaryota; kingdom Metazoa; phylum Chordata; class Actinopteri; order Perciformes; family Nototheniidae; genus Notothenia; species Notothenia rossii. The sequence continues at coordinate 9,622,580 of NC_136902.1, forward strand.
TCTTCAGCTATGATCCCAGGGATTCAGCATACAGCTGTTTTTCTATCCTTTGGATGCTTAGACGGCTCGGGAGAAGGTCAGCGGGGCTCTTATCTCTAATACAGTCACACATTGGGATGGCCCTCCTCTATGTATCATGCAAATGAAGAGTATGTATTTGCATAATTACATCGAACTAAAGTCTAAATAATTCAATATCAGTCCGTGGCATTTAAAAAAACACCGTATCGCCGTCACCACAGAGCCGTGTATGCTGCTCACGACTGACAGAGAGAATGTCGAGTGCACGTTGTGCTTCATTTAGTTGAATATGTCTTTGAACAGCCGGACCTTCAGAGGAACCGCTCAGCTATTTTTACAAATGCACTCCTTCTCCCATTCTGGTCACCGACCTCCACTCCTGAGTGACCTATCATGCCATTTTCAAGCTGATTTACAGTGCATGTGACTCATTTTCACAACTCCCCCAGCGATCAGACGATGCGGTTTCTACAGGGATGAATCCTGCTGCTCCCTGTGAAACCAAAGGTCATCAGCTGCTCCCCGTCAGCAGGAGGAGAGCGGGAGGAGCTGCACAGTTTGATACCTCACTTTCTTTCGTTAGAGTTTCTTCTGAAGAAAGCAGGAGGAATAAAGTGAATAAAAAAGCTGGTGAAGGTAATTTTAATGACTTTGCACGCTGCAGGGTAGCTTGTGAATTTACTCCAGGTGGAACTAAAGTCTGATTTAAAGGTAGATAAGAATGGAGAAACCAGCTCGAGTGCGCGAGAATCTGAAAGTACACAACCGAAACAAATCTGCCTCTTCCTTACAGAGCCCCTCCTCCAACACACACGAAAGCGCACATGACCAATGAGGGCACGAGATAAGTTTGTGCACGAGATGGAAGGCTGACAGGCAGGTAGGCCATCCAGTTATCTGCCGCGGGCCGAGGTAGATAATTGGTCTAGCTTTTTACAGCGCCACGGCTTCCACAGATAAAATGTTTGTATGTATTTATTGTCAAAGCATTTAATGTATTCATTGCTATCGGGATGTTAAGAGCATTCCATGGAATATAACAAAAAGTGTTTCTGAAGTGAATTACCTACCCTACCTTTAAGAGTTGATTATATTTCACATCATTAATCCAAATCTGCAAAGTACTAAGGTACAAAATAAATGTAGAATACGATTTACCTCTGAATTGTAGGGGGGGTTGAAGTGCAAAGTAGCATAACATGGAAATACTCAAGTAAAGTACAAGTACCTCCAAATTGTACTGAAGTACAGTACTTGAGTACATACTTAGTTACTTCCCACCTCTACAACATGTAGGCCTAGTCCTCTTGACCATTTGTTTTTTTTTTTCCGTTATTTTCTATTAACTGCAATTGTGTTTGACTTCATTCAAAAATAAAGACATAATCAAACTCAATCCAAACTATTTGTGGGGAAAAACTGAAACCTAAGATATCATAAACCAGAAAAAATAAGTGACTGTAGTTTTTATCATCATAGCATCTGAATTTATTCCAATGGGATTGGTGCTGTAGACTAAATCAATCTGAGCAAATGTTTCACACAGAGTACAATGAAGTGCCATTAACCAAAAGCCATGCTAAAACGGACCCTTATAATCTGATCTGCTCACAGTTTTTTGTGGAGCTAATTATGTAGAGACTTTAAGTCATTCTCCGTGACCAACAGTGGGTTGCAGATTGATTAAGGATAAGGAATAACTCCCGTGGGTCAGAAAGTGTAGAAAAACAGTGGGAAGGAAAGTAGTTTCCTCTTTGTATTAAAAACTAGCGCCTAAACCATGATGGCATTATTTTTGCACAGGATGAATACAGCAGGGCTTAATTAAGTGAGATGAATAGTCACACATTTCACAAAGAAGCTAAAGATTTCAGAGTTTTAATGAATAAAAACGTGTTCATTATTTTACTGAAACAAGCACATTTTGACGCGAATGAAATCACAGACTGCAGTAAACAATATAAACAAATATGTATCTCTGTGTCAAAATGTAAAAAGCATATTTATACTATTTTCACCCCATGCCATTTTAAATACGACCTTAAAACACTAATTCAATTACATGGCAGACATGTAGAAAAGTCAATGCAGAGAAAGCACAGTCCCGATCAATAACATTGAATGCTGGATGTGTTTCATTTCGCTGAGGCAGTTCCAGGGTTTAGTATTTCCAATAGTGAGTCAGTGTTGAAGCCTCCAGGGACACTTAATGGAAAAGAACCATCGCTAATTAAATGTTCCCACCTGTGCTTTTTCCTGTAATGATATAAGATTATGGAAAGGTTTTCATGTTTAGCATTTAAAGTGGTCTGAGCTAAGGGATTTGAATCTCTTAAAATGAGTATTAAAGTACGTAACAGGTTGACAGCATAGAAAATGGGTCTTCATATATACATCTTCACGTATTTTCAACGTTGTTATTATTATCCTCGACAGAGCTCTGTATTTCAAATTCGTATTCTTATATTTTATTAGGATCCCCTTTAGCACTAGCATGAGCTTTGGCTATTCTTCCTCACACACACAGTCAAACATACATTAAACAAAACAGCTCATCATTTCATGCAATTGACAATTCAATATGACGTGGAAACAAAACGGACCATCCTATTTTAACCATCTTAAAGCCAAACAAATTAAATACAAATAATTGTACATAATTATACCTAGCCACAGGCAAAGTTATTTATATTATAAATTATACTTTATCATAATAATAATGGATTTATATAGCACTTTTCATTCAACACATGCAGCTCAAAGTGCTTTACAAAATGACACATCACAAAAACAAACAACAAGAAATTCCCCTCAGATTATTTGTTAAGAACTTAAAAAAGGTAAATGCAGCAAAATATAACATTTTATCAGGTTAATCGAAGTAAAATGTATGATAATAAAATAAAATAAATAATAGTTTCTCTCTGACAGATAAGACACAAGACAACTGAGTCGATGCAACAACATAAAACATCAAATATAATATTAAAACCCCATAAAACAAAGTGAACATATAGGTACAACAGAAAGAAAAAGATTAAGACCTATAAAATAAATAAAACAATATAAAGGTAGATAAATAATAAAGACTAAAAGAACATGTAATGTAATGTAATCATCATAGTCATCATACAACAACGACAACAAGAAATCTTAGGAAACAATATTGACAGAAACCGTATGCGGCTCTGAGATCTTCCAGACTCTTAATGCTATTGTGTGCTTTAACAGAAATCCTAGAGCTAAGATTAGCCTGCTAAGGGAATTAAGAGGGAAGTCATGCAGGTCAGGCTGAATATACAGTCCCTGGAGAAAGAGCTGGGCGGAAAGGAAACATTTTGTCCATGGCAACAACACAACTAATAACACAGAAATCATTATTCCGCAGCAGCATCTTGACAAAACCTCATGAGCTTGTGCCATTGTTGGTATCGAGCCATTTGAACTCTTGACAAATGAGCGTGTGAATGAAGCGGGCAGATACGTGGATATGATATCACCATGCCAACTGTGTTCTCTCTACTTTTATTAATGTGATGCAGTAATTTATGTTCTGTCATTAACAGCTGTAACGCTCCAAGACGCTGCATTTACACATAGTCTCGTTGTGTAATGTCAGCTAAAGGGTTTGACAAGAATTAGACAATAACTTTAAATTGTGTAATATGCTTCTGGTAGAGAAGAGTATGGAACACGCAGAGAGGGATTATAGTGCAATTACAGTCTCAGGTCATTAAACTCACTAATGACTTCCTAACTCATGCTTTGTTCCTGCTGAATAGGTTCCTTATCCGTTTCAGCAGAAGATCGTGTCATCTTGCAGCTTTCTGCAGTAATATCTTAAAGGGGCCCCATTCTGCTCATTTTCAGGTTCATATTTGTATTTTGTGACTCTGCTATGACATGTTTTAGCTTTAATGTTCAAAAAGGTCTTTATTTGTCTCTGCCTGAACCCGGCTCTGTTGTGATTGGTCAACTGCTTAGAGATGTCCCGCCCCGTACAATGGGGGAGTGTGTTGGAGAGAAACCCCCTCTGAGGGAACTTTGGGATTTTAGCCTTTGCAGACCATTTACATGCACGACAGAGAAAACCCCCAAAAAGCACAATAGGGCCCTCTTTAATATGCTTTCATGCAGAAGAAGTAGCTTGATATTATAGATGGATAATACTTCACATTACTACAAGGAAACACTTTCATCACTGGTGGTCAGCAAAAAAGATTTGTATTAGATTTTTCATTTAATAACTTGATTGATTGATACATAAATAATTACAAAACAAAACAAATGTTGCAGTGCATAGTCATGTACAGTAAGAGAAATCAAAACAAAAAAATACATTTACAACAACAACAACAACAACAACAGCATTAGCAACATAAACAGTCCCACATCTAGTGTTCGAAAAGGAGTGAGAAGAAGTATCACTTATTTAATCTCACCCCCTTGTCCCTAAATGATTTATTTATAATCTATAATCTGCAATAATTATCATTATTATTCATTATTATTGTTATTATTATTATTATTATTATTATTATTATTAATCTGCTTTACCTGTTGATTGACATATATACATAAACACATATGTACATACACACATACATACACACATACGCACGTATACATATAGACACATACATACTCACACATATACACATAGACACATACACATAGCACCTTCCCCATCCCTGTACCTCGAGAAAATAATTTCTCTGTATTTCCTCTTGAACTGGTTAATGTCTGGATATCGCTTTAAACATTTGGACCACCTCTGAGATAATTACACCTTTTCTATACTGGATTCAAGGTGAATATGTTCAAATGTACTAATCTTAAGTATTTACAACATGTGTGAATTTATAATCCAATGGAAGTGTTCTGATGTGTTCAGCAGGCTGTCTGCGCCGTAACCAAAACCCCTTTCTATGTCCTGAAACATCACATCATATCCTCTCCTGTAAGTGCAGTGAAAAACATGCTTGATAGAATGAAAAGCCTACATTTAAAGTGAACATGAAAAAATCTATAAATTAGAACATGGAAATCAATGTAGGAAGTTTAATTTAAGATACAGGCTTCAATTAAAATGGAGTGTTGTTACAGGAGGAATATTTTCATCACACTATTTTTGACAACTTCCTCTTTTCGCAAGCACTCAGTCTCTCCCTTTCACAACCTGTAATTTCCTCTCCTCACAGAGGCAAGCACAATGTTTGAGTGTAGACTGCACTTACTGCGGTGGAAAATACTCTTACATATAGGTATCTATGATAGAGAAGGTGGCAGGTAATGGAAACGTCTTATTGTATGTGTAAAATACTGTAACGCTCAATAGAACTTTACATTTTGACTTTCAACCATAATCTATTAGACATCTGTCATGAGCTGCATTGATTGAGTATCACCCGACTGCTTTTTGCTTCTTTTGTCGTCCTTTAGCCCATTGTTTTATTTTGTCGGCACTGCTTTTGTTTACTCTCTCGGTCTAATTGCATTGTTTGCAGCAGGCATCGAGGAAATATCTACAATTTTCTCTTGCAAACAACCTGCTCACCACCAAACAGCACGCAAATTGTAGAACCGGATACGTTTCTAAGTTTGGACACCAAAAGTAGAACTTTAAGGAGAGTGAATAGTGGACTTCTCAGGAACGCAGATCAAAATGAATGCTTTTGTTGCTCTGTGTCCGGATGTGTTGGAGGAGTTTTCTTACATGTTTAGTCAAATGTATGACTTAAAAAGACTTGTTTTATGTTGTGTTCACAGCTTGTTTCTGCAGTTTAAGGCAATGGGAAATGGCTAGTGGGGTCTTACAGGAACATTACAGTTATTTGCCTTATGTAAAACACATAGCTTCACTGATCAAGCTAATTTAAAAGCCTGCACTTGAATCAGATGAAGGGTGATTTTTTTTTTTCACCATCTATCTCTTTTTGCCAGTTTGATCCAGCTGCATTTTAAGCTTCTTGAGCCCCCAGTGAGTCTTTATAAAGCTGCTTAATAAGCCATTACTTCAAGAGGAACAAAAAGAGCTCATATTTTAGGAACCATCAGAAGTTGTTCACCCAACAGATGGACCACTTTACCTGCCAACAAAAAAGGCTTTAAAATAGATCCGTCAGCTACTTCTGAAAGATGGCATTTTTAGAGCCTCCAGGTGGACGGTTCTATAATGAAAACCGTAGAGGGTAAAATGTGCCATCAAATTAAAAACTAAATCAGAGTGAAGATTTTAAATTATTTTTCCTGAATATTTAATATCAAGAAGATTGAACCTAGACATTGAACATCATTTGAGGTTATCTTGCAGATTCTTTCTCTGAAACTGAATGCAGAGGGCTGAAAACTCATATCTATGTTTCAATGTACAGCTCTTAATGGTCGCCCTCTTTGAAGATGTTCACATGTTAGTAACAAACACTTTGGCCTGATAGCTGTCAGAAATAGGCTGAGGTCACAAACACCACCCACACGTTTCCCCACTGTCACACTTTATATGTTCTGACTCTCGCTCCGTGATAGCAGGTCTCTCTTTACTGTATACTCAATCTGCTCTTGTTTGATTCCAGCTCACACTGAGGTTATCTTTATCTTCAACTCGCACTTAGGTTAGTTGCAATATTGACACATGCAGTGCCAGATCACCTCAATTGTGTTTGCAAAGTAAAGTTCAGATTACGACTGATCGCAGTCAAACAGACGCAGATGTGCCTCTTCCACACTTAAACCTTATTCGAGGGGGATTTTTACAGATAGTGCAAATCATGCATCTATTTTTCATGTGTTTTCCACATCTGAATGACTTTTAGCAAACATAATATTGAGTATAAATTATCTATGAATCACCAGTGGTGGGAGGTAAATAAGTACATCTATTAAATACAAAATAAACAACAAATACATAAATAAACTTGCCTTGCCTTGCCTTACTTGGCTGAAGTAAATATTTGGGTACATAACTTGAGTCTTTCCACTTAATGATACTTCTTACTTCTACACGGCTTGACCTGATAGCTTTAGTCACTTTACACATTAAGGTTTTTACATTAACTGCATGGAATACATTTGTAAAAAACAATGCACTTTAAACATTTTAACAGTGCTTTCCATTTGTTTTTGGATTGAAAGCATTATCAAGTTAAGGCCCCCTGAGTTCCGATTTCAAAGAAACTAATTTAATTAAATGTTTCCACCATAAAAGCAAAGATTAAATCATGTCAATACCAATATGAGTGGTAAACTTAATCATTCTGCCTTGAAACCATAATAATCATATCATTACAGATAATGTATACTTTTATCATTTGTTGTCAACACAATTTAATTGCAGCCCTCTGTCTCTTTTTTGACTTATATTTTAATGAGTTGTCTGCTTGTTTTTATCCGACAGTATGTAAAGCATCTTAAAAACTTTAAATAGCTCTGTATCAGGTTGACGTTATAATTTAGATGTATTATTAATATACAGTATGTATCATAAGAGCGCATTTTCTGCAACATGACTAACTTTACTCTGGATTAATTGCTGATATACTGAATTATGATATTGAATGCAATACCTTTATGTTTAAAGGAGTATGTTTAAAATATTGTATTGTTATTTTGATGGAAGTATGTATCTGAACCGCAGACTGTATCTGAACCCTTCTTTCACCATCTGTTAAACTGGCGGGGGCTACAGGCTTTTTTTTCCTTCACGAAACTGTGTCTCAGGGCTTCTTAACATTTAAAAAACGATGAATGTGTCATACCCACCTAACGGGAACAAACTGAACTAACTGACGATATCAACCATTTTTATAGAAACCAAACACAACTCTCACAAGAAGCGTCTAAATGAGCCCTTAGCAAAAACGGGCTAATGCTACTTCCGGTCATAACTAGCAAAAAACGATCTTTTATATTTCATATTATCTGTACAAACGACATATCATCTGAAAACTGAGATTCCACAGATTCCATTGGTATGTCTCATCACTGCACGGCCAGAACTCACTGAGCTAGCCGCCAGAACAGAGCAAGATAAAAAATTGTTTTGCTCATTTGTTCCTGTGGGTAATGTCCACAATAATGACTCTTACATGTCTAATATGTGTAATGTTTAATTGTAAAGCGCTTTGAGCACCTGTAAAAGCGCTCTAATAAAAAAAAATGTAATGCAGTAGGCCTATTATTATTATTATTTAAGAAAACAACATCCGTTTTTAAAACCATTAGCCTACAATAATTACGTCTTACCTTTGCTGTTTTCTGATCAAAAGTTGTGTTCAAGTTAATAAAAACGCTGCTCAAGGTTAATCCAATGTCTCTGTGTCACTTTAAAATTATTACTGATAATCCATCCTTCCATTTTTGTCAAAAACCCTCAAAAACGGAGATTTCATATGCATGCTCGTGAGAGCTACAACCCAGCTTCCGGTTTTGGGCTTGCTGGCATGTATTCACCAATGGTAATGTTTAGATGGATTTTAGGAACTTCCCTTGATTATATTGGCTCTAACGGTTCAAAAGAGGTGTCAATCATCAAAATCGACCAAGGGGGGCCAGAGATATCCACCCAAAGAGCAAATCCATCCAAATGACCCCAGAAGTGTTTTTTTTGTTGCTAAACCTCTCTAAAAATGTCAAATGCCACTTGTTTTGCATCAATCTTGATACAGGGTAGGCTACTTATTATATGTTATAGTTTGGAAAACAGGCTTGAGGCTTTCACACATCGCAGGAGAAAAGCTGCTGTGCTTTTGCTCATATAGGCCTATGCAGGGATTTCTGCTGGTTGCACATCACGTTGTTGCTGTTGAATCGACCTTTGTGCCGCTCCTGGCAGAGCAACATACTTTTCCTGCAGGTCAGCTAATGAGAAAATTAGAAGATCAATCTATATCTTCCCTCCTACACTCATTACGTTTCTTAATTCATCAGAGCCAGGATAGGGCATGCCGAATGTTTCCATTTGCTAACACCATTAGAAAAACACGGAATGATAAGGAGAGTGATTGTCATTAGCTGCAATGTCTTTGTCTATCATTAGATTCTTGTTGTGTTACTGTGAAAAATAATGCTGCATGACCTGCTTTATAAGCAGTGAGCAAGCAGCGCTAATAACAAAGAAAGCCATTCCAGCTACTCTGATTACAATGATAGGGACCAGCTGTTGAACCCATGCAATTATGTGAGTTAGAGAGCTAGTGTGTCTGTTTGTATGGAAATAAAGACAATTTATATTCAAAGAATGCCTCCCACAAAGTGTTCACCTAGATAGCTTTTCATGGTTACAAAACATGGCATCACTAGATCAATTGTACTCCTCCTGGATGTCTTATTAGATTTTGACCTATTCCATTTAAATGTTCATAGGTTAGTTGGTTAATAGAGAGACATTAGGACACAATTCAATACGTATTGGCATGCTTGTTATTGAGAACCACACTGATTTAATTAAATGAAATAAATGTATGAGATGTATCTGTATTTTTATGGGTTCCAAGTCTATTCCAACGCACAGAAAGATGTGAGTCGTCCAGATCAATAAAACATACCATCCCTCAAAGCGCTGATTGAAATAGTGACTCTGGTGCCACAGCTTTATCCTACCCCTGAACACTTCGGTAAAAATGCCAATTCACTGGAAGACCGAAGCAATCACTCTCAGAGCTTCTTCTGTCAAAAATAAATCAGAGGGTTCTTTCTTCTGAGTAGTGCACATACTTATAAACCAAAAGAGAAAGGGTCAACATGAATGCTTTTTAAACCAACCCACAGTTTCTGCCCAAGACTCATGCACATTTGATGTCGGATGCTGATTAGATGTCTGTGCAAAAACAAATGGAGAGTAGAGATGGCTCTGATTGAAAGGTTCATGTCCAGCACTGTTAATGCACCGCTGCCAGGAAGTGTGTTGGGAAATAAAGTTGAAATGCAGTCGTTACTACATAAGCAAATATGGCCAAACAAGTAACTATGTAGGGTTCAGAGTAGAGTTAAAAGACTAGCTCAATCTTAGGTTTAAATAAGCGTGATTACTTTCTTGCAAAGAGTCTGATGAGCAGATTAATATCCTTCTACTGTAGATTCAAGATGAGATTAGATGTGTAGATTGAATAATGAGATACGTGAAGACCAATAGCAATAGCAAGCCTGTGTACCAATATCCAAAATTAGCTAAAGCCACTCAATATGAATCTAAAATGTAAGCTTAAAACTCAATCAAGGAGTTATCTGAATTGAATGTGTATTAATAATTTATTGCAAAGCCAATTTATTTTGGAAATAATGATTGCGATGAACCTTTACAAGGTGGCACAACATGGAACGGGATTAGAAAGGTGTTATGTGATTTTGATCTTGGATCCATTATTTGAAATTTTGTTTCGACGCTATTGTTGCGTTAGAGCAGCAGAACTATTAGCATTATTTGGCTCAAAGTGTCCTGCATAAAGAAAACAACAGGCACCCAAATATTGAGCCCTGTGGCACACCAGATGTGAAAAAATGTAATCCACATTGATTAAGAGTTGGCATGTGTTAAGATTCACTTCACGCTAAAATGTGAACAGAAAAGACTATAGTTTGTGGACCATGTATCAAACACCATCAATAATTATCCTCCAAAATTGAACCACGTCTGTGTTCTTTATTCGTAACCTTTGAAGTTTAAAAAGTGTCAGGACGACACATGAATGACCTTTCTCAATTTTGTTTTGCAAATCTTCAAGATGAAAGCTGCCTTTTTGAAAAAAATGTTTTATTATGAAGCCAATACAATTCTTCTAAAGCCGGGGGATCAAAGAGTAAGGCTGAACATTTGGCCTCTTTTGAAGCCGTGGAAAGGCAGCAATTCACAACTGAGAAAAATGTCAAGTGTACATTCCGTACATCAATCCTTAGAACAAAGTGTATTAAATAAATATAGCAATTATTATTATCAATAATCAGCAAGTGAACACGTTTGTGCAATCACTGCTGGTGCTTGTTTCTTAAAAGTCTATTAATCATTTGTGGATGATTTTCTATTCCAGAAAGCCTACTTCTGCCTGATTTGTACGGCATAGCTGAATTCTAATGTGATTAATAGTTTGCATTGCAAATATAGCAACGATGGATTACTGATTCGATTTCTGAATATATTTCGACCCCTTCTCTGTGCCATGATTCTAACTGAAGCTCAGTTAACACACATCCACTGGCCCACTCAAATGTCAAGCCACAATTGGCAAATATTAAGATTTAGTCACGAACAAGTCAGCTTTAATCTACAATTAAAATCTTGGCTCCTTTTACTTGCAGCATGGTTCTATCAATGGCAATATAGTTCTGGGTCTGGTTGGTCCACCACTTTGGATTTTAATCGTCCATACTGACAAATCTCAACACCTATTAAGCATTTGCATGAAATGTTGTACGACTATTGTCTTTGGAGATACACTGACAATCTCCAATGTTTCTCCAATAAGGACTTTGGAAAATGACTGGAGATGGGACAGATGTGGGATCAGAAAAGGGAGTAGGTTATGTATTTTAAATATTTCTCTAAATAGAAGATGGTACAGCAGTGGATGTTGTTTGTTTTTAGCTCATCCCTGTTACTCATGCCCAACTAAACGCCTCCTGGCAAAGAGTCAGTCATTTGTTTGACATTTGGTTACATTCCTCCTCAAATATTAGGGGGATTGTCCTTGTTCAAATGAATATCACCAACAAGATGATCTGTAAAACTTAAATGTTTTGTCAACATTTATTATTAGGATTTCATTTAATCCAATAGGCCTAATGTTAATCAACAATGGCTTGGTCTTGTTCATTTAATTGAAAAACATCTCCTCCATTATTTGTGATGTGCTTTTGCCTTTCAGCCCTTTTGTGAAGGATGTCTGGAATTAAGTATTGCTTGTTGGTCTTGATCTGATGGGGCATGATCGTATATCACAGAGGACTCTTGTTTGCCATTGTGGCCTGGCAATGCGCTGTGTACCATCAGTCAGACCAAATCAATATGCAGCCTGGCGGATGCGGTTGTGCATGTAAAAGATAATTATTTAACTTTGTTTGTTTTGACAAAGACTGCATCTCTCATATCGCTCAATATAAAATCAGCATTTAAGAATTTAAACTCCTATGCAGCATCGAACAGATTTATTTCTCTCTCTCTCTCTCTCTCTCTCTCTCTCTCTTTATACCTACAGGATGTTGGGATTGTTGTTGTTTACTCATTCTGGTCTGTATCATTATTTTCAGTTGGTCATCCAGCTAGAAAAACACAATCCTCCGAGTCCGGTGACATACCTGGCTTACTGTACATGAATGACATGCTTCCTTTGCTTTACAATACATCTCTGAAAGCCCATACTTCCTGTTCGGTGCACAGCCATGAAATAATAATCCCATTTATTTTAACACTCTAGTCATGCACAGTAGACATGGAAAGAAAATTGGAATTGACACATTTAGGTGTTTTCACTGCGCCATTATGGCTCATGACAGGAGTGAATATAATACACTGGAATTGACTTCATGTGTGTTTACCTCTGCAGTTTCAATTCAGTTCAAGACAGGAAGATCAATAAAGGGATAATAGACCCGAATACAGTTTTGAGTTAATGCTCAGCGGACAACCTGCATGCATGCACCACATGCAGGTCACATTTGTTTTATGGTGCGCTCTATACATTGCATTCATTGGATATGAAGTGACCATTTCCTTCTCTGGATGTAAACATTGAATTGAACATTGAACAATTTGCTAAATCATCTAAAGGCAAGATATGACTTCAATGTGCTTTTGGAGAACATAGGGAACATAAGAAAAAAATATAATCGCAGCATTTGCTCTGGTGGTGATAAACATTCTCTGTGTGAGCCATCCCTTCATCCTTATCATCATACCTCATGAATTCCCACCACTTGTCTAAAATTGGACACCCTGGTGAGTCTGCCTACTGCAGCCCTTCCTCCCCCTCGCCTCCCTCCCTCTCCCTCAGCAGGGTAACCCACCGGACAAATATAAACCTGCGTGTGATTCAATAATCAAAAGACGGGGATTATTCTCATTTAGGGGACGCACGGCTCTCTAGATGTTGGTTGCCATGGATTTCTCTCAAAAGCTTTTTTTGTATAATGGCACACCCACTTCTGATGTCATTGTTACAGGAGGGGGAGAGGATGGAGTTGAGAGAGAGGGAGGGCAGAGGGAGGAGAGGAAGGAGGGAGGGATGGAGGGGAGGCAGCCTGTTGCTCATGATCATCAAATAACCTCACCGTACTCCACACGCATAGTGCCTGTGTTCGGATGGAGCAGGCGCTGAAAACACATTTCTTTCTTCATGTGCATTCTTCTCTGTGCCTTCAGCAAAACTAACAGCTGCTCAGGAACTGAATCTGGAGCACAGTGAGTATTTTCATTTCTATTTTACAATACTGTGCGTATGTTGTACATTAAGACGCACACTCTAAGGGACACTTTGAGAGTTTGTCACATGCTGCGCAGCGTTTGTTTCCACAGCAAGAAGTTGGAAATGACAGGGCTGACTGACATTTTCTGCTGATTTCCTAAGGGTTGATATGAGGGAAATGGTTTGTTTATCATGTCTTTACTTAGTGCGTGTTACAGTAGATAACCACCTTCATGTATATGGTTTTGTTTCCACTTAAAAACAAATCTGATCTATGCAAGCATGCAGTGCTTCTGACTGTCATTTAATATTCTGACAGAAGAAGGGACCACTTCGGATTAAAAGTGGTATTGATTTATTTAATTTTTGTATTTAAACCTATCTTCAACATGTCACTAACATACATTTCTACGTAACATTAAGCTGTCTTTGGCTCTTTTTCTGTTGTACCTTTCCCCTCTGTGGGACTAATAAAGGTATTAGAACAGTTATTTGCGGATGAATACCCTTACTCTACTACACCATGGTAACAAGACACTTCATTATGATCTGTCAACATTTACCGATATTTCATCGGATAAAAAAGGTCCACTGCTGCAAAGACACATTTTCGTAACTATTCATTAATGCAGAGTTTAAACTAGCTGCAACTTAAAACAATAATGTAAAAGGCATAGTCACTTTTCAATCTGAGAGCCACTTTAAGTCCTCAAACAGTGATTCAGTGCCGATGTTATGTTTCCGTAAGTGGTCATTTTCAGTACAGCACATGGTGTCTCTTTGAAGATTATGCCCCATAATGTGATTATAGTTCCACAACGCAAATGGCTCTTTCACTTTGGATCGGTGATATATGATACTTGATACTACATCATTCTCTCTCCCTCCTCCAGGTAATTGTGACTGTAATGAGATGAACTAATTACTTTTTCCCGTTCTATCAGCGACCGGGCTGATTCTCCCCCACAAAGAAAGCTAACTAATTATAATCTGCTATTCCCAGGTGTCTCGAGGGAACCTGAGATACATATCATGAAGTGTCATTAAAACGGATTGAAGAGTCACTGTCACCAGCAACTCTATTTCCCAGGAGGACCGGGGTGTGACCACTCACAGACCTTTGCTCAAGGCTCAGAGTCAACACCAATCGAGGGATGGGTGTGCTTTGAAAATGTAAGTAGGATCAAGTTTTTTTCTATTTGTCCGCATTCAGGGTTTGAAAATATTTCCTCTCTCAACTGTGCTAAGGGTTACCAATCCACATTGAATTCTTTGAACCTTTTTCATTTGACATTTGTTTTCTGATTTTAAACACTATCATCTGCCATATCATGTGAAGACAAGACATGACTTCAATGGCAATTTGGAACAAAAGATCAGAAGCATTAAACAAAACACAACGGCTCTGATGGTGATACTCATTTCCTGTATGAGACATCCCTATCATCTAATATCCCGATTTCTGTCACAGCGTTCTGCCAAGACATTGAGGCTGGATATTTGATGCATATTTTGATGAGATTTCTTATCACTTTTTATCAATCCACTCCAAATTACAACTGTCACTTGCAACTTTTCTCATATGGCATGGACTGTCATTTTCTGTGTCTAGAAGTCTATACTTTTCTGCACTCAACATCAACACTTTACGCATCAAGTGGACTCTTCATTCTTTCCAGCCATCAAACAAAGCCAGACTGTAATCCCTGTGTGGTTATTGGTCTGTTTCCATTATTCCATCTCATAAAGCACTTCGTCACTGCCAGTGTAATGGTGTGAAGAGTTTTCCATCACCTGTCTTTGATCGGTTAGTGCCTGCATGTTTCTGTCACCTCATCCCGCAGAGATGTGCACTGAGTACCGCTGCAGAAAGCCTTTGAAACACTCGATCCAAAGTGACAGACAGTCTTCACAGCGATGAGGTGCCTGCACTCGCCCCGGCCTCAGCACCACTTTTATTATCAGCCTGTGAAAAATACATTCTATACATGATTTCAGATCTGCAGAAAAAAAGAGCATCAAAAGTGAAAATACACACAGACAATGCAGAGAACTTAATGTTATGCAATCTTTATATAATCAGCACATATGGTGAGTGTACAATCATCCACTCAGGCAGGACACATTTAAATAAACCGGGAATAGTCTGAAAAGGTGGAGAGGGGATGGTGAGATGTTTTGTACAGTAGGTTTATTACATATAGTCAAACAGAACAATAATTATTATTGTAGAGTTTGCTGGGGTTAGGAGGAGCAGTGCTGAGGCATAATGGGGAGCAGTGATGCAGATATGTTGGGATTTGTCCGGATGGCTCAGACTTTAGGGGGGATTTGTTCGGGTAGAATTAAACTGTCCACAGGAAATTACAGAGGTGTGATGCTTCTCATTTGCTCTTTGTTGCGGAAACATTTAATTCAAAAGTTTATCCTTTTTTAAGCATTTAAGGGGCCCTGTTGTGCTTTTTGGGGTTTCCCCTTTCCTCTAGTATTTTATATAGGTTTTATTGCATATAAATGGTCTGCAAAGGCTCAATTACCAAAGTTCCCTCCCGAGTTCACACCCCCCCCCCCCCCCCCCCCCCCCACCCCCACCTTAAAAAAAACTTAGTGACATCATTCTGTAACACCTGTGCTGCTATCGGTTAGCGCTTCAAGACACGTGTATATGGTTAGCTAAGGGGCGGGACTTCTCTAAACGATTGACCAATCACAACAGAGCTGGCCAGCTCACCAATCAGAGCAGACTGGGCTCTGGTTTCAGACAGAGGGTGAAAAGAGGTGCTGCAGCACAGGCAGTATGAGGAACATAAAGACCTTTTAAAAGCGTATTAAACATGTTACAGAAGGAGCACAACATATAAATATTCATCTGAAAATAAGCATAACAGGATCAATAAGATCATGCAGATATTTCAAGAAAAGGATAGCTCTTTTAGATGCGCTGCACTTTTTAAGCACATGTGTGGGTTGAAGTTGAAATGGTTAAGAACACAAAATAAACATGTTCATGCTAACATTGCTCATTATTTACATGTTGTTTGATATCCACAGCGTACTTCTCTGCCCCTCAGAAACGGAGAGCAGCGCAGTGTGGTGGACCACATCGAGAGTTAGGGAGACATTTACTGCCCCGGAGCGATTTCTTCTTCCAGGGATTTCAGTATGCATTAATGCCGCCCACTAACAACAACACAAAAATACATTTATGTTTACAACTATTCCTGCTGGAATTACTGTAAGAAAATGGCTTTTGCCATCGAACTGCTTCGGTCAGGCCTGACCTTTTCTAGGTTCCTGAGGGAGAGAGAGAATGAGACAGACGTCTCTGTGGTTTCAAGTCCATTTCTGCTAAAACCACCCTCTAATAGTCCATTGGAGAACAGTGAGTTGTTAAGGGAACAGGAGGAGAAATGTTATTGAGAATAAAGGGACATCGTGTGATCTGAATGGTCATTTAGCCTGCACAGTACTGAAGCATCTCAGTAAAGAGCGTTCTTCTACAACCATGCGTTACTGCTATGTTCATTGAATATGGTTCTTAGGTTGTGTACACGGAAATTAAGACGGCGCTCTAACAAGCTGTCACCGGAAGGCTAACAGCTGGTAAATATGCTTCACTCTAATTGTGAGTCTCTGAGGTTCAGACTTTTCCTCTGAAATACTGATCAGCCGCTTAATTACCATGTGTTTGTGTTTCACAGACTGAGTCGAGTTGAATTGCAAATCCTCCATTCAGAGATTCTGACTCTTTGCAAATCACGCATCCCATGTGCAGATATGCAGCCATAAATAGCAATGATTATTAATAAATTAACTATTCATGTCGATGTTCTTCAAAGAGGGAAAATATGCTATATGCCAGATTATAACAAAAAGCTAATATCCATATACAGTATATGTCTGCTGGAGCTGCTTCCTCTGAGACCGACTCTGGATAAGCGGTTGACGACGGATGGCTTATATCCATCTTGAATCCTAAATTATAACAATCCTTACTGAACCGGAATGTTCTACAAATTGCTCTGCATACAGAGCTTCTAAAGGCCTCATGGGGCTCATTAAATTAATTTCAATGAGTATTGGCGGTAGTGAAGCTCTCCAAAGACTCTCGAGGAGTGCACTGTGGGAAATGCATACTCAATGCAGTACGGCAACAGAGACTCGCAACCCTGTGAGTCACCAGGCAATCTGGAGAACATGCCCTGTGGCTTAGCTGTGATAACGCTGGCACAGAGAGAGGCCAGACCTTTGCCGATCTGGAGGGGGAGAACAGCCCTCGCTGTCTTTGCACTGCTTCATCTCTCCTTCCCAGATAGACTGCATCCCCAGAGGAGACATCAGAGCAGAGAAAAAACAACATGTTGAAAAAAATGCTCCTGCGACTGTACAGAGAGGCAAAAGCACAGTCGGTTTGAAGGCAAAGTGAGAAATCAAACTGCCTCAAGGGGTTAAGTGTGATTTAATCTAGAGGAAGAGCAGGGGAGGCTTGAGCACATGAGCACTGGTGATGCATTGTGGGCGTATCGATAACCTCCGCTGCATGCAGGAAGAATGTGAGAATCTACGGATTTGTAGAAGCAAAAAGGAGGGATTTTACACTGTTTGGATAAATGATTTTGATGCTTGTGTTTTGGTTGTGATGGACAATAACTGATCTCAAAATATGGAGAATGTGCAGATGTAAGGGTTTCCAAAAGAGACATATTCCTATCTAATAATGGCCAAAATCAGTTTGGGAGAGAAGATCTTGGGGTAGATTGCTTTAATTTCATGGGTGGAAAACGGTGCTGACTGTAATCAGCGCTCACTGAGGCTGACAGTGCAGGTGCCTAATAAGCATTCAGTGACACATCCATGTACCGTTTTAGAAAGTGAGGCCTCCCTCCTGACCGAGAATAGGTGGTGCTGCAAATCAAGGCAGTGACATTTTAATTCCTGACTTGCTAACCGGCCTCCCCCTAAATTACTGTAATTGATTAAATTAGTTTGGACACAGGCCACAAGGTCCTCACTGCACTGGTGACAAATCCCCACAGTAAACATGTTCTCCTTCCTTCTCTCTCCTATTTTTAGATGTATTTACTATGTAGATTATCTCTTTTTTTTTCAAAAACAGTGCAATGCCAAGAACAAACTATGAAAATATTGGTGAGTCAGAACACACCTTTTAGTGTATTAGAAAACCATGCAATACAATAGATTTAAAGGGGCCCCATTATGCTCATCCTCAGGCTCATGTTAGTATTTTCTGTCTGTACTGGGACATGTCTCCAAACTTTAATGTTCAAAAAGCTCTTTATTTTTCTCACACTGCCTGTGCTGCAGCACCTCTTTTCACCCTCTGTCTGAAACCAGAGCGCAGTCTGCTCTGATTGGTTAGCTGGCCGGCTCTGTTGTGATTGGTCAACCGCTTAGAGATGTCTCGCCCCTTACCCTATCACGTACAATGTGTTGGAGTGCTAGCCAATAGAAGCGAGAGTGTTACATAGTGATGTCACTATGTTAAGGAAGTAAACAAAGTTGTCCAATTGGGGCATTTCCGCCAGGGGAGTGTGTGGGAGAGAAATCTATTTTAGATGTTTGCCTTTGCAGACCATTTACATGCACAAAAACCTATACAACACATGTCGAAGCAACTTAAAATCAGCTGCGGTCTTAGAGTAAAAGGTGAGTTACGCAAATATGCAAAGGAACACAAAATCGATATAAAGTATTTTGAGATGTTCTTTTAACGCTTGCAAGCAGACACCTCCACCAAAGAGTGTGTCCTGTTCTGTCTAAAACAGACCCTCCTTATAGGAAGACATCAAAGGTTATTGACATTTCAATCATCATCATGTGAGGCCAGATGGTTTACCTCATGGCACAACACTGTATGCTAAAACTCACACCCCACAAAGAACAATGGGATACACAGATAACCCCCAATCGTAAACTCCTTCCACTCATCCTCTCTTCCTGTAGTGTCATAAAAAACCCTTGCAAAGACATCTGTTATCATACATTTCCAGGCATCACTAGTTACATTACATTAGGATTACACTCTATTAAGCTTTAATACCATATGTCATATTTGCCATAAGTCACACCACAGGAAAGGAAATACTCCAAAAAGCATAATAGGGCCTCTTTAATGCTGTAAATACCCTGGACATATCTACATGATTGTGAGTCAGAACACACCTAAACCAACACCTTTTAGTGTTTCTGAAAGCCGCCCAATACAACAGAATTATAACACGTAACCAGACATTTTAGTGTTTAATTATAGCTTCCTCTGTGTCTGCACAAAACCGTTACATCAGTGAATTATCCAACAACAGTCAGGACAACATCAGACACATTGTTTATCTCCAGGCCCCAGTGGGTAACAGCTGTTTGTGCAGACTGTTGGGAATGAAATTGTTTTCCCTGGTTGCCTGATGTACTTAGATCAGTGATCATGTGTAATTGCGCATAACTGACATGTTCATAGTGCTAAGATAATGGCACTTGGCATGTTTGTTTTTCTAATAAGATTGGGGGCTGTAGGTATTGAAGCTTAACTCAATTCAAGTCTGCGCACCCATGGGAGCGATATGTCTTAATTTTGTTTGGAGCACACCATCCTTGTTTTGATTCAACATTTGAAAACTATTTACAACCCTCTTGTTGACACTTAGTGATGTAATCTTTAGGACATTTTGGGAAATATGCTTGATAGCCGTCTTGCCAAAAGTGACATGAGCACACTGTAAAATGTTTGGCTGTAAAACTACAGTAAATTACTGGCTACTAGTTGCATGGATTTCACAGTAATTTACTGTAGATATTTTACGGTAAATTAGAATAAAAGTACAACTAAATACTGTGACTTTACAGTTGCCATGCCCATGGAATTACTGTGATATAGAGCTGTGGTATTATGGTACCTTGCTGTACATAAATTACAGTAATTACCTGTATTTTTACACTTTTACTGTAGAAGTAGCGCAACACATTAGCCAGTAATTTACTGTAAATATAAAAATGTAAATAATACGATATTATATTGTACATCTGACTAGTTAACTGGGATTTTACCATAACTACACAATTCAATCAGCTCAATCAACAAAGAAAAACAAAGAAAATGCACATTTTAACTTTGTATTACTCCATTGAAGTGCAAAATACATTTCAGTCTTGGACATGTTACGGCCCCAACCTCTATCCGCGGTAGTGGCTCGTGCTGAGACCCGCAACATGAAAGAATACACGCAATAACTGGTACTTGGTAACGAGCATTTATTGATAATCAGCCGTTTGCTCACACAAGCGAAACGGGAAACAAAAAGAGGTCTGGAGGACTAGCCAAAAGGAACAAACAGAAGGAGGGAACCCGAGCCAGCCACACCACGGGCCGTAGGACCCAGAGCTCCCCCCCCCTGACCAGAAATCAATTATAAACCCTGTGGGAAACAAAATAAAGCCGCGAAAACTGGACTACCAGGTCCTCCAGGCTAAACATAAACACATCTGCAAAAATATGGCCTACAGCTCAAAATGGCAAAGAGGTATTCTGAGGAGAGTGTCTCCCGGCGTTAGGATAGGCAAGACATCCTTCTCCTCCAGCTTCTCTTTATATATACACGGCTGAGTGGAATTTGGAACACCTGAGACGGAGCCAGGGGCAGACCAGGGCCCTTTCTCATTTCTCTAACTCCCCTCCTCGACTCCTATCCTCGAGACTTAGTCCCGCCCACAGGAGATGCGAGCGGAGGAGCCGAGGAGGGGAACCGAGTAGAGAGGAGGGGAAGCAGCAGGCGGTTAGAGAAATGAGAACTCCTCTCCTCTGAGCGGTCATTTTAAAGAGACGTCCATTAATGATGACAGGAGGCACAGCAGCCCTCTGTCTGATGGACAGATGTGTTCATGACGACTTATATATTTACTTTTAATTCATTCCGGTGCGGTATAATGAGACAATAACAGGCTACAGATGCGGACACACACACACACACAAACACACACACACACACACACACACACACACACACACACACACACACACACACACACACACACACACACACACACACACACACACACACACACACACACACACACACACCGAATATATATGTATATATTTTTTAATATATACAATTTCAGAATCAAACAGAGCACTCTCATAATAACGTAACAAAATCAGAGACTGGATATATCCCCCCCCCCGCTCTCTCTGGTCGCTACAATGAGGAAAATTAATTACGGGCCAAAAGTTTTATTTACAAGTATTAAAAGTAAGCAGAGGACACCAAACCAACTGCAACTGAGACCTGTCTGTCCGCCGCGTCTACGCACACACTGTACCACACACACACCTACACACTGCACCACACACACGCACCTACAGCTAACAGCCTAACAGCCGTTGTGTATTTTATTATTTGAAGCACTAAATGGTCTTAGAAAAATATCGACTCTTTGTTTGTAGATATCTACTAAACTAAAGCAAATAAAGAGAGTAGTTCTCACTCTAAAAATCGCGTTGCGATGAAAGCAGAACAATAAAATAATATTCAGGGGATGCATGCAGAGCTGTCATTGGCTGAGATAAGTCCGGCCATGCGTCACGACTCTTTAAAACATCTCTGTTCCCGGAAATGCATCTACGAAGGAGCCGTGGAGGACCGTGGAGGAGCGTGGAGGACCCATCAGTGTATCCTCGGTTATAGCTCCTCCAGAGAGCCTCCTCGACGCTCGATCCTCGGTCCTCGAAATGCATTTAGAGAAATGAGATGTCCTTCAACATGGCGCGCTGAAATTCATTTCCGGGTCACTACTGGAGGA
Source organism: Notothenia rossii (assembly GCF_949606895.1). NCBI lineage: Eukaryota > Metazoa > Chordata > Actinopteri > Perciformes > Nototheniidae > Notothenia > Notothenia rossii. The sequence continues at coordinate 9,644,806 of NC_136902.1, forward strand.
CCGAGGAGTCGAGGGTTGCGTTCCAATAGTCCATTTAGCTTAGGAACCTTCCTAACCAAGTGAAATTACCCGGAAGTACGTCAGTGGCAGCCATGTTAAGTGCCGTTCCGATTCTCCAAATGAAAGGAAAGGAGGTTTCAAACTTCCTTTATAACCTCCTTTAGCTTAGGAACCACTGGACCTCCCTAACCGAAAGGAGAGGAGAAAATGCTGCCCCACAATGCCTTGCAGCCGCAGCATTAGCGTCACACAACAGTCGGCCGTTCACGGAAACAAACGATTATGACGGAGAAATGATATCATGAATGTTACGGTGCTTATTAAGCATTTTAAAACGTATGTGGTAAGTTGCCAAAGTGCTTTGTTTTGAACGTTCATCAGTATTATAATCAAAAAGAGAAATATGAACGTTAGTTTTTACTGAAATGATCAAATAAAGTAAACATTTCACTGAGCTGTGTGGGGTTTGTTCAACTTTTAAAAGATGTTTGAATGGTGATATACACAGTGATAGATGTTAAGGACTAACGTTTATAATAAATACATTTGTATTGATCTTAAGATATTTTCATACAATCATAAGTATTGGGATAGTTTGTATTAATGCGGACCGGAGGGAGAGGGTGACGAGCATAAATTTCACTTTCCTTTTTTATTTCCATTACAACTTTGGTCATTAAGAATATGTTTCTCTGTTGTCCACGTTCATAAAGCATAAAGCAGCAGCATCAGAGCACGGTGCAGAGTCTCTAGATGAGTCCTTCGTTCTTATTAAACATCCATGTAGTCCGTTGTATAGAACACTGTAGTTTCCATAGTTTCACCACAGCAGCAGACGCACGCAATGACGTCCGCTGGCGCATCATAAACACGTCAGGTAGTGAAAGTGCATTCGGATTCTCTAAAGTACCGCAGTCTCTTCTCCTGTCCTTTTGAATTCTCCTATCCACTATCCCTTAACCCCGTGACGTTTCACTCAGAGGTCAAGGAATAGGAGATAGGGTTAGAATTTAGGAGGTGATTTTTGGATTACCGGAATGCAACCGAGGAGTCGAGGAGGGGGATTTGATGAAATGAGAAAGGGCCCAGGTGCACCTGCACAGCAGGGAGACAGAAAAGAAAACAAGGAGGGCAGCACATGTCTACACCATAGCCGTGGGAACATGTTTCAAATGGGGGGTGCTGTGGGGATGACACCAGGGCTGGTTCTGACCAATGTGCTGCTAGGCAAGATTTTAGCTGGCAATGAAAAACCTCTACAAAAGACCAATACACTGCAAAAAGAGAAATATATTGACATGGTGCACAGCTTATATAACAAGGCTTCAAATTTATTATATATTATAACATGTTTTAATTGGGGGGGTGGACTTCACATCCTCTCGGGGGGTCCGGGGGTACCCCCCCGGCAAGATTTTTTTAACATTTTAAAGTAAAATGCTTCAATTTGGTGCACTTTGAGCGCCCAATTAGAGACTGATCTAGGGGGTACAACTCTAAACACCCATATGAAAAAGATCGGTTTGCATTTTATTAATCAAATAAGTAGGTATGTGAACATTTCCAATAACCTACCATAGCCAATAACAAATACATGTAACTTATTTTATTTGTGTTGTTCATTCATATATTATTTTACCAGTTAACATTTATTTATTTATGTATATTTTAAAATCTCTCCAGTTTTAAACAATATTTTTGGTTTACTGTCCTATAGTATACATTGGAATGATTTCAAACCTGTTTTTATTTATCCTAATAATTATAAAGGTGTGCCTTGGAAATATTTGTTTACATAAATTGTGATCAAAACGTTTGAGACCCACTGAGATAACTTCGACTAAAGTGAACTATCTAAGCCCTCAGAGTCCTTTACCTCACTGAGCCTCTCAGTCTGACAGGAGAGGACTCTCCCTCCACATTATTGTAGAAACAGCTTCTTATATCCGTTAGCGCAGCAGAAGCTAACAACAATCCCCGCCGGTACCGCGGTATCCCCTCTCTCTATCTCTCTCACTTTGGCTGTGAGCTGCGGGAGCCTGCTAAGCCAACATCCCCCACTTTCATCACTTACAGCGCCCATCGTACAGGGCAAATGGAAAATGTAACCGGGGTGAAAAGGGTGTTATCTTTACTTAATTATGAATGTTGTTACATCAAGGCTGAAAATTCGTTTTTTTTTTATTATATCTTGTGGAAGTGCAGATCCCCTGTCCTCCACCAGGGGGTGCTGCAGCACCCTCAGCACCCCTACTTCCCACGGCCCTGGTCTACACAGACATCCACTCGAAGTTAACCATTTTTGAAGAATGTGCTGACATGCGGGTTTAAATTGCCATGCCTCTTTTTGGCTTTCGAGCCCGTCTCAGGGTTAATGTCCAGGAAGCACCTGAAAACAATAAGCCAAGACAACAATTTCAATTTTACATAGATTTATATGTTGCATAGTTTATTTTAAGGCACATGCAGTGATGCCCCTTTCAATTTAAGTAAATCATGGTAATATTTTACAGTGCAGTTGAATGGACCCACATCTCTCATCAAACTACTTGTGTATGTCAAACTTTTCCTTTCACTTTTTGTCCACATAAACCAGTAAATGTAGACTTGCATGTTAGAAAAAGCTAAACTAGGTATTTGTTTAAAAGAGGCCAAATTACACTTTTTGGGGGTTTCCCTATCCTGTAGTGTGTTATAAAGGTTTTTCTGCATATAAAGGATCTACAAAGGCTACAATCCCAAAGTTCCCTCCAGAGGAATTAGCACAAAATACAAATATGAACCTGTAAATGAACATAAAAGAACCGCTTTAAAAATCAACCTTTAGTTCCCATGGATCAGCACTGAATTTCCAGATCTATAATAATGTTTGTGTTATGATTGCACATCTTATTATTGTATAATTGTACCTTAAATCTGGCTTGATATGTTGTTAAGCCATTGAATAACCTTTGTTTACAATAAACACAGAAAGTTTTAATCACAGGAATAAGTTTAGTTTTCCGCCATCACAATCAGTATGCAGTGATTTAATGCAAATTAAAGCCAAACTTAGTACCAAAAAGCTTTTTCAGTGATATAGTATTACTATAATAATATGCTATGATATTATTGTTCACCATAACAAATTGGACATGCTCTTTGTGGTTTAATATTTCAAGCAGTGGGTGGGTTGCTCTGCAGGCAGAAATTGCATACACATTTCTTCATAAAATGACAAGTGGCTATTAGTATTAAAATGACAACAATCTAAGTGCCTTCTACTGCAATAATGTGGGATTGTGCTACTACTCAGTCTCGGCTTATAGGTCCCACGTCATGGCCATTTCTACTGATCATAATTCCTTTGTTGAGGTCTACTAAAATAAATGTATACTGTGCAATGTTCCAAACTCACATTGGTTTCTCATACAGCATCTCTGTATAGTAGCCTATGTGTATTCACTCTGTGTCCTAAACGGCTTGTTGGAGCTCCTGCCCCCGCCTCCCTGTGAGCCCAGTGTGCTCTGATTGGTCGGGACGTTGCGAGGCTTGCTGCTCAGTGAGCTGGCTTACTGGTGTGGTTTCCGGGTTGGCGATACAGCGGGAAACTCATTCTGAGCACACACAAACACTCACAGCCGAAGTCAAAACAATAAGTGTGGCTTGATATTGAGTAAGAAAAAGATTTATAACGCTGTGAGAATGGGTCTGCGGAGAGCATTTCTCCGCCATCCCAACTCGCCTATTACCAACCAGGGAGCTCGATGCAAGTCAATGGGACTCCCTGTTAGATGAAAATGTAAGCTAAAGGTCCTGGTGTGTGAGGAGCTCCGCGGATTGGTCCATTTTGGTTTCGGGAACCGCATGACTGGAAAAGGAGAAATCTCCAACGAGGCGTTCTGGGGCAGCATAGACAGGTCTTTTCTGTGTTAGAGTTTTACTCGCTACAGGGTGTACTTTGAGGGTTTGTGACTCTGCAGACCGTTTACATGCAGAAAAAGCTATAACACACAAGGGGACGGGTAATAACCAGAAGAGCATGACATGGGACCTTTAAAGGGTAACCACTGTAGATGTTTTAATGGTGTGATATTGAAGAAAACAGTGTCGGTATGGCTCCAACATGAAGGTATCTATATTTAGATTTCCAATATGTTATTTCCAGCGCATGGCAAAGTTCAATCCATATTTGTGAACATGAGCTACTCTCTATCAATGCCAGAAAATGGAATGTCAAAAAGTATGAAGTCTGGAGCTGTTTGCCTCGAAGAAAATGAATGGGAAACCACCAAGTTTTCTTTTCATTCACAAATGTGCTTTATGCTATTGTATTGATCTCTGTTTGAAACACTCACAACATTCCCTTGGTAGCTTGTATGGATCAAATTCATCCATACCGTTTCTCACAATGAATTGAATTCTCTAAGGACAATTCTCTGTTTGAGAACTATAAGTACTTGGTTATTTAAAAATGTTTGACTTATCGTGCTGTTTTTAGATTTGGGAGAGAGATGTTTATGTTAACCTGCAGTTTTTTTAAAATGTTTTAGACCGTAAGAATAACATGTATGACTGTTGTACTTATTTATGATAAGAAACACAAATAAGGACACAGCAGTGTTGATGAGATGCTGGTACCAACTAATAAAATAGCAATAATAGTAAAAACAATCATTAAAAAAAAGGATAAAAGTCAACAGGATCCCTTCAAATATTTCAGATAAATATGTTGACAGTCCAATGCTTATTTTATTTTTTTAAATGAGGCATGGTTTCCATTTAACTCCCACTGTCAAGTTGACCACATCAAATCTGCTTCACTGTTTTTTATATTACTTCATGTGTAATCCTTCTCTGTTTCCTGTGAAGGTGTTGGTGTGATGGTGTCAGATTGAGCCCCGGGATGTGAGTGGACCAGTAAACATGACCCTGCTGGCGGGCGATGGCTCCGACTACGACTATAGTGCCCTGAGCTGCGCCTCCGATTCCTCCTTCAACTGCCCTCCCCTTCACGAGGAGGAGGCCATAAAGGGAGCTTTCTACAAGAGGGCGCAGAAAGCCCCTGACCCCGGCTCCGTCCACGAGGAAACTCTCCTGTCCAGCGCCCGAAAGCTCTACGCCATCATCAATGTGGGAGGCCTGCGCTACCAGCTGCCCTGGACCACGCTGGAAGACTTCCCCCTGTCCCGCCTGGGCCAGCTCCACCTCTGCAGCAGCTTTGACGAGATCATGTGCATCTGTGACGACTACGACGTCACGCACAATGAGTTCTTCTTCGACCGCAACCCCTGTGCCTTCAGGACCATCCTGACCTTCCTGCGGGCCGGGAAGCTGCGATCCCTCAGGGAGATGTGCGCCCTTTCCTTCAGGGAGGAGCTGCTGTACTGGGGGGTTCCTGAGGAGAGCCTGGAGTGGTGCTGCAGGAGGCGTCTGCTGCAGCGAGTGGAGGAGGTGGAGGCCATGGAGAGGGCGGAGGAGGAGGAGGAGCTCCTGGAGGACATGATGGAGACGGACAGTGGACACATGGAGCGTGCAGCAGAGACCAGAGTCAACAGGTGCATGAGCCAACTCAGAGACATGGTGGAGAGGCCGCACTCAGGCCTGCCGGGGAAGATCTTCGCCTGTTTGTCCGTTCTGTTTGTCACCATCACTGCCGTCAACCTGTCCATCAGCACCATGCCCGCCATGAGGGAAGAGGAGGAGGCGGTGAGTAGAGAATCACATCTACCTAATGGTGTCACATGTTTAAAGGTCACCTATTATGCAAAATCCACTTGTTCATGTCTCTTCTACATCAACATGTGTCCCCTCTGTGGAAAGAGATTCTGAAAGTTTCAGGAACAAAGATTCTCTCTCTCTTTGTTCTGATCCATTTATATAAAAACCTGTCGGAAAATGAGCCGATCAGATGTTGGCCACTTTATGATGTCATAACGATTTTTTGGCTTGTGTAACCATTAGCCAATCACCAACCATGGTAACCCCCCCCCACACACACACACACACACACACACACCTTATCACCTGAATCTCCTCCTAGAGCACCATGGTGTTCTTTTTAACCAAATCTCTCTCAGAGGGGCGTGGGGAGGGGCTCCTTATTTTTAATCTAAAGTAACAGACAGAGAATCAGCACTTTTGAAACAGAGGGGATTATGGGATGCTGATGAACAGTTTGGTATTTGGAGCCAAACACTTCGGAGACATGTTTTGTATCTGAGACCTATAATATATTGATGAAAAACAGTATAATAGGGGACCTTTATCATTTATAATTTGGGGATAGATCAAACAAATCAATCAATCAAAATACTTTATTAATCCCAGGAGAAATTAGGTTTCCTGACAATTAAACCATATATAAAAAATAATGTGGTCCTCTGCTCGGAGATTCGGACACACACACCTGCCTGAAATGCTTCCATTGGTCTCCTTTGTTTACTTCAGTAACAAAGTGACATCACTATGTAACTCTTGCGCTTCTATTGGCTATTACTTCAACATAGGCTAAGGGGCCGGACATCTCTAAGCGGTTGACCAATCAAGGAAGTTGGATCAAATTTAGTAATATGATTAATCTGTGTAAATGTTTACGAGCGTCACAAGTTAACGCCTTACCATTAAAACCCCTTCATTTAAAATATCACGAAAAGGGTTTTCACATCAGTTAGGGAAAAAATAAATGGAGACAGGACTCAACACAACTCCATTGTCTGTTGAGGATTTGTCTTTCAGGCATGAAAATGAATATTTGAACCCCATGCTGTGTTGGGATTGGCTTTGTCTGAGCTGTATTCAGAAGCTTAACTGAGGTTAATTGATGTGTAATTTTGAAAAGCAGTCATTAGAGAATCCTAATGATGGCATGTCCCAGCTGTCATGTCATTTAAAAAACCCTCACAGCGAGAAAAGGGCGACTGCTGAGAGTGCAGGTTGTTCTGCCAGATTAGAGAAAAATATTTAAAGAGCGTGCTTTTATTATTATGTTTCACTCCTAACCATAATTAGCACATAGCTGCATCAAAGGAAAATGGAATATTAGAGCCACACACATTTGATGAATTTATTCCTCTGGATGGAAGTGCAGAGGAGCTGCCACCACTTTACTTTCTATTTCAAAAACATGTTTTAGTGGTTTTCAAATGTTCCACTTTCACTCCTTGTCAGGGAATCAAGTGCCGGTACTGCATGTGTGGTAGTGTCGGTGGGCGGAGGGCAGCACCAAATCTCAACGGTTTTTATTTGAGAGTTACTCCTAGCCACATTTCCTGATGCTGACTCAACATTAACATCCAGTAGGCCTGCTTTTACTGTTGTAGTGGGGCTCTCTAAGTTGCACTTGGTCATAGGGCTTCTTTGGCTGCAATGAAATGTGAGATGAGTAAAACATTATCTCCTTTACAATCAGAAAGTCACTCAGCTAACCAGTGATGGGTGTTCTGGAAAATGTAAAAAAAATGAAAGCAATACAAGGACTACACTTAAATGACCCGATAATGCTCATCTTCAGGTTCATATTTGTATGTAGTGTCTCTACCGGGACATGTCTCCATGATTTAATGTCCAAAAAGCTTTTTATTTTTCTCATACTGCCTGTGCTGCAGCACCTCTTTTCACCCTCTGTCTGAAACCAGAGCCCAGTCTGCTTTGATTGGTTAGCTGGCCGGCTCTGTTGTGATTGGACAACCGCTTAGAGATGTCCCGCCCTTTAGCTTATCACGTACAATGTGTTGGAGTGCCAGCCAATAGAAGAGCAAGTGTTACATACTGTCAATGGCGTTTTTATATGTAGAAAAGTGATGGGGCACGAACAACTTAGATGTGTATATAAGCTTCTGGTGCTTTTTTAAACACGTAAACAAATAGCTGTAGGCTATCCATGGGGGAGGGGGGGGGGGGCAAACACAAGACACTCATCACCAAGGTCACAATATCAATCGATCCAGCAGAGCAATAACACAGAAGATCAATCAGTGTTGCATTAAAAGTGTGAGAACAGGTTTCCTGCAGTTATCAGGTGCTTGTACAGATCCACTCAAACCATGTCCTCCTCTGTGGGAGTTTCATAATCATGTTTTACCTCGATGTGCACTGCGCTTAAATATCTCAATGCCATTCTGTACTTTCTTTGAAATGCTTGGAAAATGTTCTGCCACATTTTGAATAAGCATCGTTAGTCAGAAAAAAGGCAAAACTTTTAAGAAAGCTTAATCATAATTCATGAAAAATAACTGTAATGAACATGAGGTAATAGGATCTATGTTTTTATGGCAAACCTGATATATTTAATCAAATGTACCAACTGAATACATTTTGCTAAAATGTATGTATCGATTCTGTTTAGGATTTACTTGAATACATTTTATATTTTATACATTCTATTTTTACAATAGCAATGAAATAATCAGGAATTTAAACCATATGTATTCTTTATTTTTACTAAACTGTGCCTTGTATGTTATTTTTGTTAAAATATTTGCCATTTATCCACTACAAGGACATGCCATAATTCAAATAATCAGTATTCAGAAATGGTTGGTTAGGAAGATGATTCACTTTGTGTGAAATGCTGCAGCGAAGTGCTCATTGCTCCTGTGTTTCACAGAGCGGTGGTTCCCTCTAGTGACTGCAGCCTCCACTCACACATCCTGATCCTCACCATGCTCTCTCCACTGTCTCTCTCCACCAGGGAAAATGTTCCCAGATGTGCTACAACATCTTCATCGTGGAGACGGTGTGCGTGGCCTGGTTCTCGCTGGAGTTCACCTTGCGCTTCATCCAGGACCGCAGCAAGCTGGCGTTCCTCCGGCACCCCCTGAACCTGATCGACGTGGTGGCCATCCTGCCCTACTACATCACCCTGGTGGTGGACAGCACCTCCAAAGGGGAGAAGAAGCTGGGCTCTGGGAACAGCTACCTGGACAAAGTGGGCTTGGTGCTGCGCGTCCTGAGGGCGCTGCGCATCCTGTACGTGATGCGGCTGGCGCGCCACTCTCTGGGCCTGCAGACTCTGGGGCTGACGGCCCGGCGCTGCACCCGGGAGTTTGGACTGCTGCTGCTCTTCCTGTGTGTGGCCATCGCACTGTACTCCCCCTTACTGTACTTGATTGAGAATGAAATGGCCGCAACGCAGGAGTTCACCAGCATCCCTGCGACCTACTGGTGGGCCGTCATCACCATGACCACAGTGGGGTACGGGGACATGGTGCCACGGAGCATCCCGGGACAGGTGGTGGCTCTGAGCAGCATCCTGAGCGGGATCCTCCTCATGGCGTTCCCCGTCACCTCCATCTTCCACACCTTCTCCAGGTCCTACGTGGAGCTGAAGCAGGAGCAGCAGAGGGTTCTGCAGCGGAGGACTCACTTCCTGCTGAGGGGCCGCATGGCCGGCCTCGGCAGCAACCTCTCCTTAGAGAATGACATGAGGTTTCCTATAAGGTCGTCTGACAGGCACGACTGATTGAATAATTTAAACGTTGACTTTAACTAGATGTTACATGTCAACAGATTACACATAATAGTATTAGGTTAGTTGAACAAAATAGTAATACGTTTAAATTACAAATATTAAGTTCAAATATTAGGTTCAACTTAATATTATTGCTTTCAACTGACCTAATACAATTATGTGTAATCTGTTGACAAATTACGTTTATTCAACGTCAACGTTTACATTTTCTGTGGATGGACAGGGAAGGACATGCAACTGGGATTGGGATAGGAGAAGTCTGAGAAAGAGAAAACAGAAGTAGAAAGGAATATAGATAGAAGGGAGGAAGGAGCAGTCTTTATAAACAAGATCCAGAAAGGAAAAGGGTCATTTTTCTTTCCAGAAATGCAGACATGCTGTGTAGCAGTGTACTTTTGGAGAGGATTGGAGTATTAAATACATGTTTCTATCAAAAAAACTTCTAACATGCTCACATAATATCAAATAACAGTCCAATTTACAGACTAATAATAATGCATTGTATTTGAGGGCGACTCTCACGACTCCCAAGCACAGCCTACAATTAATAGATAACACTATAAACAGAAAGAACATTATAAACCGTACAGCAGGGCTATTCAATTAGTTTAGAATGGGGGCCGGTTGATGAAAATGATCCAAAGCAAGCGGGCCGGGAAAAAGATGGCTTGAAATATGAGCAATCATATTAAGAGCTCCAGATACAGTGAATACTACAGCAGCATAGTGGAGTGCATATATTGTGTTTAATTACATCAAACAACAAAGCCCCAAGGCCTTTCTAGATCGAAATGACAAGTTCAGAACTCAGTAGGCCGACATGTGACGCTAATTTAACCATCAACATTTCATTTCATTTGATTTAGGTGAAATTATCTAATCATTCACGCAGAGATGCAATAAATGACAGGAGTTGTCACTACAGTAGCTAGAAGGTGGGTTCGAAACCCGAGCCCGCTGACGTTTTCAGGCAATGTCTTCCCCTCTGGAATAAAGGCACTCTGGCCAAAAAAAAATCTTTAAAAAATAAAAAATAGATTACTTTTAACATTATACTCAAAGGGCCAGTAAATATCACCCTGGGGCCGGATTTGGCCCGCGGGCCGCCAATTGAATAGCCCTGGTGTACAGCATTTAAGAATACCATTGACGTATAGTGTCACAACAATCTTATTTTGAAATGCATTGTAAATCAGACATGTGAAATACGTATTTGAGATTTAAAAGATAAGGTTTGGATCACGTATGATCCAACAACATAGTGATGTTTTAATCTCTGATGTCTCCAAACGTTTAAATGGATTTAGTGGATTTGTTGATGTCATGTTCTCCTGGGAGTTCACCAGTGTCCCGTAAAGGAAGATGCTTTCTGCTTCTGTTAAGTCCCAAAGGTTAAATACTCCAATGTGACCCCTTAATCCACTGATTATTTTCTAAATGACTGTGCAAACTCTGAGGATTTGTTATATAATGTTCTATATATTCCCCCGTCTGGCACTAACCAGCATCCACATATTAATTATGATGTATTAATTGTAACATTTCTCGGCTCACGAAGTTCCTGCAGTTCTTAAAAAAGGTTTGGACATTGAAGATAGCATTGTCGTGCTTGTAATTACTGCAGTTGCTGTCCATAGCTGTTTATAATAATGACTTTGCTCCTTAAAGTGGATTTAAATGGAAATCTGTCTGTCATTGTCACTTCTTTATTTAATGTATTGTCCCAGAGGGAAATAATGGTTTTTAGTGAGAGGATGAAATTGAGCACAATTAAAAAAAAAAACTGATAAAGACATGGTTCACATTTGAAGACGCTCAGAAAATCCTAAGCGAAAACAGTTAGAGAAAGTAAATACAATTTAAAAGGACTTACTTATTTCCATGCTTTATACTATATATACTTCAAATTCAAATATTGCACTTTTTTTTCAGTTAATTTGTTACATTTAAACTCAGATTAAGGTTTAAACCAGTCAAATGTATATGAGAGAGAGAGGTAACCAATGGCTTTGTATACTTTAGTATCCTGTGCATAACCATATAGTAAGATGCTTAAATAAAAAAAGGTCACATTTTCTTAACATAATTGTCCTTCGGTGAAGACCTTTACCTTAAACGAAAGATTCCTAACATAGAATAGATGTAGTGTTATGGAACAAAAAATGAAAAGCCATTCTCTACATCGTCAATGTCAATAAAATATTAAATCAATAAACAGGTCTGCCATAACACCTGCTAACCTCTAGTAAGCTATACGTCCTTAACTTTATATTTAAAAATAAATGAATGAAAGAATTAAAAAAACTCTGGGAAAGGCCATTCTTTTGATTGATGAATATTTGTATTTTTAATCCAAACAAGAGGTATAATTCTGTATTTTGAATGCAGGCAAAAATTATTCTGCAACTACTGACAGCAATAAGCAGTCAGAACCAACCTGTAGTGCTCATGCATGGAAATAATTCCATTTAAAAAACAGATGTGTTCACATTTACAAAAAGTCAATACTTCAAGATCGTAACGCCACACACACGACACTTTGCAGCACTGTAGTAGTGCAAAAATAGTGTTGTATGTAAAAAGTTGGCAAAGGTGTTTTGACCTTTTGATCCTGCAGCTCATGCTTTATTAGACGTGTTTCCTCATTTGGACATAGGGTGGCAGCATTGTGTCAGAAAAATGCAAGGAGGCTTACAATACAATATTTTTTTCACCACACAATGATAGAAAAGGTGCTATATGTGTACTGCTTCGCGCCTAATTTCAACCAATCTTAACTATCCTTCATTATGGCTGCACTCAATACATGTCTCACATTTATATTCAGCACTTTGACACAAGAAAGAGCTTTTCCTTATAGCTCAAAACATATATATTATGTGAAGCTGACTCCATACATTTTCAAAATCACAGCCTATAATAAAAACCCCTCCACCAAACTGAGCCAGGTTTCAACCTGCAGCCTCAGGTGAGCGGGGGACTTCCATGTAACACCATTCTCCCAAATCCAGTACTCCACAGTGCGTACAACCATCTGGCCAATCAGAGCCTGGCAATCCGCAGAAGCCCCGCCCCCTTCTGCCTCTAAAATCACCTCCCAGTGTTTTGGTCCTGATTTGGCGTTGCTTCCTGCACACAGGCCGACAGTCGGGGGGGAAAGCCAGCTTTACACATGCACTCGGGTGTTTTTCTGATCTATATGTGAATGGAAGATGTTTTCCCAGCAGAGGAGCCTCTCCCCGTCATGACCTCCCCGGGCCGCCCCTCCACTTGAATGGGATTCCTGTCGCTCGTTTTTGGCACCGACTGTCACTGCTGCTGCTCCAGATACAAGACCTCTGATTTTTTTTGTTGGGTTCTTTGAGATTTTGGGTTTTCTCTTATCAGATCATTAATGGTTTGATACGAAATCTGCAAGTGTGATCGGGGAGAAGAGCGACGACGCCAGATCTCCAGTATCCTGCGGTTCAGGGTGAGTAGCTGTAAACTTGTTATTTTAGTGCGGGTGACTTCAGCAATGACAGGAAGGACAGACAGGGTCTCCTTCAAAAATGATTGAAGGGTTTGATCTCAACAGGACTGCAATGTTGTTTGGAAATAGTCATCACTTTACCCTCCTTTTTAGACTAAAATGTCTTATCTATGACCTAAATGATCACCAAAATCTTGCACTGTGATATTCCAATATGTTGTTTTGCTAGTAATGATCACACACTGTCATTTTCCCACTTTGTGATTCACATAAATCACTTAAACCAGCAACTATAGTGTCTGAGAGTAAGAGTGACTCATCAGAGATTTTGTGTGTGTTTTTTTTAACACAAGCTGCAGCCTTTGATTTAGGCCACATACTGCCTCTGTTCTGCAGCACTTTTGGGACCATTAAGAGCTTAATCACACAGCACTCTTTCCCCTTTCATAATCCTCAGTTTTTAAGAGAAATGGCTCCCTGTGTGGAAGCCTTCACGAGACAATCTGAAAGCTGGCAGCTGCAGAGTTTTACGGGCTACCTGCTGTGTTATGTGTGAGTTATATGAATAACACATATTGTGTATCTTTTTGAACCAGACTTGCTTTAAATCATTTGCTAGTGGCTAGGTCACTCAGAATGCCACATATTTTCTTTCCTCAGGATCCCACACACTTAAGAAATGGCTGTCGTATGCTTGGGATTAGTCTCTCCCACTCAACATGACGCAAAGGCCCAAATATTGACTCTAATGTGGTGGAGACTAATAATAGAAGGTTTGCATTGAACCCACAGTCTGTAATTGATGTCCTTGAACATGTATATCGATAACGTATTTCCAAATGGTCTGTGTCTGTGACATGACCCCGTGTATACTGTACACATCAGTCCAGCTCATGGGATAACCTGACCCTGGTTTTAACTAGAGTTACGGTCCGACGTTTGTTCAAGACTTCGCTCTTTTTGAACAGTGCACTGGTGAAATGAGACCTGAGTACATTGAATCAAGTATTTGAGCTACTTCCTTTTTATGCCACTCTATGCTTCTTCCCCTACAACTCAAATGGAAAACGTTTTACTCTACTACATTTAACTTAAACTTATCTCTGCTCTTCAGGTTTCATATCAGTAAGTAGAGTCTCTACTGGGACATGTCTCCATGCTTTAATGTTCAAAAAGCTCTTTATTGTTCTCATACTGCCTGTGATGCAGCACTTCTTATCACCCTCTGTCTGAAACCAGAGCCCAGTCTGCTCTGATTGGTTAGCTGGTGTCTCTGTTGTGATTAGTCAACCACTGTCCCGCCCCTAATCCTATCATGGAAAATGTGTTGGAGCGCTAGCCAATAGAAGCGCCTAGATACGGAATAAACAAAGGAGTGGAGGCGTTTCAGGCAGGGGGGAACTTTGGGATTTTAGCCTTTACAGACCATTGACCTGTATACCACACCACAGGAAAGGGAAAACCCCTAAAAGCATGGAAGGGCCCCGTTACATCTTTGGTTACATTAATAATTCAGATTTTTTAAATAAAAAAAAAAACGAGAGTTTAAAAAAGACGATGTTTCGTTATGAATGAAATTAGCCAGCTCTTGAGATTGAAAGAAAAAGGATTGGCATTTGTACGCATTTAGGTTTTAATTCATTTATTTAGAACAGATTTAGTACATTTTGCAATTTGTACTTATTTATTTTTTTACTACTAACCCCTAGAGTAAAGGACCTGATTACTTTCTCCAACACTGAGCAGTGGACATGTAACACAGCTTTGTGCTCTTGGCACACACTTGAACCTGCTGTGCCACTAGTGCCATGTGTTGTCACGGCTTTATAATATTGTGTATAAACCTGCTGAGGACTCCAGCTTGTTTGTGCTCTCTGTAATCCTTTCTGAATCAGAAGCATATCACAAGAAACATATTCCGGAGGCACCAATATACATAAGTTAATGAAAATAAAATCGCTATTGCATTTATTAGCAGTAGTGCATTAGAATAATCCTCCACAGATTTCCCCTGTTTGTATTCTTTTAGTTTTTTGTTGGAGGAATTATGATGCTTGGCAGCAGGCAGGCAAACACACATTATATCCCCAGATGGATTCAATATCGTTAAAGTGTGTATCAGGCCAATGACATGCAAACTGATTCTGCGGATGAAGCCCTGTTGCGTAAAAACACCCAAGGGTACACTTGGCTTTTGCTTTCTGTTTGTTTTTGAGCGCTTTCCCTGCTAAATTCACACCTCTAACATGGTCACTAAGGCACACATGGGTCGTGATGGGCTTTTCTAACAAGCCAAGATGACATTTTTAAGCATGCATTCTGGACAAGTGCAATCTGTGAGTGAGATGTGTTTCACAAAGTGGTACGAGATGTTGCTTTCTAACGGCCAGCTTTCAGGCTCCGCTGAGGGGACCTAAAGCTCCTTGGAATCCCATGAATGCTCTCCAGTGAAAGCCGTAGATGTTTATGTCAGCTCCAATGCGATTGGTGGAAAGTGGCTCTTGAGGCCGAAATTCCTGCTAATTGGCAACGCGTCTGTGGACTGGCTTCCTTTGTTCCCCCTTATACTGGAGTGGTCTGTCAGTCAGGGTGATACACTGGGCCTGGCATCAATGAACTTCTTGTTTCCGCAGCTATCCGGCCCCGGAGGATCGGCGGCTTCAAGACAAGTCGCTTCCACTTGGAAAAATTGCCTTTGTGCACCTATTCAGAAAGATGGAAAGGAACCGTTTAAGTTGAGTCTATGAAGAGTTTTTCAAGCATCCCAGCCAAAGTGCTTTAAAAGTGATGTGTGTGTTTTCCTCTGCACTGAAGTGAACGGAGCAGCGGCATTAAACAGACTCTGCTGTAGCTGGCGGTTTGCTGATTTCATCATTTGATCTAGTGAGTGGCCCACTTTCCTTTAGATCGGATGAGGATTCATTGGAAATGAGGACATATTGTATTTTTTAGTGATACAATAAAGAAAAACTAGCTTATTGGTTAGAGGATAACAAAATGAAAGAAACTGCAGGACAGAAAATGAACAAGTCAGGGCTCTAGTAGTAGCACTTTGCCTCTTCTTTGTTGAAACAACACATTATTCCCCTTTGGCTTTGGAGTACTTGACAAACAAAACACAACAATGCCAGAATCAACCGCTCTTCAGTTTACCAACGAGATGTGTGATCCACTCCGAGGGGAGAGAGAGAGCGAGCAAGGGGATTGTACGAACGAAAGGGGGGCACGAGATTTGTGATGCTTCCTGCTGGCAAAAGCCTTTGAATTTTTCATGTGGCAGATACTAAACTTCTGTTGCTCTGGCCCAGATTTGGTGCTAATTAGTGCCCAGCCTCTTCCAAGGGCGTACAGTGGAGTATGGGAATGATAGTGCCACCTGTTCTCACACATCTCTCCCAACCTGTTAGGCCTTATCTCTCTGTTTATGTGTCAGTGGCCTACTTTCCTTTCAGTCATGTGTTCTTTACATTGTACACTTCCTCAGCCATTAACCTTAAGCTTGAACTTCCATGCTTATTCAGCTTTACAGCCCTTTCCGTGTTATATAACTTCCTGAAGGAGAGACCACAGCAAGTAGATGTTTTCAACTTTCACACTTAAAGGGGTGTGTGTGGCAGAGAAATTCTCTTGGCATGAACTTTATTTAAACCATTCACACCCACAAAATCCTATATAACACACTACAGGAAATCGCAAACACCAAAAGCATAATGGGGCCTCTTTAAAGCCCCAAAGGCGGTCCGTTGCATGCAGTAAAGGCAGTTGAATGATAAGGACACAGAACTGAAGCGCTCTGAAACATCGCTCCGAGGGGCCTGTGCTCGCTGGCCGTTTGAATGAAGTATCTGATGGTAGTTTGATGCAGACAGACAGAGCAGGGCTTGTATCCTCCCAGGATCCCTCGCCACTTCCTGCCTCTCGGCTCTGGGAACGGTCCAGGGTGACACAGGCCACGCATCTCCACTCAATCCACCCACTGTTGCCTCTGTGGAAAAGCGATCGCTCTCACACCCTCATTCCCGTCGCTCCGTGCACATTTCTTGTGACAGGAAAAGCGTCTTTGGCATTTAGAAAGATGCCTCTATGTGTGGCTTTGTGTAGGCGCAGCTGTGCGGGGCTGGTCAGGATGATGAGATGCTGGGAAGAGCACATGCAGCTCCCCCCCCCCCCCCACCCCACCCTCTAAAAACTCCCCATCCTCTGAGAATCACTGCAGTATATTTTAACATGCAAGTTCTTTTATTCAGAGCGTGTACGCACTGATCGGCCCTGTCCATCCCAACCTCTGCCCTGATTTTATATAATCTGACTGAAACCAGATAACAGGAACGTATTTGTGTGGAATTTCCTTTTACAAACACTCATTCAGGGATGCAGCTCCACAATATGGTTTCAGTTTGTAAAGCTGAATCAGAGCCTGCATTACTACACAAATAACAGAATAGAGCTGAAATGATTATTTGTTTGAATGCTTTAACATTTGACATAACTGGCTTCTTTTTCATGCGATAATCCAATGGTTCTCAAACTTTTCCTGTCAGGCCCCCCCCTTTGGAGAAAAAAATAAGTCGGGGCCCCCCCAACACAAATAGTCAGGCTCAGTGGCGGGGCCAGATATTTATTTTGGGGTGCTGTGGGGTAGCTTGACGTTTCATAGAGGGTGCTCAAACATTTAGGGTTTCCCATTAATGTACCGGGCGCTACAGTGGAATGTTCTACTGCAACAATCCCCACACAAATACACAGTGTGTCAGTTACAATGAAGGCTCGAGGCATATAGGTGTAAGCAGGGGTAACGTGTTATTTTTATAGGTGGTGTGTGGACCTCAAATAGGGGGGTCCGGGGGCAAGCTCCCCCAGGAAGATTTATTTTTAAATATTGAAGTTAAAAGCATCAATCTGGTGCACTTTGAGAGCAAAATGAAGAGATCTATGGATACATCTCAACACCTATGAAACAGAACATATTTACTTTTTCTTTATGGATATTTTACAAATCATCCTTTTAAACTTTATTCTTTTTTTAATGTCATATAGTATTTCATACCTGTTTTTCATTTATTCTCTTATTTTTTATAACTATAATGATCATATAAACGTGTGCCTCGGAAATAATTGTTAAATTAATGGTGACCAAAACGTTTGAGACCCACACAAAATGGCTCGTTCCACACACACAGAGCTTTAATGAAACACAGAGAGCCAGACGTAATAGTACTGTGTCATATTATTTTCAAATCAATAATATTTGAAATTATGTTTTTTTTGTTTTGTTTTTTATAATAACAATTTTTCGCCCTGGTCCCTGTCATGCCTCTGCGCCCCCCAACACTTTGGGAACCACTGCGATAATGCAAAATTATACCTAGTGACTGTCTTCATGTGATAAAAAATGTCTTAGGGTTTAAAATGTTGGTTTGAGAACAATCCGTCACTATTTTAGGAGCTTTGGAAATGATTGGTAGAATTTAAAATCTTTGTTCATGTAAGTAATTGAGACTCATGATCCTGCATCATGAGTCCAAAAAGTATTGTTTTACTCTCTCACATATCCAAAAATGACTCAAATGTATCTGTGGGTGGTAGCTAAACAATACCAATAACTTGGTGATTACTTTGCAAAGTGCTGTGATTTCTCACTTTTATATTTAGCCTTGCAGCTCATAGCCTGTTTTTGAGCAAAGCCATTGGTGTTTCAAAAATAGTTCACTCTCCACCCACTCTTAATTGTATAGCTTTTATTAAACGGAAGTCAAAGAGAACTGTATTGTGATTTTAGTATTTTATATTTTGGACCGGTTAAGGATCTGGTTACCCTTCTTCTGAACTCTGCTCTCACCTCTCATGTGAGTCTGACAATTTTTTTGTAGAACACTCTTTAATAAAAGAATCATCATGCGTGTAAGGAACTGAGATTCGTCATCCTGTATCATTATTAAGGAATGTTTTACTCTCACATATCACATCAGTGGGAGGTAGCTAGACTTAGTGATTGCTTTGCCAAGCGCTGTCATTTCTCACTTTCAAAATTAGCAGCTCCTAACCTTTTTCTGAGCAAAGTAATAGATATGTTTACTCTCCACCCACTTTAATATTGAGCTTTCATTCAAGAGACGATTTGCAAACACCAACATTTTTCATTTTGACACGTAAAGTCAAAGAAAGCTGTAATACAATGTCACGATTTTCCAGCATCATCTCTTTGCCGTACCTTCTTGTATATTGTTATTCAGCTCTATTACATGTGACAGGTCCAGGATCAGTTTGACCTATAATGTGAGTCTGGATCAGATACAGTACAGGACCGTCTTCCTCTTTCTTAGCAGGAGTTTATCAAACCCTCCCTTCTGTTTTTTATAAAAGCTCCACCAACTCTCCTCTGATTGCCTCGCAGCTTCACCGGCCGCCCCTCTGAGTTACATTTGAATATTGAAATCAGTGCCTTCTGAACAAAGAGGTGGTTTCAAAGAGATGGAGGAAATCATTTCATTTGTGGGGGGGGGGGGAGGTCTCTCCAATCTGTTATGGAAATGTCATCACTGGGAGCAGTTATGTTTTGAAGGTGAAGCGTGACATGGGCACATTTTACATTTTAATGCCGAACCGTCAGATGTTCTTTCTGCTGCTTCTCTTATTTGTCTATCTGCAAAGGAAGCAGGGATCCTTTGTGTCTTGTTTTCAGTTTGAATTCAGTCAAAGCAGCTATACAAATGTTGATACAGCATGCTTTGTTTATAATTCTGCATCTGCACAGAGATAGAGCTGTCCCCCTGCTATTTGTATGATTTGGATTCCTTTTATTCTGCCACACTTGAATAATGTGTTTGTCAGTGAATCCTGTCATTGTTTAGGAATATTCTTTTAAATAACAAACAGAAATGCCAGACTCAGCTGATGATCAGTGTGACACCCTCAGCATGTATTCGGTTTTGTGTTGACAATAAGCACAATCTGGTCAAAACAAGGAACAACCACAGTGTTGAGCGACCTTGACTCACATTCCTTTTCTTAAACGTGGCTGCTTCCCCTGACAGACGGTTGGGGGAATGTGTTGGGAGGGGGGGTGGGTGGCAGCCAGGCATCTGACGGTGTTTCTACCTGCTCCCGTACATTCCTGCTCAGGGCTGAGAGAGCAGGAGAGGAGTTGCAACTCGCCTTTTTTGCTCAACTCTGCATTCCTCAACCATGACTGAGCTCAAACTGGGGGATGTCACAATTCACACCTGGCTAACTTTCTACTATTTGATCATGTTTTCATGGTTCTGCTTTATTCAGGGTTTTGTTCAAAAAGCTCTTTATTGTTCTCATACTGTCTGTGCTGCAGCACCTCTTTTCACCCTCTGTCTGAAACCAGAGCCCAGTCTGCTCTGATTGTTTAGCTGGCCGGCTCTGTTGTGATTGGTCAACCACTTAGAGATGTCCCGCTCCTTAGCCAATCATGTTCAATGTGTTTGAGCGCGAGCGTGAGTGTTACATAGTGATTTCATTATGTTAGGGAAGTAAACAAAGCAGTCAAATAGAGGCTTTTCAGGCAGGGTGTTAGGGAGAGAAACTTGACAGGCTATTTACATGAACAAAGACCTATATAAGATATTTTTCAAATTTTCAATACTCTTATCAACATGTGAGTGGACAAATATGATTGTTTTGTAAAAAATGCATGATTATTATTATTATTATTATTGCAACAATCCAAAACATTAAATGTAATATACTGTAAGCCACATGTGTCAAACTAAAGGCCCGGGGGCCAAATCAGGCCCTTGGTTGGTTTAATTTCGGCCCGTAGGATAATTTTTAATTACTATTAGATCTGGCCCGTCGGTATATTGCACGCACACCTTCACTCCTCAGCTCAGAGCCTGACCCCAAACATTGATGAACTTGCACCCAAGATGAGATGCCAAGTATCTGCTTGAACTAGCATCACAGAGCAGCACACTGAGTTTACATGGATGTCTCCTTCTGCACTTTGTTTCTCACGACAACAGGGCATGTTTGGTTTTTCTTAGAGGGAAATAGTTTTTTTGAAGCTGCTGTTGGCCTGTGGGAAAATGTAATCATAAGAAATGACTCTGGAAAAGCTGCAGATAGAGCCATAAGAAATGAATGCAACTGATTATTTAATGTTTAATGTTGTTTTTATAGGCAATAATTTTAAGCTTTGTTAGTTCCAGGTTTAATATGTTCAATAAGTTCATTTGAATACGTTTTGCAATAAACATTTAACCAGTCCGGCCCTCGACTAGTACCCATTTTTTGATTTTGGCCCACTGTGTATTTGAGTTTGAAGCCCCTGCTGTAAGCTAATTGGACTGCAAGCTGTACCCGCAAACTCATCCGAGTGCATTTACTCAAGTACATCTAGGTACTTGTACTTTAGCTAAGTTTTTCCAATTTAAGCCATTTTATCGTTATACTCCACTAAAGTTTAGAAGCCAATACTGCACTACATTTTTCTGAAAGCTTTAGTAATTTAAAATAATACAAAATACAAACCAACGAATATATAATATTGACATATAATTATTGGTTAAGACATCCAGCAGCAGTATATACATTTCATTAGCACAACTGCTCTTCTATGTGTTATATATATATATACGGTGAATATTCCTCTTGAGTTGGGCCTTACATTTCTGCTGCAGGGATTTCTAGCTGTGCAGATGAGAAGTTAAACGGTGAAAGCCCCAGGTTACTGAAGCACGAGGCAGTCTCTGTGGACTCCAGCAGATCAAATGCTGCCTCTTTGAAATGTGATGAGCTGGGGTGAATTTAAGGGTTCTCTATCGCAGAGCTTGAGTTCACAGTGGGCGACACATCCAAAGCTTAAAAAATTATAAGCCCATATGATACCGCAGAACATCTGAGGCTGCATCTTTAATATTTTGTCATGTGACACTCCCAGCTTAAGACTTCCCCTTGTTTCTGAATGTTTCTTAGGGAGTTCACTCGTATTTGGGAAGTGAGAAAATCCTCATGTGACATATGCATGACACATCAGAGGAACTGAAATCCGTTTATTTTTTACCTGTTTTGCTTTATGGAAATCTCCTGAAAGGATTGGAGAAATGAAGGGGAAATAGTGCAACTGAGGGGGGTGAGGGAGTGTATGGGAGGACGTCTTGGAGAGGAGGAAGGGTAACGAAAGCTCTTGAGGATTATCTTTTTCTTCCCCTCCATCTCACTCCCTCTTCCTCTTCCCTGCTTCTTGTTTGAACACATGACCGCAGCACATCAGTTCACTTAATGATGACCATATTTAGATTATAGCAGAAGTGCAGAGAGAAAAGAAAGAAAAATGACGTCTGAGTCAATCTCAATCTTTATTTATTTATATAGCACATTTAAAACAACCTCAGTTGACCAAAGTGCTGCACAGGGAAAACATATAAAATAACACAATAGGAGTAAAATAATAAAACGATAATTAAAATCAAGATAACAATCACAATAACTAGAGACATATGAAAACACTCGTATTAAAAGTAGTATTTCAATCCCAAATTTGAAAATTATTTTGTTACAGCAGCAATTTGTTCAGGCATTCAAATATTTAAAAGGTGGAAAAAAGGATATATAAAAAAGGCAAATATGTACACATATTTACAGTAGAAAGAATACACAATAAAACAAATTCTTGATAAGTTAGTGTTCTATAAAAGACCAATACATAAAGCAACATAACTATAGACATACAGTAGCAGAGACATACATACGATAGTATATACATTACAGTTGTAACTCAAAGCAACCCGACCTCGATAATGCCCATTTCTTCAATACAGTAGTAAAGTATTCTGTCTATTCTGGGTATTTCGTGCGCCACAGAGGAACAATACACATATTCTCACTGTAGAAACACAATGCAGTGAACCCCGCGGGTCGCTGCACGGCAGTCACGGCAGTCACGGCCGCATGCCACAGATGCCTCAGATCTCATCGTTGTTCACGAGTAGTGATTATAGCTGCTGTGTGCGTGTCTGTGTTCATCACTAGTGATAAGGGAACAGCTGAGAGACCGTGGGCAATAAAAGAACAGGTCATTTGTGTTTAACATGAGATTAGTTTATGATCCGTTTGCTTTTTCGCCTCCTAATAAACTGTTTCATTGTGCAACGGTAACTGTTGGTTAATGTGCTGGAATGTGGTCGCTGATTAGCAACAAACCTGGTGAGCTAAGCGGAGGAAATTACAGTAATGTTCTCCGTCTGTCTCCTATAAGCCATGCCCTGTCACACCCAGTCTAGGAAGGGTAGTCCAAGTTCTGAGCTAAATCAGGGGACTTCTTTTTGTGCAAGAAAGTAGACCCTAGGTTTGAGTCAGGAAAGCATCATTCAAAGATAACACAGTGACAGGAATTTCAAGAATCTCAGAAGTGAGGTTTTAACGCGGGGGGAAATTCACTTTCATCATGTTGTTGCATCACAGATAATTGTGGGGTGAGGACACAGACACAGTGTGTAAACTCACACACTCCCAAGTACAACCAGACTCTTCCTCTGAACTTTATGTCCAGATTGGTGTCACGTGTCTGAGCATCTCTTTTTCCATCACTAAGGCGTGGAATATTTTGTAGACATGTCTAGATTTGTCAAACAATGACACGGCTTCTCCATATTTAATCACAGTGCTGCCTTGGAAACCAGGATGTGTTGGGCTCAAGCGATGCTGTGTGGGATTTGACATAATGTTGGGGATGGAGTAGGTGGGGTTGTTTCCAGATGAGCGGAAGGAGAAGACGGAAGATGGAAAGAAGGAAGAGATTACCGGAGATTAATTATAATCGGGGTAAAAAGTTCTTAGTAGAATCTCTTCCTGTTCTGATGAAGAAGCCTTTGGAGAAATGCTCATTCGCTCATGTTAAGAGTTCAAAGGGAACATCAATCCTACTTGTATATGACCATTAATTCATACATGCTACAGCTTGTTAGCTTAGATTTGCATAAAGACTGGAAACAGAGGGAAACAGCTAGCCTGGCTCTGTTTGAAAATAACAAAATCCATCTACTAACACCTCCTATTTGTTCTGTATGTCAGTGAAATGTATTAGTTTTTTACAATTGCCATTTGTTTAATTCGTACAAAAAGTGAAAGTTGGTAAAAGTCACTGCTCCCTGAAAAGCAATGGTGCAGCACATAACCCCTCGTCAAGCACACCATTTTTGTTTTTACATAAATGGACAATATTTAAAAGATTTTAGAAGCACTCTAACACATATTTAGTTTCCTTTCAAACAGAGGCAGGCTAGCCGTTTCCCGCCATTTCCAGTCCTTATGCAAAGCTAAGCTAGTAGCTAGCATTTAGCATAAAGACAAAAACGCAGGATCAAACAAATGTCCATAATTCCCAAAATGCTTAAAATATTCTTTCAACAGTTTCTTTAGGTCTCTCCCTTCATTGCAGACACACAGACATCACCTGCTCTAAAATGGCCCAGATATTTTCTTACTGAGCCTCAATCCCAAAATAATTTGGTGTATGTCATACTCAGATTAGGAACAGGGGATAACAGTAAATCCATGAACCTACAGTTGGTGCCAGCGGTGTTTGTTGTTTGGAAGTGTACAAAAAAATTCCTCTGTAAGCACAGGGTTTAAGATAGAGCGGCCAGCTGCTCAGCTCCACCGGCCCGGAGAGATGTCATATGAATTCGAAGGTCGGGTTAGCTGTGGCGTGTGCAAACAAAAGGTTAACTCAACACACTGTAGGCCGCTTTTTAGCAGAAATATCATTGGTGTGAAATGCACAGGCTCGCAGGGAAAGGGATAAGGGCTCACTGCCTCTGATCCTATTATAGAAGCGATGCACTGCAGAGAGGCTGTAGAAATGGGTAAACAAGATGTTTTTATGGGAATCATCTTGCAGTATACCCCGGAAATATCACAATGGAAAGAATTCCTTAAGGGTGTCTCACCTTCTCTCTTTCTCTGTCACTTTCCCAAATGCTTTCACTAAGTGACAGACATTCCGCATAATTCAGAAAGCCGCCGCTAATCTTGCCGTTGTCTTCATCAGAAAGGCATGCAGCGTTCTGGCCCAGAAAGTGTGTGTGTGTGTGTGTGTGTGTGTGTGTGTGTGTGTGTGTGTGTGTGTGTGTGTGTGTGTGTGTGTGTGTGTGTGTGTGTGTGTGTGTGTGTGTGTGTGTGTGTGTGTGTGTGTGTGTGTGTGTGTGTGTGTGTGTGTGTGTGTGTGTGTGTGTGTGTGTGTGTGTGTGTGTGTGTGTGTGTGTGTGTGTGTGTGTGTGTGTGTGTGTGTGTGTGTGTGTGTGTGTGTGTGTGTGTGTGTGTGTCCTACATCTGTGCAGTGTGTGTGTCCTACATCTGTGCAGTGTGTTGGTTTGTGGAATGCTTGGAATCGCCTCCATGGCAACAGGCTGTGTGTATATTTGTGTGTGTGTGCGTGTTGAGTGGTAAATATTGACTTCACCACCTCCCCATCCCTGTGTCTGCCCGTGACAGGAGCATGGGGGGGGGGGGGGGGGATCGGTACACACACACTCTATCTACTGTAGGACTCAGCAAAGTCCTGCCATCGGGGGCGTTTGTTTACCTTCGGACCTCCAAACACGTAGGAGCTTCTCTGAGAGCTTCTCAGTCTGATCCAGTGTGTACTCACGATGGAAAAGAAGCTTAAATGCCACGAGTTTTTGTGACATTTCATTTAGCTGAGGCCTTTATCCAAAGCGACTTACAATAAGCGCATTCAACCATGAAGAAACTAACTCAAAAGCAAGAATCCTGCAGGTCCATTTCCTATCCATAACCCCAACCAGATGAGGTGTTACTGTATTAGCTTCACACAAAAAATAGAGGGGGTGTGAGTTAATGGAAAGACTGGCTGGATACTAGTCATTTGCTGAAACCTGTGATCACTGATGAACAAACACAACCAAGCAGCCATTTCCTCTATTGGTGTATGTTGAAGCAGAAGAGAAACAAGATGACGTTCGACTACAACCGATGTTTGTGCGCAACCATGAACCAGCCCACCTGTTGTGGTTACTTTATCAAACTGTCTCGTAAACTGTTGTGGGTGGAATTGTTCCCAGAGCTCCAGGATTTGTTGAGACAGGCTCAGAGAAGCGCTTGCTTTGAGGCCTAACGGCAGCACTTGTTTGGCCGGTCTGTCCCGTCTCGTGTTGTGTTCAGGGCCCCAGATGGAGTGTCATCAGAGCGTTTGGCGAGTACGATTAGGGCATAGATGTTGATAATCTGGTCAGAACAAGCAGTGCTGGATTACGCTTCGATTGGGGGCTGGTGACGCAGGAAGCCAAAGCCTCCCTATTCTCCCCACCCCCCTGCTGTAATAATTACATAGAGAGCATTTAGATGAAGGAATACATCAACCAGGCCGACATCAGGATCAGTCGCTCACAGAGACACATGTACAGTCCCTATAGACCAGCATGCACGTCCTGAGATTTCATCGTTTGTTCTTTCTCACTCCATCGAAGAATCAGAAAGGCTTTATTCCTCCCACTGAGGGACATTGTTACGGTGAAGGGGACAGTAGAGTTAAAGAGAATAATACAGCTGCAATAAATAAAGAGGCAAGCACATGTGTATTAAACGGTAGAATAGATCAATTGTAGTGTTATAAAAATGAAGTGGTACATTTTAAATGTGATATATTGGCAGCCAGATAACACTGTTTTAACAACATTAAGTTATGCAAAGCAGCCAGTAATTGCATTGTAAACATTGTAAAATAAAAACAAGAAGATTGGATTTATTTTCGTTTTTTTACTTTTCATTGAAATAAAACCATTTGGTTGGGGTTGTTTCTTTGTGTGTGATTTTGTTTTAAGTAAATACCATCCATGTTCATACTCTCAAGAAAATGTGAACAGGGCAAACACACACACACACACGCACCATTTTTAACGTTTGAGGGCTTATGCAAATTCATTTAAAACAGGATGATATTCTGCCTTTCTTCACTCAGCTCGCTTAACTACCTACCCACAAGAATAATCCAAGAAAGAAACCTGATGACAAATGTCAACTTATTTCTTCTCAAAATGTTATTATGAAAGTAATGTCATCTGAAGATAAAACCAAGATTGTTATTATTGTTATTCTAGGGACGTTTAAGTAAATTAGCATATTGTGTAACATTAAAACAGACAGGAAATCTGTGACTGTATCCTTTAAAATAACTGATAGAAGTGTCTGACCCTGAGAGTGTGTGATACTTTAAATTAGGACCCATAGTATAAATGTATCTATATTATTATAGCTGTTAGAACTGCATAGGCAGGTTGCTTCTAACGGGCATCCTTAGGACTTCAATGCATTACAATTAAAACAGCAGTTAATACAATTGAAACCAAAAAACATGAGTGAAGGAACGCGTTGTTAGAAGTCATGAAAATTGGATTGATAGGATAAAGCTTTGAGATATATACACAATAATCCTATACCTCTGGGGCCTGTGGCTCCTTGTGTGAAGACTGTGTGGGACACGTCCTGCACAATGGCCTCATTCAGGATGACCTCATCTCGCTTTTCTGATGTCAAATGTACTTCTGCTTAATAAGTGGTCTAGCTCGGGTCGACTCAGAGACTGGGATGATCTCACCATCTTCTGCTGAAGTAACAGAGTTATAAACAGACGCAAACCACGTTAGGAGCGTGTCAGCATCAGATCTCTAAAAGAATCGGCCACTTAGCCATCTATAACTCATACTTAAATCTATGGGACCCACAAAAGCCTAATATGGCCCCTTCTATTATAGTTGATCTAATCATGGATATTAAAATGTAAGTACAGCTACATTTTCCATCCGTTTTTGGGGAACTCAAATCTGGATAGCTTTTGAAACAAAAAAAAAATGCTGTACCTCTGAGGATTGTTTGGAAAAATGCCTGAAAAATCTTTTGACCACCTTTTCACATTTTCCTTTCGTTTTGATGTTTTTTTTAATAAAATTTATATTTTTAACATTATTTTTCTGAGTGTATTTTTAAATTGTGCAAAACAATAAAATACAAAGTCTTTATTGCTGTCATCTTAAAACAAGTCAGATATAAAAACTGGCGTTATCTACTAAAAGGCTACAACTTAACCTGAAATGCGCATTTAATTATGAATGATACACTTCCTTTGACGCACAGCAGGTTCACGGCTGCTCTTGAGGGGTCACACCCACTAATGTTTCAGGAAGGGTGAGGAAAGCGTTTAGTTTAAACGTTTACTTCTGACGACCTAATCTGATAATTATGTTCAAACTAGTCACAGTATCTTGAGACTCACCTTGGAAATTCTTCTTTTTATTCAAATGATTTAATAATGCATAAAGATAAAAAGTAGACCATGTCAAAAAAAAAAAAAAATTTAAACTACAGCTGCACTTTCTTCTGTATTTCTCTTTCTTGGAATTGTAGCTCATCTCATATTTCTTGCCTTCAGTGATTCAATGTGAACTCAAGAAAGTCCCGTCTTTATGAAGTAGCTCTTGTCATTCCTACAAAGTGTGAAGACAAGTGTCCGATGTTGTAATTGTAGTGTTGCATAATATGCCTGAATGTGACTTTTCCCCTTTCTGCCTTAGGCATCAGGTGGCGGGTCTTTAAGTGAAGGTAGACTCTCAGAACTCTCCATGTGTTATATCACAGGCCCATAGCAAGGAGGGACAAGTGAAGGGTCTACTGTAGCTGTCATTGCAGCATTCAGGTCCTGACATGCCACTTCACATAGCTGAGTTTCTCTCAGTATGAGTTTTGCTTCAGCTTCAAAGTGGGAAGTCTCTGATAAGAATGCATTCCAAACTACTGCCCGGTGATGACAGACAGAAATGTGGTTTTCTGAGTAAGAATTCAACTTTTAATATTAGAACCAATGATAACGGTTTCTTGGCTGAAGCGACACTCCCCTAGCATAGTACATTGAGTAAAAAACAAGAATGTTTATTTTAAGGAAAGAATCACAACAAGGTTACAGCTGAAAACAGATACGTTTCATAAAACATGGTCGCCATTAAAACAGACAACACCTGACTCAAGCACCACTTATTTATTTTATTTTATTTCGTACTTACTTTGATTCAATGCACTTGTACTTGTTTCCTCTGGAATGTAATGATACTAACATACCAGTACAGGTATCGTGGTGTCATTTTGTTGATGTGAAGGGAAGGACAGAATCTGTATGTGTTGTTTCATGAGAAAA
This sequence comes from Notothenia rossii, assembly GCF_949606895.1. Lineage (NCBI taxonomy): Eukaryota > Metazoa > Chordata > Actinopteri > Perciformes > Nototheniidae > Notothenia > Notothenia rossii. Next base: position 9,673,903 of record NC_136902.1, read on the forward strand.
GGAATGATTATATCTGATGTACAGCAGGTGAAGTTATGCAAGTTATGTTATTCCTCCTGTTATGTTTTTTGTTGTCTGTAAAAAAAAGAAAGTCAAAAAAGAGTGCATCCAAACATCTGAAGCAAGATTGTTCAAATTTGAAGCCTATTTCATCCTTCCTGCAACCATGCCAAGATCTTTTTTAAACTAGTCAGTGCACAGTACCCCTAGAAAGCCGGTGTTGTTAGTGAAAAACGGACCAGTGTCATGATCCTGCCTTGGCAAACACTCCACCAGCCTCTTTTTTGATGAATGACACCACCTCTTTTCTTTTATTTCAATGAGAGGCTACTATTCATGGGTTGTAATTGTTTCCCTTTCATACCGAATGAAAAGCAAGCAAAACAGGGATGTGTAGGGGGGAAAACAACCCCGGAAGCAATATTAAAAGACTATTCCCTTTTACCAAAAGCCCAGGAGACTTGAAGGATTTGGAATTCATTGTCAGATCTTATGCATAATTAAGTAAATCCCCCACCCAGCCAGCCACATACCCCCCTTCTTGCTTGAGGGATTTCACATGCAGCCCTGCCTCCCCCCACAGACAGTGGGTGCTTGTTACAGTGCCTAAACCCTATTAGGCCAGAATCAAGCTCTCGTTATATTAGCTGCTGATGAGACACTCGCAAACATGATTCCTGCAAAACATGACATTGTCTGGTTTCATGACTTCCTGTGTTTCCATATTTCCTGCCGGCTGTTGGAGCTAAAAGACGCTCAAATCTGGCAGCCCGCAAGCCACAGGCCACTTCTGTGTCTTGTTTATGCCGCCTGCTGTGATCTGACAAAAGAGGGCTTTGTTGCAAACTGAGTGTGAAGAAAAGCCAGAGACCGTTTGGTGTTTCCTTGGTCGTCGCTGTGCAGTGTTTTAGTCTGGGTACGCAGTCTGGGTCAGAGTATTGGGAGGGAAAATAAATATATATATACAGCTGCCTCCAAACACGCATATGCCTGCACAAGTCAGTCACCATTATTTAGTTATGGTCTGTCCACAAAATGTGTTATTTAACCACCGTCTGAGTTATCTCATTAAGGCGACAAACCCTTAAGTGAAAGCTTCATCTGTCAAACGGTGGAGAGCCTTTACGCAGCGAATGACTGGAGATGAGAGGAAAAAGCGTCTCCCCCGTGCTCCGATGGCTTATTAACTATGCAACCAGTCTGAGCACACATCATACACAGAGCTGCTCCCTGAGACACCCGTCATCTTTGTGTCTGCGCTCTGTGTGTGCCAACCTGCACGCTACGTTACACTAACTGGGATGCGACCCCCTTTGTGCAAACATGACCTCAGGGGGAGATATCGACTGTCCGGCCCTCATTGACCCCCTTTCCACTTACTTCCTCTCCCCCCCCCCCCCCCCCCAACTTGCCCATTTGTGGTGCCAACCTAAAATGAACCGCTGTGCAATGTGCCCCTCTAGGGCAGCACGATTCATCAAAATGTGATGGAAATTGTAATATGGACTGTTGCAAAATTCAAATTGCAGGTTGGAAATATTTGTTAAAGTCTAAATATGTGTTAAAAATACCTTTTTTTTATTATAAAGTATTGTGGAAATGCAGAGATACCCCAGCCTACAACCATGTTCTAAAGACATAACAAAATTTGGTCCAGATCCTTGTAAAAAATCACACCATGATAATTTGAGTATATTTTTCAATGAAGTTAATGACATAATGATCACATCCTCCTATATCGGACAAAATAATCGCATTATTTATATTTTCTAAATCGAGCAGCCTTATCCCCCTCCCCTTTCTCGCTCCTCTCGTCCTTTCGGTCCTCTATCCGTCGCTCTGTCTGTTGTAATATCTATTTAAACTGCTGGATGCGCTCCAATGTGCACATATACTCTGTGTCGATAAATATCCTACAACTGACTGAAAGCCCATGTCTCCTACATTGTCTCTGCGTCTTATCTCCTAGCAGATTGTCTGAAAAAAAGGGGGGCAATGAGGAAGCTTCCAAAATGACAGAAACCATGACAGCTTCCGTAATATCTCTAGCGTGGTTAGATAACTGTGCTCTTCTCTGTGCCACACATTTGCCTAGCATATGTCACTGCATCACTGTGACTGGGAGCGTGCCTGCTAGCCTGTGTAGCGTAGTGGCTCGTTTAGGATTAGCCTGTGAATGAAAGTGAGGACATGCTGACTCCAATGTCCGATCCAACATGTCCTCCTAAATAGCAACAGTCATGCAGAGGATGTGAGCAGAAGGCGGAGCAGCTTGACACTCCCCACACACTCCTCTGTTTATCAGAATGGACTCTTAAGCCACCCCACCTAAATGTTTTTTTTTGTAAATTAGCATTTTCTAGTTGACCCCTGTGGCTATATCCAACCATGATAGCATAGGCTTGAGTCTCTAAATTATCCTTGGCTTAGTGTAATGATTTCCCGACACTAAGCTGTTATTAGAGCCACTTCATCAGAGTGGGCGGGCGAAGCTTCAGTGATGAAGAGGAACAAAATGCAATTCAAAACTGCCCTCTTGACCTTTGGTCTGTTTTTATTAGATCTTGTTTGATCGTCTCAAATGTTGTCCTTTGCCGAGAACTCGCTGATGCTTTCACTGATTACATTTATTTGAAACTAAATAAAATAAAAGCTATCTTCAAGTAATGTGCTGTTACATAAGGGGAGATGATCCAGAGAACACACATTGATCTGTGGCTGCACAGTAGTTTCAACTAATTTTTTTTTTTTACCATCAAAGCTGCACTGATCAATTATTTTAAATTAACAATGGATCACATGAGCTAAGAGTAAAGCAAACAGGGTCATGCACTTGAAGTGATGTAACAACAGATAATTATTACCCTGCAGTTCACATAAGCAACAGAGCATTTACGTTTCTTCTAGGCAATTTGTAGCTACTTCCCAAGCACACAAGGCCAACGTTACTTCAGTTATCAACTAACAGGTGAACATAGTGATTCATTAAAGGGGGCCTGTTCAGGTTCATATCAGTATGTTGTTTCTCTACTGTGACATGTTCACATGCTTTAATGTTCAAAAAGCTCTTATTTTTCTCATACTGCCTGGGCTGCAGCACCTCTTTTCACCCTCTGTCTGAAACCAGAGCCCAGTCTGCTCTAATTGGTTAGCGGGTCGGCTCTGTTGTGATTGGTCAACCACTTAGAGATGTCCCGCCCCTTAGCCTATCACGTACAATGTGTTACATTACATGTTACTTGTTAGACGCTTTTCTCCAAAGCGACTTACATAATCAATACTGTGGGCAATTTGGGGTGAAGTGTCTCAGGGACACAACGACATGCTGACTGCAGTACAAACCTATAACATACAACAGGAAAGGGAAGACCCACAAAAGCCTAATATGGCCCCTTTAAAATTATCATGTGAGCATGTCGGCTTGCTAGCAACACTTTGCCTGAGCATAGCCTTGCAAGTTAATTAAATTATTGATGACTAATCTCCTGTTAATCAGCTCATATTTAGCTCTAAATCAGAGACGAAAAGCATTAGTTACCCCTCAATGAGTATTGTAGCAGTGATGTAAAAAGGGTGTGGTGGGCGGTAACTTTACAAAAAATAGCTGACTCATCTTTAAATGATCAGTTTGAATAAAGTGTTGATATATGTCTCTGTATATGCATCTGTTTCTGACACGTGTGTGTGTGTGTGTGTGTGTGTGTGTGTGTGTGTGTGTGTGTGTGTGTGTGTGTGTGTGTGTGTGTGTGTGTGTGTGTGTGTGTGTGTGTGTGTGTGTGTGTGTGTGTGTGTGTGTGTGTGTGTGTGTGTGTGTGTGTGTGTGTGTGTGTGTGTGTGTGTGTGTGTGTGTGTGTGTGTGTGTGTGTGTGTGTGTGTGTGTGTGTGTGTGTGTGTGTTCAGCTGGTGGCAGTGTGTGTCATGTCTGCGCTGAACAAGGAGTGGCAGCTGCTCCCCTATCCGTTGGGAAGCTGTGGTTCATGTGGTCTACATGATACTGAGTCTCAGTGGGCTTAGAGCCACGTCTCTGGTTTCTGCATCTGGCGTATTTGCTGTCAGAGGAATTTTTCCAGAGCATGTATTCTGAGAAAATAATATAAGAAGCAATGCACATTTATTATAGTATTCCTCTTTAAAAGTGCCTTGAAATGCAATTTTATTGTATTACACTTAATCTCATTGACTTTTCCTCTCTGTCCTTGAATGCTCTGCAGTCCTGGGCCATGGGGGGATCCAAGAGTAAGCCCAAGGATGTCGGCCATCGAACCCGCAGCCTCGAGGGCACCCTCAGCTCCGGAGGGGGGGCCGGCGGACACCACTCCAACCAACAGTCCCTCACACCCAACCGTAATACTGCTATGGATGGTCTGGGGGGAAATCCGTCCATGACCAAAACCTCAGAGCTGACCCTGTTTGGAGGCGTGGACAATAACGCTGTCACCTCTCCCAACAGAATCACACTAGCAGGTGAGGACATCAGCTCGGTTTGTTTTGTCGGTTGTTTTATTTCCTGTGTGAATAATCTCCAACCGTTATCCCCTGATAGGAGGCGTGACGACCTTCGTGGCTTTGTATGACTACGAGTCTAGGACGGCCTCAGACCTCTCCTTCAGGAAGGGCGAACGCCTCCAGATAGTGAACAACACGTAAGGAAAACACAAAAATAATCCAATGCTCATTTCTGTTTCCCTTTTTACAAACAAGTTAACTAAAGATTGATCCAAGAACACTTTTTCCTACACATTCGCTGTGTGTTTGATGACAAATTCTGCACATAAACACACCCACAGACTGTCTGAGTTTGTCCTCGGTGGTCTGACTGGCTGCTTTGCACCCAAAACGCATGTCACTTGTCGTCTCTCTGAAAGCCACTGTAACCATAGAAACGGGCTTCCGTCAGTGGAGCTTGCTTTTTGTGTCACTGACACTTTTTGCTTCATTCAAAAAATATTGCTCAGCCCACCTCAGTATGGACATGGATATTTGTATCGCTTTTTCCTGGGAATTAGACACTGTGCAAGACCCAGTTACCACATAAATCTAACCTGTTTATGAGAGTCATGCTTGTTTGTTTAAATAGGGGCTTGCTTTATGAATCAATATGGGTGCAGTGACCAATACATTGACAATGAATCACCCCCAGTGCTGCTTGCCCATTTACAAACTACTGAACTAGAAGGCAGAAGCCAAGCACAATAGTGGATTATCGCTGCATCTGGCGCCTTAAGCCAAAGACCTGGGTCGTTATTGGGTCAAATACACCCAGAATCCATTAAAAGATATCCAAGATTAGTTGACGGGCTATCACAGTCAGATACACTCGTCTTAGCTTAGATCATTTCTACTTTTTAAGCCATGCATAGTGACCTGATGGGCTCTTTTTATGATATTATTATGACCCTGCAAGTATTCAGCCTAATCCTTTGTCAGCTAGTTCTGAAAAGGTTTAAATATTTTTACATGCATAGCTTTATGCATATTGGTCGTGTTATGAGTGTGTTCTGTGTCCTCTGCTGTTCTTCCACTGCTCAAACCGTGCTCTCTGTATTTCTTTAATCTCTTTTCCATTATTTCCCTTTCATCTCTACTTTCCATTTCTCCATCACAAACCTTTTTTTTTTTACAGGAGGAAGGTGAACTGCAGGTTTGTGAAGCTCCTCTAGCGTTGTATTTGAATGTGCTGTTTGTCTGGCTGTGTGTTTGTATCACCTGAAGCACATGTTCTACTTTTTCCGTAAAACCACTTCTCTAGAAAGGCACAAACCACATAACTCTGCCCCATAAACCCTACAGTAGTCAGGGGGAGGTGGTGCAAAGCCTTGCAGCACTTTATTCAATTAATCTCAACAAGACGAATAAATTATTGTAATTAAACTGTAATTTAATTTAGGATTCTCTAAATTAATACAGTGCTGCAAAGCTACTCACATCCTGATTAAGTTTAGCACACAAGCTCCATCCCTCACGGTTGTCATTCCCACATGGATGCATGTTTGTTCATAGTTGCATAACCTTCAAATATATTTTTTAACAGTAAAGATATCTGGGGTTTTTATTTATCAAGTTTCTCCAGGAGCTCAATAACTGTAACAACAACAAATATGTTTTGAGTGAATACACAAAAAAGCTAAATCCTCAGCTATAAAGTATTCATACTCTGAGACACTTGATAAACACTAGCCCTTAAAGTCAGAAGGACTGTTTGTGTGTGTGTTGTGGATGTGTGATGAGCCTCCGTGTGTTTTTCGTTTCATCTGTGCAGAGAAGGCGACTGGTGGCTGGCTCGCTCCCTGACCACTGGAGAGAGCGGTTACATCCCCAGCAATTATGTGGCTCCATCTGACTCCATCCAGGCAGAAGAGTAAAACCTCCTTTTTCCTCCTTACTCTTCCTTTTCAATCTGTGTTTCATCAAGCACGTGAAAGCTATGACACTCAAATACTTGATTCTATAAAATAATCTTGCTTTTTTATTCGATTTATTTGATGATGTTTGCCTATTTTTCCAGAGTAAAATTAGACAATTAAGACACTCATGTCCGTCCGTTTAATATGAATCTACACCTAGCATACGTTAGCTTGGCTTAAAATAGAGACTAGCAACAGGGGAAAACTGCTACCCTGGCCTCTGTCCAAAAGTAACACATTCCACCTATGTTGACCCTTAAAGCTCACTTATTAACACACTATATTTTGAGTAAATACTGCATCTGTAAAATACTTAGTGCAGAAATGTAAATGAAGCGGTCATGAGTGTTTTTTGGCTAGCTGTTTCCCTCAGTTTCGAGGCTTATGCTATGCTAACTGGCTTTAGCTTCGTATTGACCGTACAAACATGAGTGGTATTAATCATTGCATTTAAGTCTAGAAAAGAAAGTAAATAAATGTATTTTCCAAAATATGGAAGTATTCATTGAAATGTCTCTGCTACGTTGACTGTTTTCTTCTCCTTGGAGACATGCACTGCTGTTCTTTACTTGCTAACCTGCTTGCTTGAACAATCAAGTCACACAAACTACTTTATACTTTTCTAACAACTCAATTTTTCACTTTTCCTCCTGCCTCTCCAGTCATCTCAGACTGACTCTAGAGTCCAGGTAAGCAGCTGTTGCACAGTAGGCATTAGTATGCATTGCATCTGGTATGCAAAGACATTCTGAAAACATGAGCAATAACTGACCCTCGCTTCGTCATTCCTTCTCTTCCACACCCACATTCATCATCGCCCCCTCACCAACCTGTTCCCTGTGTGTCGCATGTTTTTCTTTCTCAACCTCACCAGGTGGTACTTTGGCAAAGTCACTCGCCGCGACTCTGAGAGGCTGCTGCTAAGTTTAGAGAACAGGAGAGGGACTTTCCTGGTGCGAGAGAGTGAGACCACCAAAGGTAAGCATGTGGAGCCACAGAAGCTAACTCATCATTATTCTGCCTCTGTAGACCGGACGTGAGGGTATGAAACCTCAAGTCGTGACCTAAATGTGTTCTTAGCATCGAGTTACATAAAGTGTGCAGTATAGAAAGTTTGATTCAAATGCTTTAACATTAAATAAATATCATTATCTTTTATGAAAAACACATTTTCAAAGCTTTGAATCAGAATGAGACATTTGAGGAATTGGCTTTGGTGTAAATGGTAAATACAAAGACATAGAAAGAGGAATATGTTTTTAAAAAGGAGCCCAAAATAGTACTGTTATAAAAACTATTTTAACAAATTATGAATGAAGACAATATTTACAGTAAAAGATAATAGAAAATAAAATGTGTCAAATACTATATTCAAAGTGGAGAGCTGTTAAGATTGACGGTATTAGAAATGAGCAATGTGTTGTTCTGATACCTATTCTGATTTGCATGTTATCAATTTGATTTATTACCGAAACTTGCTTATCGTTTTGCACCTGAAGCAACAAAATATGTCAAATAATACACAGTTCTATTAAAACTAAACCTAAGGGGCTCAATAGGGTTATGCGTTGTTTGGCTTTCTCTAGCAGAACAGGGGTTTAACAAAAACTATTGGAGGGTCAGTTTGTAAATATTTAATGTGTCAAGACCTGGGGAAGAAGACGTTATTATTCAATCTATGGTAGGCCTATACAATCGTACCCAAGTACATTTGTACAAAATTGACTTAATGCAACTTTTTGTCAAATGTAGAAGTGTTTGTGAAAGCTACTTCGTGTTCTCTTGCATGAGATCTGAACTTTTCAAACATTCAGGTCTCAAACATGAGGCTCATGAAAAGTATTACCCAAAAATGTCACCAAGAAGATGAAAGTGAATTCTGTTTAGCATTAAGAAGTGACACCCTGCTGTTCGTGGTGGTGTGGGTGCAGAAGAGAGACTATTTGGACAGATGGGAAAAGGTTGGATGAGACGCCTGTGGGACTGGAGATGGTTCTGATAGTCAGCTTCTCTGATGCAGAGACACATTCCCCTCAGCTAGTGTGTAAGAGTGTGTGATTTGTACACATGTAAATTACAGGGCTCCCGTAGTTTCCTATTATGGGATTTCTATGTCAGCTCGGCGTTGAATGAGAAAAGGGACAAGGTGGGGATGGAGGGGTGGAGGGGGGTGAGTAGAGTGAGTTGGGGGGGGAGGGTATTGGGGGGGGGTTAGCCCGAATTAGGTCAGTGTGGAGCTGAGGACTGTGCAACCACCGGTCCACATCGTACAGTAGCTACAATACTCTGTTTATTTAACCTGACTGATGCTGCCCTCTGGTGGTGTAATGACCACATTGTCACCAAAACGTTAAAGCTTAATTTCTCCTTTTTACATCCATGCAAACACGTGTATAACCCCATATCATTATAATTCGTATTTATGAATGTTTTCTTCTTTCCAGGTGCCTACTGTCTGTCTGTGTTGGACTATGACAACACCAAAGGGCTGAATGTGAAGCACTACAAGATCAGGAAGCTGGACAGCGGAGGCTTTTACATCACATCACGCACACAATTCAGCAACCTGCAGCAGCTGGTCAACCACTATCGCAGTGAGTCTTCTTTTCTCTTATTGTCATATTTGTGTTTTTTGACACTTGCTTTGTTTCCTGTACCCTAAAGATATCACTCTGTAGTTTAGAAAGAAGCAGGAATTGTCTTTATACCACATTTCTTATCTTGTGTTTCACAGAGCACGCTGATGGGCTGTGTCACAGTCTATCAGACATTTGTCCGGTTCTGAAGCCTCAGACTCAGGGCTTATCTAAGGACGCCTGGGAGATCCCCAGAGACTCCCTCCATCTGGATCTGAAGCTCGGACAGGGCTGCTTTGGAGAGGTCTGGATGGGTAAGCCGTGCTTTGATCTATGTCTTGAAAAGAAAAACTGAACCTCTGAAATATTCTGCAGGTTTTCTGTCTTTCTGTGGAGAACATAGCTGTTACTGCTCACTGAAAAAGGATGTTCGAAGGCACACTTCCAGTTAAATATTTACAAACTGTGTGAAGAGCAAAGTGCATTTAGAAGTTGCATTCTTCAGATTTTTCCCCAAGAAAATGCATTGGATTTCTTTCACTTTCCTTAAATGCTTGTGTTGTTACTGCTGCTCCTAACTGACAATCCACACTCTTTTTAGGAAACACTTACAGTATTTCTTATTTTACTTTACATTGCATTTAGCTGACACTTTTATCCAAAGTGACTTACAATAGGTGCATTCGACCAAGAAGATACAAACTAGAAGAAACCAGAATCATATACAGTGGGGCAAAAAAGTATTTAGTCAGCCACCAATTGCGCAAGTTCTCCCACTTAAAAAGATGAGAGAAGCCTGTCATTTTCATCCTAGGTATACCTCAACTATGAGAGACAAAATGAGAAAAAAAAATCCAGAAAATCACATTGTCTGATTTTTAAAGAATTTATTTGCAAATTATGGTGGAAAATAAGTATTTGGTCAATAACAAAAGTTCATCTCAAAACTTTGTTATATTATATACCCTTTGTTGGCTATGACAGTGGTCAAACGTTTTCTGTAAGCCTTCACAAGGTTTTCACACACTGTTGCTGGTATTTTGGCCCATTCCTCCATGCAGATCTCCTCTAGAGCAGGGGTCCCCAACCCCCGGTCCGCGGACCTGTACCGGGCCGCGGAGGTGTTACTGCCGGGCCGCGAAATAGCTGTGAGTTTATCGTAATATTTGCAGAATTATAAATATCTAAAAATATTCTATCAAAAAAATTATATTTTAATATATATATATATTTAATATTTTTATTTTATACCAGTCATATTATTTCATCCAAAACATAAACAAATAAATCAAAATTGGTTAGCATAAGGTCTCAGCCTCTCGTGCGCAGATAAAGTTACAGGTGGTGCGCCAATAGGAAGTGGAGCACACAGGAGACAACCGTTTAATCGCAGTCTGTTATGTTTGTGGGGGAATGGCAGTGCATACATTATTTGAGATATATTTCTAACTCGGACTTCATTTTAAGGACATTGCGGCCAGGGGTGTAGAGCTATTTTTTTTTTTTTTATAAAGCCTCCGTCACTTCATGAAATGGCTGCAGCATCAGGGGGCAGCCTCTGAGAAGTGCAGCATCAGCGCGTACACACCGCCTTCACTGTGTTCCCCACTGCAGGCTGCTACGTTTCAACCACACACACCTCTACACACACACACACACACATCGAACGTCCCGATTATTCCCCCTATTACTCGTTGTGTGAAAGAAATGTCCGATCACAAAGGCGCATGATGTGTGTGTGTATGTGCTCTGCTCAGCTCTGCTGTGTGTGTGTATGTTCGGTGTGTTTGTGTGTGTCCAACAACGGCATTTGTTTTCAAATTACCATGAACAGTAATTTACACACATCTGGCCAACTCCATAGGTATGTGGGTGTTCCCAAAAGAAGTTAGTTTAATCTTAATCTCGATGTAGTGCTAAATGCTGTCGGAGTGCACCGGAACGAACGCCCCGGTATGACGTTATTATGGCTGGCAAGCAAGCCCAGGGGTCTCACTGGCATTTCAGTTATATCAATATGTGTACAGTGGTCCTAATTTGTTTTAATTGTATCCTGGTTTTAAACTTTGTTAATATGTTTTGGATGCATATTGTTATATTATGTGTTCAGGCTGTTACATACAATTAGCCACTGTTGCCACCTATATTAGGCTATATTATATATTATATTAATATTTGTAAAGCGGTCCTAATTTTTTGTTTTAATTGTATCCTGGTTTTAAACGTTGTTAATATGTTTTGGATGCATATTGGTATTTCTTCAGGCTGTTAAATACAATTAGCCTCTGTTGCCACCTGCTGGTGAGTAAATATTCAAATCAGTTAAAATTGACAACCGGTCCGCAATTATTTTTAATGTATCTGCCGGTCCTTGGCACAATAAAGGTTGGGAACCCCTGCTCTAGAGCAGTGATGTTTTGGGGCTGTCGCTGGGCAACACGGACTTTCAACTCCCTCCAAATATTTTCTATGGGGTTGAGATCTGGAGACTGGCTAGGCCACTCCAGGACCTTGACATTTTTCTTACGAAGCCACTCCTTCGTTGCCCGGGCGGTGTGTTTGGGATCATTGTCATGCTGAAAGACCCAGCCACGTTTCATCTTCAATGCCCTTGCTGATGGAAGAAGGTTGTCACTCAAAATCTCACGATACATGGCCCCATCCATTCTTTCCTTTACACGGATCAGTCGTCCTGGTCCCTTTGCAGAAAAACAGCTCCAAAGCATGATGTTTCCACCCCCATGTTTCACAGTAGGTATGGTGTTCTTTGGAGGCAACTCAGCATTCTTTCTCCTCCAAACACGTCTAGTTGAGTTTTTACCAAAAAGTTATATTTTGGTTTCATCTGACCATATGACATTCTCCCAATCCTCTTCTGGATCATCTAAATGCTCTCTAGCAAACTTCAGACGGGCCTGCTCTCTGCAGGTCATTGACTAGGTCCCCCCGTGTGGTTCTGGGATTTTTGCTCACCGTTCTTGTTTCTCATTTTGACCCCACGGGGTGAGATCTTGCGTGGAGCCCCAGATCGAGGGAGATTATCAGTGGTCTTGTATGTCTTCCATTTTCTAATAATTGCTCCCACAGTTGATTTCTTCACACCAAGCTGCTTACCTATTGCAGATTCAGTCTTCCCAGCCTGGTGCAGGTCTACAATTTTGTTTCGAGTGTCCTTTGACAGCTCTTTGGTCTTGGCCATAGTGGAGTTTGGAGTGTGACTGTTTGAGGTTGTGGACAGGTGTCTTTTATACTGATAACGAGTTCAAACAGGTGCCATTAATACAGTTAACAAGTGGAGGACAGAGGAGGCTCTTAAAGAAGAAGTTACAGGACTGTGAGAGCCAGAAATCTTGTTTGTTTGTAGGTGACCAAATACTTATTTTACAGAGGAATTTACCAATTCATTCATTAAAAATCCTACAATGTGATATCCTGGATTCTTTCCCCCCATTCTGTCTCTCATAGCCAAAACATTTCAAGTGCTACTCAACTGGCTTTAGATAAGCCAGTCCTTTATCAGTATATAAGTGCTTTGTTAGTAATCCTTTGTTAGTCATTGTATCGCTCGAAGTGGAGTCTAAAGAGATGAGTTTTGAGTCTGCGCCGGAAGATGTGTAAGCCTTCTGCTGTCCTGATTTCAATGGGGAGCTCATTCCACCATTTTGGAGCCAGGATAGCAAACCCACGTTTTTGCTGACGGGAACTTGGGTCCCCCTCGCAGTGCGGGTGCAGTGAGCTGTTTGGCTGATGCAGAGCGGAGTGCACGTGCTGGGGTGTACGGTTTAACCATGTCCTGGATGTAGGAAGGGCCAGATCCATTCGCAGCATGGTACGCAAGTACCAGTGTCTTGAAGTGGATTCTAGCAGTTACTGGAAGCCAGTGAAGGGAGCGGAGGAGCGGCGTGGTGTGGGAAAATGTTGGAAGGTTGAAGACCAGACGAGCCGCTGCATTCTGGATGAGCTGCAGAGGTCGGATGGCACATGCAGGTAGACCAGCCAGGAGGGAGTTACAGTAGTCTAGGCGTGAGATGACGAGAGCCTGGACCAGAAGTTGCGTGGCTTTCTGGGTCAGCTGGGGACGTATCCTCCTGATGTTGTAAAGCGTGTATCTGCAGCAGCGGGTTGTGGCAGCGATGTTTGCAGTGAAGGACAGTTTGTTATCGAGGGTCACACCCAGATTATTTAATTGTCCTGGTCAAATAGACAAATTATCAAAGTGAATAAACAGCTAAACAAATTGTATATCAGTACTAGGTGTATTGATGCTAATTTTCCTAAAAATTGAAATGTAATAATTGCTTTATTATGTTGCTTATATTATCCCAATATATTCCAATTAATGAATGCTTTATTATTATATGGCCTTTTTTTTCTTCCTCAGATTCTTGCCAATACCCCGGCCTTGCATCTACCAATTTCACAGGAGAAGCTAAATGCTTTAACCATTTAAAAAAAAAAAGCTTTTTCAACCATTTGCCTTCACATTTGCCACATTTAATAACCTATATATAACTATTTTTACAGTACTGTATACATCATATTTTTCTTGTTAAACCTGGTAGCCTCTTAATAGTTTTCATATACTCTGATTTGAAACATGTGGAATTCAGATGTTCAGAAACTAACAATCTTTCCTCCTCTTCTCTGTGCTGACTAAAGAAAGGCAGTCACAGCTGGTTGAAAAAGCACAAGTTTAGCATCACTATGTCTGTGATAGTGATTTCCTTTGGATTTTCTATGACCTTATGCTTTAAGTTGATAATACTTTATCAATTCCTACATTTGACTCACATCTCCTTTTTTAAATATTTTTTTTAGGAACGTGGAACGGTACAACACGGGTGGCAATAAAAACCCTGAAGACCGGCACCATGTCCCCCGAGGCCTTCCTGATGGAAGCCCAGGTCATGAAGAAACTGAGACATGAAAAGCTGGTCCAGCTCTACGCCGTGGTGTCGGAGGAGCCCATCTACATCGTCACGGAGTACATGGGACAAGGTCGGCAAGGACTTTCACATACATTATATATAAATACATTTATAACACTTTTTTGCAGAAGAATAACCAGTAATGTTCTTCATTATGTTTTTAAAAAAATGTAAAGAATAAAGGATATGCACAATAGCCAATAGCTAAGGCAACGCATTATACCTAAGACATTACAAAAAGAAGTAAAATAGTGCAAGAGATATAATTTCTGCAAATACTGTAAACTGCAGGAATACACAAAAAAAGGGAATACGATAAAAAATAATATAAATGAAGTACTGTGAATGACAATAAATACTTTTAGTGTTTACACTCTTATAATTTATAAATATGTGGCTACTGTATATGCATTAAACAGTTAATAGTTGTAGCTTAGTTTTTAAACTGTATGAGTAAATGTGTACTTGGTTTGTTTACATTAGGAGCCAATAAAAGCCAGGTCAAACCATGATGCATTTACTGCCTGCAAAACAAATGTATTATCATTTAAAAAAAAACATTAAATACATTTTATTACATACAAAAATACAATTAATGACAACAGCTCCAGCAGTGTTATGCTAACCTGCAGTATGTGTCTGCTAACAGGTAGCTTACTGGATTTCCTGAAAGGCGACATGGGTAAAATGCTCCGCCTCCCTCAGCTGGTGGACATGGCCTCACAGGTCAGCACGTTCATGTTCTGCAGAATGACCTAAATCACTTCAAAATTGTAATTCTGGTGTTTTCCTTCAGTTTAGACAATCACAAAGCTTTGTCTGTTTCTCAGATTGCTTCGGGGATGGCGTATGTGGAGCGGATGAACTATGTGCACAGAGACCTGAGAGCTGCTAACATCCTGGTGGGAGATAACCTGGTTTGCAAAGTGGCTGATTTTGGTCTGGCTCGCCTCATTGAGGATAATGAATATACTGCTAGGCAAGGTAAAACCAATGTACAATGGTGTAGAGTTCAAGCATTTGTTTTTCTGTACACTACTTCTCAATGCAGCACACTGGTTTCCAATCTTGTATACAGCTTCTGACCTCTTAAAGTGAAGTAGTATGTATTTGGTACCACACGTGTTATGTTAGGGCTGCTCGATTATGGCAAAAATCATAATCTCAATTATTTCGGTCAATAATTGTAATTGCGATTATTAAATGCGATTATTCATTGACTTTGAAAACATCCATTTATTGGAGAAAAACAATTTGAAGTATGTTTTTAACAGTTGATTACCATGAACTTTAAGTATAATTAAATTGAAACACCAAAAAAAAAAAGAAAGAATTATAATAAAAAAATAATCGTTTTATTTCGATTACGTTTTTTTCGTAATCGTTGCAAGCCATAATCGTAATCGCGATTTAAAATACGATTCATTCCGCAGCTCTAGTGTGTATTGAGTTATAAGCAATTAAACCAAAAAGATTGTTGTGCCTTTGTTTTGGTCTGTGCTGCAATGATTTACTTTTAACTTTCTTATAAACCTGTCGTCCTGTAGGAGCCAAGTTTCCCATCAAGTGGACGGCTCCTGAGGCGGCTCTGTACGGCCGCTTCACCATCAAATCTGACGTGTGGTCCTTCGGGGTCCTGCTGACTGAACTGGCCACCAAAGGACGGGTGCCCTATCCAGGCAAGAACCATTTTCATTTTGACAATTATGTTAAAACTAAATAACACACTTTTTTTAGTCCACTCTTTAGTCCACCTTACAGGTTTCTACCAAGTACAAAAGTGTGTTGATTTTCTAATGCATCGCGCCACAGGCTGTCAGAAGTACATTAGTCTCTTATAAAGAAGCTTTATGCAACATGTAAATGTGGGTTATGGCAGGCTATATTTTAGACAAATTAGACTATTCTTATGCAACTGGCCCTTGAAGTGAGTTGCTGACTTCATGCTCCACTAATCCAACAGTCACATGATTTATGACTGGCAGTCTGTTAGTCATAAGGCATTATATAATTCAAATTGCTTTTATCATACCTTTGCTCCGCCAGGTATGGTGAACCGGGAAGTGTTGGACCAGGTGGAGCGCGGATACAGGATGCCGTGCCCAGCAGAGTGCCCTGAATCCATGCATGATCTGATGCTGACCTGCTGGAGGAAAGAGCCCGAGGAGAGGCCCACCTTCGAGTACCTGCAGGGCTTCCTGGAGGATTACTTCACCTCCACAGAGCCTCAGTACCAGCCAGGAGAGAACCTGTAACTGGGCTGAACGTGGAAATGTGCATGTGTCACGCATGTGCAAACTGAGCATGTGCATCTATCTACTTCAGAGTGCATGGACAAGTATGTGTGAGGGGATGTATGTACAGAAGAACGGGGCAGAAAGCCGGCTGCAATCTGGGTCCAAAGGGTAAACATCAAGGAGTATCAGTGGGGCAACAAACTCATCAGCAACATTTAGTTCCTGCCTCTTTTCCAAAGTCAGCTCCAACATGCCAGCTGTCAAAAGACTCACCTGTGGTATTATTCGTGCATTTTTCATACAGTACTGTGTAATTTTGTCCGTCAGTCAAATCACCAACATACTATACACGCCAAGCAGGTTCTTCTACCTTCCTTGTGTTTCTAAGGAGCCATGGAGATGTACATTCCCTATGCACTGTCAGCTTCAACACTGCAGGTGGCACCAGACAATGACATAAAAGACTGCATAGGGGTTAACCATGGGGGGTCCAGAGAATGAATGTTGGATCCAAGTGTTGCCCCGCTAAAAGCACCACTTCAGGATGTCTATTTTTACCCCATTTTCTTTGGGACACTATTCAAAAATGTGTATGGTCAGTCTGTCTTCCATTTTGCCACTTGAGAAGCAACTATTTTGGTATGTACAATAACGTCCCAGGATATAGTGGGTTTTATTTCCTTATTAGACCTGGATCGACTGGAATATATTCAGGTGAACATTGTTATTTTGTAATCATGCTTCCCCTGTGCTTCATTTCGGCTGGTTTCCAAACTGCTGTGAGATGTAATAAGAGACTAACACCCTTGATTCTCATAAGAGTGTGTAGTCTCACTCGCCAATTGGACGATTTGGTTTATCGCTGTGACCAATATACAGCTCAACTCAAAGAAGAGACGAGGCAGGTTTTCTAATTGTGACTTTTCTTACAAACAAATGGCTACTGATCACTATTGGTCATCTCAGGATGGAGAAGACTACAATTCTGCTGCAAGGATTTTTGTGCCAATGAAAATCTCTTTTGTACTCTCTTATACTGTGTAAAAGTGTATTTTACTACTCTGCTTTTCTTACTATGAAGTTTGACTTGTTGTAAGCATTTCCTAAAGGATAATCCACTGTTTTGAGATTCTACACCTGTGTACAGTACCGACCGGCTTATCAGCATGGTTTCAAGGCGCTGATTTGTTTTCAAGCATTCAAATTAAAAATCAGGTGAATCCTACTGTCTCCTTTCAGGTTTGACCTTCATTTATATGAAGAGTTCTTCAATCAGCCAGTATTTCCCTAACTAGTGCATCTTTGTGCGCCATCGTACACTGGAGATTTTATTTGTTTCCTTTAACACATGAGACAAACAGTGATATTACTCTGAGTATTGTTATGCCTTCTTCCAGCCTGTAGGAGGCAGACCAGGAAGCCCTAGCATGTATAGCAAATAAATTGGCATCGTGAAACTAAATTGTAAATATCCGCAATGCTAATATTTTTGTACATATACATCATCTTTATAATTTATTCCTTTTAAAATAACCCATTGGATTTTGGCATCATTCTTTGAAACGTTAATGTGTATGGTACTTTTATGGGTTAAATAACGCCAATAACAATATAAATATATATTATACAAACACTTTTTGTGCACGTATTTCTGTGAAACTTATCTTGGTTGAACATTTTCAATATGACTTGAATTGGTGAGGAGAACTGCTCTGTATCCCCTGACTCACAACATTGATTACTTGCCAGAAACGGATCATCCACCAGCATGATTCCCATAAAAAAATCACAACCACAAATGATTACATCTTGATAATCTCTGAATCATCATGGTGACTGGTAAATGAGCAGGTTTCATCATGGTTTAACATTCTCTGTTTCTCTGGGGACATCTGATGAATAGTTTGTGTTTGTGTTGCAATCTTTGGCACCTCCACACTTTTTTTAATGGACATGTAAAGCTTGTTGTTCATAAAGCACTACACTCTATTATTAATGACTCCATACAGAAGATGATGTGACTGCCACGGATGAAGGGAGTTTGATTTCTGTGCTGCGTCTACTGTGTCCTGTGGACATGGGGTTATGCCACAATGAATGCATTGACCTGCTTGGGCGTAGTCAGGCTGGCATCGTGCCCTTCTTTTCCTTACCTGCCCCTTTCACCGAATGCTTATATGAGCAAAGTGCACGGAAAAAAAGATCATATTGTATGTATGTTGCAGCCTTGCTTAAAGTTAAGGGCATTTCCTGTTGGGTATACTGTGGGTCTTCTTTCTGGCTATGCAGATATTTTTTTTTAAATCTCTGATATTCCTACATTTACTCTTTTCTATTGTATCTAATGGGAATGTTCAGATAAATAGCTCTTTGTTAAATCCTACTGATTATTGTTCAAATTTGAAATTACATTTGAATAAAATTTGTATATTGCCAACTGTATCCTTCGTGTTTATCAACTGAATGAATGTGGTTCCTAAAATCAGGACGATATTGCTGAAATTATGTTTGAAATGAGTCAAGTCGATGATCAAAGGTTCATACAGCTGCAGAATAATATTGTAAACTATCTAATCCACAATTATCATTAGTAATGATCATTTGTGGAAAGTGAGCTTGCTATTATCAAAGCATGATTAGATCCAAGTATACGTTAATGTTAATGGTTTAATACTGATTTGAAAATAATAAAATAAATATTTATGTTATGTTTTTGTATATCAATTTGGTAGTTTTTCTTGATTTCTGATTCTGAAAATACACTAAACAGGGAATAAAAAAAGGAACATTATTATTGTTGTTGTTAGAATTTTAGATTTGAAGATACCAGAGCCCTCATGTATCAGTGATTGCTACATATCCTCAGGCTAATCATATCAGCTAACCCCACCCGGTGGTCACGTGCCGCCGGTGCTCGCGCGCTGTGTGTAGAATTACCAGAAGGTCCCGGAAGAGGCTCCTCGTGCAGAATAGAGCGAGGTGCAGGTGAGCTCTCCCGCACCATGTACCTGTAAACAAAGAGAAACAACATGGAAACAATAGCCAGGATACAGTTGAATGGAAACCGGGATCAAACACGACTTCGTAGCAGGTAAAGGACGCATTTTACTCCTCGAAACGGTCCATGTTTAACTATTGAGGACTGAGGAGTACATATTGTGTTGCTTGTTTTTCCATTGTAAGGAAGGCGGGTTTCTTGTTTTTTTCGTGAGTTGTCTTAAAAGTTTGCCATACGGTTTTGTAGCATTACACAAGGCTGGGGCTTTCTCTTTAGCTAAGGTGAATGATTTAACAATGATAATTCTCGTTTTATAATTGCTATTTTTATTTTGCCCTGTTTTCACTGATTCTTTAACTTCAATCAGTTTATTCTCCCAATATAGGTCAGTACCGTTTTTATTACATATAGTTAAACCAAGTTTGCTGGGGAAATTATTTGCTTCTTCCTAGTCAACTCCCACTGTAACATATGTCTTCATGTATGAATACATTTGTTGGTATTACAGCTCTATGTAAGCCATATTTTCTGTCCACATATGTCGGCTCTGTTGGCTTTCTGCTGTATCTGGCTGCTAGCTCTTGGAAACATGTTGTGACTGCAACCTGCTTCAGTACCACGCCTTCCTGTTCATTTGCCAGCTTCCTATCTTTGTGTGGTTTTATAACATTGCAAAGGGTAGGTTTTAATGTCTCACTGCAACCCGGTTGAAGCCAGATTTAAAAGCAGGAAATCCGAATTGTATTTATCACCCTGCTCCTTTATACCCCTCTCATTCGGTTTGTTCTCTTTCTGTTTTTCTATGTCTGTCTCCAAAACCTGCCAGGCTGCAGATCGGTGTGTGATCCAACATCCTGATACACACAGCGTAACCAGACACACGGCACAGAGCTTACCCATGAGATAAGGTGGGTCAATCCGATCTAATCAAAGTGTGTGTGTGTGTGTGTGTGTGTGTGTGTGTGTGTGTGTGTGTGTGTGTGTGTGTGTGTGTGTGTGTGTGTGTGTGTGTGTGTGTGTGTGTGTGTGTGTGTGTGTGTGTGTGTGTGTGTGTGTGTGTGTGTGTGTGTGTGTGTGTGTGTGTGTGTGTGTGTGTGTGTGTGTGTGTGTGTGTGTGTGTGTGTGTGTGTGTGTGTGTGTGTGTGTGTGTGTGTGTGTGTGTGTGTGTGTGTGTGTGTGTGTGTGTGTGTGTGTGTGTGTGTGTGTGTGTGTGTGTGTGTGTGTGTGTGTGTGTGTGTGTGTGTGTGTGTGTGTGTGTGTGTGTATTTTTTCATTTTCTGTTTTCACCTGTTCTGGAGCATCAGAGTAAAAATACAGCAGCCTCCTTGAGAATTAGATAAAAGACGATCTTCCACGTTATTTTTAGGTTTGACAGTTTGTCTCGTCTTCACAGGCCCTTTTTATTCTTACAAAATGTTCTCTTATTGTCAGAACACTGGCTCCATTTACAGCGTGTGAGCAGACTTTCACCTTGGTGCAATCTGGATTAATAATTTTAACGTTTCTATTCAAGGGTATCAGAACTAAAATATCCTTCAAAAGTCTAACATTTGAAACACCTCTGGATGGTCATGAACAATTTGAATGATGTTCACCTAAACTGTGCTTTCATGTTCCAGCCTCTGTCGGGATCATTTGTGCCCTTAAGGACTCTCAAGCATTGTTTGCCTTGTTTGCGTTTACTGCAGGTAGTAACTTTTGTTTGAGTAATTGGAACCATGTGCAATACAGGCAGTAATGCAATACCTTTTTAAGACCGAGAAGAGCTTTAGCTGGCTTTAGTAATCGTTGTTTGCATTAGAGTATCATTATGCTCTGTCTCAGTGAATATCTACACGAAACAATGGTTAGGGAAGGATGTTGTTCCTAATAGAAGCTGAAATGCATTTTTCTTCAGGTCCACAAGCACACACACGTAGCAGCAGCAGCAGCAGCTGTAATTATAGAGTGTGTGTCTCAGGTGGAGGCCAGAGGCTGCACATTCAGCAGCAGAGGGGGAGTTGTTGTGAGAGAAATGTCAGGAAATGATGCATGCAGCATTACAGTTGGTTACCGGAATTGTCACCCACAACTTATATACGCATATTGTACTGTTTGCATGTTGTGCAATTCATTTCAATACATTGCTGCAAGAAAAGTGTTAGAATGGAGCTACATGCGGTGCTCTTCTTATTTCAGGGTGATATTTACGTAAAAGATTAACTGAAAATAACCCACCTTAGGTCAATGTTAACAGATTGTGTGTAAGAGCTCATTGTTTCAATAGAAAGGAGATTACTGGAAAACATTCACGCTATATTTGTTTCGTCTTTTTAATTGTGTAGACATTGTCTTTAAAGCGACTTTACTGACTAAATTGTGTTGTTCCAACTTAAGTAAGGATGAAGTGTATTTCTATTCATTCTACATTTCAGTGTAGAGCCACGTCAGTTAGACGGGAAACTTATCTGCAGCTATTAATACATGAATGGTTGTTTCCTGTCTCTCAAATGGGATACTTCACTGCCTAACATTTTCTTACATTTAACTGCCTTTGGACTTTAGCTTGTGTAAAGCAAGGTATCTGAACGTCATGTTGGCTGTTATTAATTATGATAACTGTTTTTCTTAGTTTTGATAGAACAAACCATTAATCAAATAAGGGAGACAATAATCTGCAGATGAATCTATGAAAGATATCCTCAGTTGCAGCTCTACTACTTGTTTTAGTTTTCAGTCAAATAATAAATTCATGGTGCTTCATTACTCTGAACTGCATGCATTTTTCAGCGGTGTGATACATATCAATGAGTCATTAAATCCAACTTTATTTATATAGCACTTAAGCATAATGAAAGGTGCTTCACAGACAAAACAATACATATAAAGACTAACCCATTAGTTCATGAAAGAGCAACACTTTTCAGTCATGCAAAGCACTTAATAACCACATCACTTAATATAAACAGATGTAAATATAATTAAAAAAGCTTTGTCTACTCTTAAGGCTCTGACTGGTCTCTTAAAGCTATTCTGTCAATGCAAGACATTCTCATTAATAGTAGCTTTTATTTTAAATCATACCACATATAGTTGTTCTTGTTTGGTTGAATAGTTACATCCCCATTTCGTTTTTAGCCGTATGTTTCTATTGAACTGTGTGTTTGTGGGCACTGACTGACTAACTAAGTAAATGACAGGCGCCCCTGCTGAGGCTGTGTGAGGATGACACACCAGCTGTGGGAGGGCTGTTCAGTTAAGAGCTGTAAAAAAGGCAAAGATACCACAAAAACCACATTGAGGAAGTTAGTAGTGACTCATCTGTCCGTGTGACAAACAAGTCCGACACATTTAGACATCTGGACTATAATTAGGGACAGGAGCTTTACCAAAGAAGGTAGAAGCACCAATGTTAACAACAAGGACTTTGTAACCCTTTGATCATTAACACTAATCTGATCGCAATTATTTCCAGGTAGGAAGTTTTTTAAAAACCTGATTGAACCTCCTCGTTTACAGAAGGCACCAGAAGGACTGAACAGTCGCCGTCCTCCACGATGGCGAACCAGGACGCCGGCAACCCTTCACACGCCTCGTTTGAGAACTTCGTCCTAGCCCAGACTTGTAAGGATGTGAAGCATCACTTCGATGTGCTCTGCAAGCAGCTGAATCTCAATCCTAAGGAGTTTGGGAGTTTCTACATCAGGTTAAAAGAAAAGCTAAACTACTGGAAGGCCAAAGCCCTGTGGAAGAGGCTGGACCAAAGAGCCGCTCACACGGACTACCAGCAAGGACAAGTGTGCACCAAAAACAAGGTAGGGGGAACCAGTGAATAATCGTTCTCTTTAGATTATATATATATTCATTTGTGTTTCCATCATGACTAGAAATAAAGAAATGTTCCTTCCTATTTTCTTCTATTTTCATTTTGTGGTTTTTTTCGTTCAGTTTTGAAAATGATAGTTTCATTTGTTCATGATGAAAATGTACTTCATCATTTGACCCATACTGAACAGGGTCAGCGGGGACCCATGATCAGGGCTGTCCACATTTCAAAAAGTACAATGGAATATGACCCGAAAAGAAAACTTGTGCTTTTCTAATATTGTATTTCTTAAATATATATGGTAACATATATTACACGGTAGTATTCATGTGTTAATAAGCCAAATTAATTCAGTCAATTCAAGTTTAAAACATGTTCAAACATATCTTTGTTGATAAAAAAACAAAAAAAAACGGACTTATTACAAGCTAGAAATACACCCTTCATATTTCCCCTTGTTATAAGCACTCTGAGGCTTCTGTTTCAAGGAGTGAGCTTCCAACAATATAAATGAAACCCTATGGAGACCTGTATCCATATGTTTGAGTATCAAGCACAATTGACTTGCATTTGATTGATTTTGATCTTTTAAAACTTAACTTTTGAGGCAATATACCATGTACCTTTGTATATATATTTTTCTGTATGTGGCGCTCAGTGAAAAGAGTTTGGACACACCCCTGATGTACATGCTGATTCTGGAGAGGGGGAAAAGGAACAATAAAAGAATACAAAAATGTATAACTTTAAACCGCCATTTTACCTTTTGTAATACTTGGTTGGGATTGGATCATGTATGAGTCGTTGTCCATTCATCCTCTTATCGTGCTAAACTTTTGGCCCTTGCTGATTATTAGATTAAGACCGACCTTGTTCTTTCCTGTTGGATTAATATAATGACACACTTTTAAGAAACTCTGAAAAACAAGGCTGCAAATAAAAAAAAATGGAAACTTGAGTAGAAAATAAAATAGATATAGCCTTAAAACATTGTGCAAGACTTCAAACCTTGTTTTTAGATGTCATGCTTTGAAACACTATTCTATATCCATGCCATCATTTCCAGCAATTTCAAGGTTGTACTGATCGGCTCATTTATTAATAATAATAATAATATATTTCATTTATATAGTGGGTCTTTACATTTAGGGTAATGCATGCTTTGTGTTGTCGTGACGCCAGCCCAAACAACAACGTTTCCTCATGCTCTGATTGCCATGTTATCTGCCCTGTCTGTTTGTCTCTCTCTCAGTGTCTGGTGCTGGGGGCGGGGCCATGTGGGCTGCGGACGGCCATCGAGCTGGCGCTGCTGGGGGCTCAGGTGCTGGTGCTGGAGAAGAGAGAGTCTTTCTCCAGGAACAATGTCCTCCACCTGTGGCCCTACACCATCTGCGACCTGCGCAGCCTCGGAGCCAAGAAGTTCTACGGAAGATTCTGCACGGGGTCTCTGGATCACATCAGTGAGTGACTAATGGTGGTCCTGTAGAGCGCACTAACCACAGTCACCCCCGCCGGCCACCAGTTGATGGTCACTGATGTATGGCATGTAAATACTTTGGGAGTTTGAAATGGATTGAATAACCTTATTGCATCAACGGGGCAATAACAAGGCCATACTTTACTACGATGCTTTTCAAAGTGTTGGAATAGGTTCCCTAAAATGTGACAAATATAAAGTGGAACTTCCCCAATTGTGCTCATCAAAGTGGGAACAAAGTTGTAGGATTGTCAAACAATGTCAATTCCTGAAAAGGCCAGAATGAACTCTGTTAATTGATGTATTAATAATATGATAATTGATCAGGCACAGTGTCGTTTTGAAAATGATAATCTTAAGTCCCAAGCTCCTCCAACAATGCAACATACATGAGACATAAACAATCAAAAATAGTGCAAAAAAAGAACATGTAGTGTTGGAGAGGAGCTCGAGACACGGCAGCCTCTCTCCGGCAGAAACAGGAATGCTGTAACTAGAGATGTCCCGATCCGATCGCGTGATCTAGAGATGTCCCGATCCGATCACGTGATCCGGGATCGGGACATCTCTAGATCTAGATTTATTTTTATTTTTTTTTAAAATACTTTATTTTATTTTTTAATTGTTACAAAACAAAAATGCCCATGTTCAAGTCTTAAAGTCATCCTGAGGCCTTAGTTTTGGTTTCAAATGACACAACATCATGTATGTGTTGCTTCTTTGGGGCTTGTTTTCATAGACCTGGTTGCTTATTTCTCTCAAATCTGGCAACAGAGTGGGCGCAGTGTCTAATTGTAGCAGTAAGCTAACGAGTACTGATGAGCTTTATTTAGTTTTGATCCAATGCTGCACAACTGAACTGATCCAATGCTGCTGTGAAAAAAATAAGCTATATCCATGTTGGATAGAATATCCAATTTAAATAAAAAAAAAAACCTTAAGAGACAACTTGAATGCTTTTTTTCTATTTTTTTCTCTTATTGCATTGCATAAAGATCGGATCGGGAAAAATCGGTATCGGCAAATTGTCAAAATCAAATGATCGGAATCGGATCGGGAGCAAAAAAGGTGATCGGGACATCCCTAGCCGTAACTATATGACAACGGTTTCAAATCAGCATCTGTTAGACAAAAAATGTAAATGAATAACTCAAATAAAACTCCAAACATCTTTCATTGTGTTACTCTGGGGATCTGGGCCGTCATTGGCCTTCAGTTTCCATGAACTTCCTGTTTGCATCACTGACTGTATTTGGTACCTTGAATACCTCAAATAACATTGTGTGTTTTCAGGCATCCGTCAGCTGCAGTTGATCCTGCTGAAGGTGTCCCTTCTCCTCGGGGTGGAGGTGCACACAGGAGTGGAGTTTCAGGGCTTGGTTGAGCCCTCAGGAGAAAACGGTACAAACATCTGTCAAACCAGCAACCTCTTCCCTCGCCCTCTCTCTCATCAGTTGTTGTTATTATGAACCAGCAGAATGTAAAGCATGTGTTTCTGCAGGTTGGAGGGCCAAGCTGCAGCCTGCTTCTCACCCTGCTTCCACCTTCGAGTTTGACGTCTTTATCTCTGCTGGAGGAGGCAGGTTTGTCCCTGATGGTGAGACGAACACTGAGAACCACTTCTATTCTTACCGTTGCACTTGAAGACACAAAGATCTGCATTTAGATATTGTGCAAGAGCTGACGGTTAAACACAGTCACCAACTTCCTCAAGTAGTGATATACAGATAACACGATGTCTCAAGCCCCTATTGTTTTCTAACCCCCACTCTCTCAGGTTTCAGGCATAAGGAGCTGAGAGGCAAGCTTGCTATCGGCATCACAACCAACTTCATCAACAGACACACGGCTGAGGAGGCTCAAGTAGAAGAGATCAGCGGCGTGGCTCGCATTTACAACCAGAAGTTCTTCCAGGAGCTGCACACTGAGATGGGTAGGCATCCAAACAGCAGTGTCACGTACAGCATGTCGGAAGAGGACGTCTTGATATGCAGTGAAGCGGCCCTGTGCTCTTTTTCAGTGAAAAGGGAAGGAAACCTCAAACCAACACATTTCATACCAAAGCTTGCACTTAGCGAGCACATGAGCTATGAAGTAGAGTCTCTAATAAGAATACCAGCGCTTCTGTTTCCATTGTATTGTTCTCCTGCTGTGGCTCGAAGCCTCAAGGAATGAAAGGAATGTTCGCACTGTCACGTCGGGTTCAATGTGAAGTGTGAAAAGGGTAGTGAGGCTGTTCATCTGGTTTGCAATCTTCAGCTCATTTCCTGTAACATGCCGCGTTAACCCTTACGAAAGACATTCTTCCTCCCTAACCTTCTCTTTACCTTTTTTATTTTCTGAACAGACAAATTGTGTGTCACCTTTTAGCACTGTCTGAATGGCTTTTTAATTCTCTACGACCTCCCTGTATCTCTGCCTGCTCCAGTAAATCATATTTAAGCTAGCTAATGAGGCAGAAAACGATCACTCTCAAGCTAACAATGCTTTTAATGTCAGCTTTCCTGATTCTCCTACATTATCTCTCTCTAAGCCCAGCATGCTTTCTCTCCATTTCACACTCCAGGTATTGATCTGGAGAATATCGTCTACTACAAAGACGCCACCCACTACTTCGTCATGACTGCCAAGAAGCAAAGCTTGCTGAAGAAGGGAGTCATTAAACAGGTGAGAACAACACATCCATTACCGAGAGAAAGTGAGACTCCTATTGGCTGCGGCTGCTTCTCTGGAAAAGAGAAACAAGCCAGATGGTGCTCCAGTTTGAAGAGACTGTCAATCATCTCCTCTTTCTCTGCAGCCTGGCCCATTAGCAGCAGCAGCAGCAGCAAACCCAATGTAGCACATGTCACTCAGGATCAGAAAAAGGTCTCCATCAGATTACACCTCTTGCTCCGTCTCTGCAGGACTTCAGCGACGCAGTGGAGCTGCTGGCTCCCGCAAACGTGGATGAAGAGGCTTTGCGCCGCTATGCGTATGATGCCGCCTCGTTCTCCACAGGGGGTAAACTGCCTGACCTCCAGTTTGCTCCAAACCATGCGGGGAAGCCAGACGTGGCCATGTTCGACTTCACCTGCATGCAGCGTGCTGAGAATGCCTCTCAGGTCAGGGAGAAGAGGGGGAAGAAGCTGCTGATGGCTCTGGTTGGAGATTGCCTGGTGGAGGTAAATATTTAATGTGATGTGGTGCAAACTTCCCCTAGTTCACTCTTTGAGCCACACATAGCTCTAAAGATGGCGGTTGGTATGTCCACCACTTTGATCTACAGTGAAATATTTCAAAACTACAGATGAAGTTGCAAAAAGTATAACATTCATGGCCCCCAGAGGACGAGTCCCTACATGCTTTTTTATGTAGCCAACAGATCAAGTATTTTTTTTATCCTGTGATATCCCACACAATTTCTAACACAAACATTCACGGTTGTAACAAATGTAGTGTTATATCAGAGTCAGTATTATATATTTTGGTTTTAAGTGAAATCGCTACCAGATTTTAATAGATTTCCATGAAGTTAAGATATTCATGAACCCCTCAGGATATATTTCAATAACTTTGAGGACTTTTTTGCCAAACACTCTGTTCATCGGGTCAATATTTGGATTTCCGTAAAATAATTGTTAAGCTTTGGCCATTCAAACTAATTACATTCCTGTAACACATGTTAGCATGCTAATCATAGACTGTATATATTTCAAGGGACTGCGGATGGAAATTAGCTCAAAGCTAAGTCTGGCACTGTTACGCTTGACACATTTGAATGTTTTAAGTGTTCATTACTGTGCATTGTCCCTGCCAAATAAACAATTAATTGAAAAATTAAATGAAATATAAATGCTAACATGCTAAACTAAAAGGGTGAACATTTCATTCCGATGCTCCCATTTAGCTTTAGCGGCCGTAACGCGACGCAGACGGACCCGGTGGAATCGAGGAAGCCTAATAAAAACCGTTGCTTAGCTGTGAACTTTTTGACATAAAGCTTATGACTGTTTGAGCAGCTGTTTCATTTTCTGTAGCATGAGCTTTAAATGAGTTAAATGCTTATCATTGTAAGGTTCACTGTGTGCTACAAGGAGTTCTTATTCTCTGTTCTCCGCAGCCTTTCTGGCCTCTGGGCACAGGCATCGCTCGGGGGTTTCTAGCTTCCTTTGACACAGCGTGGATGGTGAGGAGCTGGGGCCTCGGGACCCCCCATCTCAAGGTCCTGGCTGAGCGGTGGGTCTGCTTCACAAATCTACTCAGAAGCACACACTACAGAGATTTGCATATATTAGTAGTATTTGCATATATTAGTAGTAGTATAGTTAGGTCATATAGATGAGTAATATCATGCAAAACCCACTGAGGTTCTACTTCCTGTTTCTTCACTACCTGAGTTATTTCTCTATTCTTTAATTCACTGATATAGAGCTCTTTCAAAACCTGAAATTGTAGGGTCTACTATAAGTATGATATTTAGTTTCAAGGAAAACTAACATACAGTTTTAAATAGAAAGGGAATAGGTGGCCTTGAAAGTTTGGGAATATAAAGTATCAAAATCTAGCTGGCACTTTGATTAGTATTCATGTGGGTCTCCTCATCAGCACGATTCCCATCTTGAAATAATTAGTGAGATGGGTAGTTGCATTGATTGCAAAGGGTGAAGAGAATATTTCAGCGTGATTAGTTGATGTAGCAAGAATGAAACACTGAGGCTGGTCTGGACGAAAGTCATGTTGGCCAATTCGAACACGTAAAAGCTACCCGGTTCGCACAGACAAAAACTGTCAAGAGCCTCCCTGTTTATTTGCATTTACATATACATGTGTCAAATAAAAGCATGTAGATGTACGGTATGTACTGTAATACCAACTAAATCCTTGTATTTGTTATATGTTGAAGTTATTCTGAATAGTTTTGTTTCTGTTCATTTAGCATGTGTACGGTTGAGTGACCTTTTTAATTGCATCATCTTACCTTCCTTTTTGAGTGTTAGTTTTTGTATTACCGTTCCAATCAATGCATCTCTGTGTCCCCTTGGCTTTAAATGAATGTTTCCTCTTCTACAAACACACAGAGAAAGTATCTACCAGGTCCTGTCTCAAACCACACCAGAAAACTGCAGTAAAAACTACGTCAGTTACAGCATCGACCCCAAAACTCGGTACCTGAGGGTCAACCTCTCGTCCATCCAGGCCCACCAGGTCAGCGCTGCTATCCTCTATGCACTCAACACAGATATCAGTCAGTTTCATCTTCATGAAGCTTAGGGAGGTCAGGGATGCAGGTTAAAAAAAAAACTGAATCTCAAAAAAGTAAAGCAATTTGAAACTATACTTTACGTTGTGATTATAATAAGACAAAAAAATGAATAAAATGTATCTATTGCATTTTAAATATGTTTGTTTGCTTTACAAATCGTGCTGTGTAAACTAGTGAAAAAGTACTTTAATGCGGGATAATATGGGTTTAGTCTATTGACAAATCTAATGAGAACAATGTGTTTGTTTGTTTGTTTTGTATTTCCGATTGTGGATTCAATATTATTCGATGACATCCATTTTATTCTACAACAGCTTATTGTTCTATCTCTTTCCTTGACATATTCATTTTTTATATTATTTATTTATTATTATGTTTTGTATGTCTGTTCTTTGTATTTCTTTAAAGTGGACCTATCATGCTATATTTGAATAATATAGTGTAGGACCATACCTATATAAGGCACATTTATACTTTTTATTTTTCAAAATACCAAACAGATCATGCATTTTAGCCATTCCTCATTTCGCTCAATTTAACACTGTCTTTGAATGGGCTGGTTCTGTGAGAACAGCACCATCTACAGGCCTGGCATATGTACTACAGCATCTCCAGCGCTTTCCAACGGCAATGTCCGTGGCTGTCTCCTCCTGATTGGTAGAGATGGCCCAATAGGCCGCCACTGCGACAGGCCGTTGTGTCCTTGGGCAAGACACTTTACCCGCTTTTGCTCCTGTGGTTAATGTCCACAGTAATTACTCTTACATGTCTAATATGTGTAATGTGTATTTGTAAAGCGCTTTGAGCACCTGTAAAAGCGCTCTAATAAAAAATGTAATCCATTATTATTATTATTATTTATTAATAGCCGTAGCGCCACTTCTGTGACGTCATAGAAGTGTTCAAATCTGGATCAGTCTGTATCAGATCCGTTGCAGCCCATTTTTAAGAGATTTGGGTATGGAGGAAAATAGAGAGGGTTGTGTTTTCTGACACTTGGTGAGTTCTCTGGAACACCGGGGACACATATTCATGTAGAAAAGACGTACAAAAGTGCATTTTACATGATAGGTCCCCTTTAAGTATTTATTTAGGAATAAATTCATTTGTGTAACATGTTGAAATGCTTGAAAAGTAAAGTTTTAAAGCCGCCACTCATTATAATAATAATAATAATAATACTAATGTATCTACCTGTCTCTCTCTCTTTAGGTGCAGCACCTATATATCGTTGATAAATCCAATCCAGCGAGCAAGAAACAGAAGAATAGGTTTTCCTACCTGCGTCAAGGTCAGCTGCTCTTCACCGTGCAGCCTCTCAAGGCCTCGGTTATTTAAAGATGTAACGGTGGAATCACATTGTGATCAACATCATAACAATCAAACATTCTCTTACACAATATTTACACCTCACACAAAGAGGTTTTCGTGGCTGTGAAAGCCCCCCCACTGTGGTCGCAGAGCACGCTCTGATGAATCGCCTTTGTTTTCCCCACAGATTCTGTCAGTGGTTTTGAGGAGTTGTTGAAATGGTGCCAGAAAAACACAGCGGGTTATAAGAATGTGGCTGTAAAAGATTTCACACAATCCTGGAGGTCCGGGATGGCTCTGTGCGCTCTGATCCACCACTTCGGACCCCAGCTCATGTGAGCATTTACTGTTCTTCATGTGATTGTTGGATATCAGTTCATTTGTTTAGTTGTGTAAACATGACACAGTCCTTTGAGACAAATCCCACTCAGTCTCACTAAGCGGCTACTCTGGGACATACTGTAAGAATCACATTGGGGCAGACATATCCTTTATTTGAAATGCTGTTGTTTATGTTGTTGCAGGTCCCATATAGCCTTTTCACAAACTAATTGGTGCAAAAAAGCACCAAATATGTGACCCGCTCTATCGGAGTCAGTCGGAAGTCGTAACGGCTCATTTCCAAATAAACGTGGATTTGCGTAAAAAAAATAGTTTTTCGGGGTTCGGGTGTTTTGTTTGATTTTAAACAAACAAAGTCTTGGCTTTCAGAATATCAAACTTTTATTTCCAAACTCACACGATAAATACATGTTTGAAGCTTGTAAAGGGAAGATGACAGTTCTCACTCGCCACTCTGCTGTTCCTCAGCGCCGCTTCCCTCCCTCCGCTGAAATTATGAATGTAAGCGTATAGTAATCATAGATAACACGGCAGGGTCCGTTACAGTTTGTTTTCATCTGATTTCAATTAAACAAAGTCTTGGCTTTCAGAATATTAAACTTGTTTCGTCAAATTCAGATGATAAATACAACTTTGAAGCAGCTTGTGACGGCATAATTACAAGCGGAGAACGGAGTAACTTAACGTCACAGCAGGCATAACAACAGCCGGTTTCTGATGAGGGTTTTCCCCGGGAAACAAACACAATACACACAAATGCAAAAATATACACAAACACACACACAAACACGTATACACACACACACACACACACACACACACACACACACACACACACACACACACACACACACACACACACACTCGCGAGCTTCTCCCAGACCAGTAATCCAAACCAAAATATCTTCCCTCCGTAGTATTTGGATCATTTGCTAATAACCAATCAGATCGATGGATTCCAGAGAAGAGGAAACTTTGAAGGCCTTTTTCTCAAAATGATGACTCGGTGACAGTCATTATATATCGTGACATATTTTGCTTAATATTTTGAGTACAAAAACTGATATCATTAGAAAGCTAGGAATCTCCTCTTTCCAACAGTGTGTACAACTCAAAATGTGTCTTCGGGTCAATGCGACTGACTTCGATGGAGCAGCAGGTCACAAATGCACCTAAAGTTCCTTAGCCGTTAAAAGCATTTAGTGAAGCATAAAAAATGCCAGCCATCTCACAACAACAAGTTTAAAAGTCCTGGACATAACACTGATTTTACATAAATAAAAAAAGTAA
Organism: Notothenia rossii; assembly: GCF_949606895.1. Lineage (NCBI taxonomy): Eukaryota > Metazoa > Chordata > Actinopteri > Perciformes > Nototheniidae > Notothenia > Notothenia rossii. Next base: position 9,706,516 of record NC_136902.1, read on the forward strand.
ATCTCTTTGATCATACAATGTACCTGTCCCTTACTGTCTATTCTTCTGCCGTGCAAATAACACCCTGAAAATACAAATACACTTCTCAATCAAGCTAACATGCAGCTACTCACTGACCTAAATATGTCGGATAAATATTCTTTAAAATGAGCCTATTTCCATACACCGCTTGTCTTTGATGCAAGCTCATCATTTCTTCTTCAGCTCCAACATTTAATCCCAGTTTTTCTTATTCCTCCACAGTGACATGTCCGCCCTGGATGAGTCCAGCGCAGTTCACAACAACCAACTGGCCTTCAGCATTTTGGAGAAGGAGCTGGGCATCCCTCCTGTCATGGCTGCCAGCGACTTGGCCAACAGTGGTCAGATAGACAAGTTGTCCATGGTCCTCTATCTCACCCAGGTCCAAAAGGCCTTCGCTGTGCCTGCAAAAGGTAAACATCTGACTATTTATCATTTACAACACAAATGTTGAAGCATGATTTAAAAGCCAAACAAAAAAACCACTTTAAAATTTAACACAGTTAATATTTTGCTTATTTATGTCATTTTGAATGCTGTTTACAATCTGAAATATATCTGAAGACAATGATTGATGACAGCGGCTTCATCTTACGTAACTCTGTTGCTTAGACACTGCATTAGCATCAGCCTAAAAGGGTCAGGAGCCTTCCCACTGAAAACGTGTCTGGTGTTGAGAAGTGATTAAATGGCTGCTGTCTCTTTAAGAGCCTGTTACCCAGAATTCATTCGGCTTAAGTGGCTAGCGCTGAGCTCAGAGCAGAGCCAGCCTCTACTGGTTGTGCTGCTCTCCCCTGCGTAAACCAGCCGAGCAGCAGAAAGAGCAAACAGTCAGTCACCGTGTGGCTTATGGGACGAGGATCTCCTGAAGGGGACCTGCTGTTCCTGCGGCCGACGAGGATATTATCCCGGATATTTGTAGAAGAGGTATTTCACAGTCTTTGCATGGGGAGTTTGTGCAGCAGTAAATGACAAGAGCCCGTCGGTTGTAGGTTCTGAAGTGGGTGTGATAGATGCTCACCGTGTGTGTGTGATAGATGCTCTCCGTGTGTGTGTGATAGATGCTCTCCGTGTGTGTGTGATAGATGCTCTCCGTGTGTGTGTGATAGATGCTCTCCGTGTGTGTGTGTGTGTGTGTGATAGATGCTCTCCGTGTGTGTGATGTTCTGCTGCGCTGCACGGGATCCACCGACTGAGGTGCAGCCAGGAGGGAGCTGTCATTCTCCCGTAACCTCAGCTGAATGATGAAAGCATGGGAGTGGTAGAAGTGAGAGCAGCAGCTGAATAGTTTTTTATGCGGATTGACAAGTTAAATGCATCTGCTGTGGCGCGACAGAGAATACAAGTAAGAGGATGTTTCCAACAGAGTATTACAGATAAAAGGACGTACCTTGTAGATCACAAAAAGGTAGAATTAGGATATTTCAAGCTGTGCAAGTACTAGGCCAAATCAGGTGTCTTCCACCTAGTGGGATAACCTGCATGTCTTGTGTGTCTCGATAACATGTTTCTCTCTTTTCATTTCGTGTTGTGCTCCAGACCCTGCAGCCTTCCCCTCGCCGGCCAAGCCTCTGAGTCTCTCCACGACACAGTCCGCTGTCTTCTTCCTGAACAAGCTGAAGCATAACTCTCTGCAAAGACGCAAGGTACGCCCGCTGTGACCGTCACTGTTTACACAGCACCGAGAAATGTTTGATAAAGATATTTCAAACGCACTGGTGTGCTTTGGCTGGAGTTCACGTCTGGGCCTCCTGCCTGTCTGTGACTCACATCTGTTATTTCAGGGCAACATTATTAGATGTTTTCCAAGAGACGTGGGTTCTTTTTTTTTAATCATTAAAATGGTGTGAATGTTCTCCACGTCATCATGTGATGTTAATATTTCTTCTTGACTCTGCAGGAAAAGCTGGCATCTTTGAAGAAAGAAAGAGAGAGCACAATGGAAGAGGAGGACAGTGTGAGTTGTGATTGAAGCTTTTTGTAATAATCCTTCTTACTTTTTTGGGGGCAATTGAGTGATTTGATCCGCCCTTTTCCCCCCCAGACGGTGGTGCTGCCGGTGTCCCCTGAGCGCAGTCCTTCACCTATCCCTGCTCCTGAGCCTGAGCCTGAGTTTGAGCCTGAGCCTGATGTTTGTGTGTCGTTGACAAACAGTGATGAGTGTTACTTCTGTGGACAGAAGGTCTACGTGCTGGAGAGGGTCAGCGCTGAGGGAAAGTTCTTCCATCGAAGCTGCTTCACCTGCCATCGCTGCAGCATCACACTCAGACTGGGAGGATACACCTTTGATCAGACTACAGGTGAGCTCTTAAAGAGGACATACTGTGCTCATCTTCAGGTTCATATCAGTATGTAGTGTCTCTACTGGGACATGTCTCCATGCTTTAATGTTCAAAAAGCTCTTTATTCTTCTCATACTGCCTGTGCTGCAGCACCTCTTTTCACCCTCTGTCTGAAACCAGAGCCCAGTCTGCTCTGATTGGTTAGCTGGTCAGCTCTGTTGTGATTGGTCAACCGTTAACAGATGTCCCGCCCCTTAGCCTATCACGTACAATGTGTTGGAGAGCTGGTCAATAGAAGCTCGAGTGTTACATATTGATGTCATTATGATATGTAAGTAAACAAAGGAGTCCAGTTGAGGCATTACAGGCAGGGGGGGGGGGTGGAGAAACTTCCTCTGGAGGGAACTTTGGGATTGTAGCCTTTGCAGATCATTTAAATGCAGAAAACCCTGTATAACACACGACTACAGGGAAGGGAACCCCCAAAGGGCAGAAAGGGGCCCCTTTAATGTCCTCTTTTGTCAGAATTATAAAAGAAAGATTGTCATGTGTGTACAGTTCTAATGCAACACCAACAACTATTAATATATTGTTGGTATCTCTTCAAGTTTCTGTTCATGTATGCTGCAATATTTAGACTTTTCGTCACAGTTACAGTACGTGACTTTTGTATTTCTGGTTTCACGGGTCCTCACACCATTTTGGAGTTTGTTTCTTCGTGGTTGAATGCAACTATTGTTGGATAAAAGCGTCAGTTAAATGTAACGGTTTCAACAGCTATTGCTCCACTTGTATCATGTGTGTTCTCAACAATAAGTAAAGCAATGCCTTTTTATTAATTCATAATTGTAATTAATAATTTGCACTAAGACCATTTTTAAAGTGGCTCCATTTAGACTAAAAGGACATTAATCATTTATCAAAACAGCAGGCGCCTTTGACTTCCCCTTCTTTGACACGTCAACATTCAGTTGTGTGACTTTTCCACCCCTTCATTGTTTCTGTCTGATGTCCCCTCAGGGAGGTTTTACTGTGAGCTGCACTCTGAAGAGCTGGAGCTGCAAAACGGGGCAGAAACATCTTGTAAGGTGGGTCACCGAGCAGCTGTTCAAATGTTCTGTTACTCACGCTACACAATTTCCTTTTGCATGATAAACCATCCGTCTGGCGTCTGGTCCGATGTCTTCAGCCTGCAGCGCTCCATCGCTCGCGGCAGTTGCTCACAAATAATGTTAGTTTAACCGATTCGTACGTTCCACACACGTTTCGCGTATTTGTGGAAATGCCGCTACGTCCCATGATGCTCACTGAGGTTTGTTGAAGGGATTGATGTCAGTTTTCTGGGATTTCAAAATAATGATGTTGTTGATTAGTTATGAAACAGAAGGGGAACATGTTTCCTTATTAAATACAAACGTTCTCTCTTATGTTGGTGAAGGCAATATGGAGGTCATTTCGTCATTCACTAAGAAAGAAAAGATAGTCAAATGTATTTCTTAAAGAGAGTCATTGTTAAAGTCATATAATGAAAAATATATGAATGTATACTTAAGATACTTTTGAACCTAAGATACTTTTTTAAATGAAATTGAAGTGGACCATTAAATTTTAACTAGGGATGCCAGTGATTATTCGAATATTCGTTACAGTCTCCATAATCGAATATTATTTTTAAAAATCGATTTTATTTATATATTTTTTTTATTATTATTTATGTTTTTTTTTTTTTTTCTGGCTTAGTTTCAACCAAAATATAGACTAATGCTAATAATAGCAATAGTATTAATAATTGTAAATGGCCATTGGTCACACCACCAGTTTGTTTTACTGTAAACTGTAAAGGAAGCCTGCGTGCAGAGCAGACTGCTGCTGCAGCACGCTACACACCGACCCCGCCCCCACCCCCCCCTCTCCCTCACACGTGCGACTAAAGATGAACAAAGCGGCAGGTAAAAAGAGTTCAAGGAGCTGCATCATGTTGATGTTGGTTTATTTGTCGTTTATTTTTTTTGTACTGTTAAACATGTTCCAGTAAAGAAAACAAGGGAATTCCTTTTGTCTGAGTTTTTTTTTTTTTTCTCCCGGGGGTCGGTCGAATAATCGATTATTATTCGCCAGGGCTGCCGAATAATCGATTTTGATCATGGTCAGTTTCTGGCAACCCTAATTTTGATACGGTTGTGAAATTCAAATGAAACATTCTCTCTCTAGAAATCTTTTATTTTATTTCTGAAAGCCGTGTTTTATATACAGTAAATATGAACACAGATGGGATGTGCCTTTGTTTGGATGTTGTTGGAACTTTTCAATCGTTTAAAAAAAAGAAATTCAAGCTGTAAAACGATGGCGGTGACAGGAAGCTGAATTTGCTCACACGTGGAGAACAAATCAGGTTTCCGGTACAGACACGGTGTCAAAGCATAGTTTGTGTTCAAAAGCAGGAATGTGTGCCTTTTTGAAATGTCTTTTTTTTCCATTTCTGTATTCAGGATAGTGAAGGGAATCACAAAACAACCAATGAAGACAACAGGCTCTCCAGTGATGATTATACGCCCTCTCCATCAGATGAGGAGTACGAGCACACTCTGGACTGTGGTCCTTCTCCCCACTCGACGACTCCCACTGAGCCTCCATCTGTAACAGAGGCAGCAGCTCCCACTGAGGAGGAGGAGACGGTGCCACATCCCGTCCCTAAGCCTCGCAAATCCCAGCCCCCACCCAGCCCTCAGCCCTCTCCCCCCGTAGCGAAACCTCGCACCGTCCACATCTTCAACCCCTCCACTCCAGAAAGACAATCGTCTCCCACTCCGACAGAAGAGATCTCAAAGGCAGCGCAGGACTCTCGCCCGAAGCAACGAAAGCTTAAGATCAGCGACGAGGAGAAAAGCCAGCTGGTGAACCTCCAGAGCCTCAGCGTGGACTCGGACTCAGAGACCCCCGGTGGATCTTCGTCCTGCTCCTCGTCCTCGGCTACAGCAGGAGGTACGAGCCCTCCCAAACCAGAGGACGGGCAGGAAGAGGAGGGCTACTGGAGCGGGAACCCCGCCAGCCACATGCGAGAGAAGAGGCACCGCCGCTGCTTCCGGAGGAAAGAGATGCCGGGCGGACAGGCGAGGGTCCGCTCCAAGTTCTCCCCGTGGAACCTGTCGTCCCCGAGGATCAGCAGAGACCCCCGGCTCAGCGTCCTCGTCAATCATTCGGGGAGAGCCGGTGAGTGGACTTGCTGTGGATCTGATGTAACACTCGCAACATTAAAGAAAAATAAGACAAAGAGGAATCAATAAAACACAGAGTGAAGTTAAATACACTGAACAAAAATATAAATGCAACACTTTTGTTTTTGCTCCCATTTTTCATGAGATGAACTCAAAGATCTAAAACATTTTCTATATACACAAAATAACCATTTCTCTCAAATATTGTTCACAAATCTGAAAAAATCTGAGATAGTGAGCACTTCTCCTTTGCCGAGATAATCCATCCCACCTCACAGGTGTGGCATATCAAGATGCTGATTAGACAGCATGATTATTGAACAGGTGTGCCTTAGGCTGGCCACAATAAAAGACCACTCTGAAACGTGCAGTTTTGCTTTATTGGGGGGGTCTGGGGGGGTCCGAAAACCAGTCAGTATAACCCTAACCCTAACATGTCACCCATTGAGCATGTTTGGGATGCTCTGGGTCGGCGTATACGACAGCGTGTTCCACTTCCTGCCAATATCCAGCAACTTGGCACAGCCATTGAAGAGGAGTGGACCAACATTCCACAGGCCACAATCAACAACCTGATCAACTCTATGCGAAGGAGATGTGTTGCACTGCGTGAGGCAAATGGTGGTCACACCAGATACTGACTGGTTTTCAGACCCCCCCGGACCCTGAGGCTGTGCGAAGTTGCTGGATATTGGCAGGAACTGGAACACGCTGTCGTATACGCCGATCCAGAGCATCCCAAACATGATATGCCACACCTGTGAGGTGGGAGAGAAATAGTTATTTTGTGTATATAGAAAATGTTTTAGATCTTTGAGTTCATCTCATGAAAAATGGGAGCAAAAACAAAAGTGTTGCATTTATATTTTTGTTCAGTGTATGATATTGCTGCACAGCACTATGAGACGCATTACCTTGCAGCCAAGCAGTCAATAGTGTAATGCCCTATAGGCCAAGATAACCTTCCAGTTTACACTTCAAACAGCATACAGTACGTAGCAGACACGTTCGCACCTTATACAGTCATATATGTTGCATCCTCTGTCCCCTCAGACGTTACATGATCCCAGATGTCATGACCTTATTTAGAAGTTTCCAGACATGCCTATGCAGTGTTTCCCATACATTGATTTATTTGTGCCGGGCCGCCAGAATTAAATATGGTCCGCCACAAATGGATCTCATAAAAAAATATATATTATTATTATTCTTTTTTTTTTTTTGTGTTTTTTTTGGTGGTGGTCTAATGGATAGTGAGGTGGGCTGATGATCAGAAGGGTGCGAGTTCAAATCCTGCTAGTGTGCCCTTGAGCAAGGCACTTAGCCCTCGTTACTCCAGGGAGAATGTCCCTGTGATTGGTCACTGTAAGTCGCTTTGGAATAAGGCGTCTGCTAAATGCCTAAATTGTAAATTATATTTTTGGGAGAATAAACCCCACAGATCCTCAACTCCGGTGTGTTTCACTCATTAACAACGAAACACAGAGCAATCAAATTCTGTGGGAAACACTGCTATGTATGAAACTGCTGGTGAGGAAATAGGTCAAATGAATAACTCACTAGCACTGTTTGAAACACACGATTATATAAAACAGATTCTCCAGACGCGGAGGACACAGGAAAACACTTTTGCCCTTGTTTCAACATCTTTTCTTGCTTTTCCCTCAACAGAAACAACATTCAGACACAGCACTAACGAGGGATACGATGACGATGATGACGACGACGATGATGATGATATATTAGATCGAGATGATGTCGACTTGTTTGAAGAGAAGGTAATGGAGCTGATGTTTGCATTATAAGTGAAAGTGAGAAGCTACAGTTTAATCAGCAGTACATTAAAAATCCTGACACTTTGCCTCTAGTATCAGACGCTGCCAGCTGACCCTGTTCAGGCCGAGAAGATGGAGTTGATGAAGATGAGGACACTTGAGCGGAGAGCAAAGACGAGTGAATTACAGCGATTACGCAAAGCTCAGGTCAGTGGCTCTCAAACCGGAGCAACCCTCTTCTTAGCTAATCAATATTTTATTGATCAGTGGCTTCTCCATGTTTACTCAATAAGCAGTGATCGTAGTATTGGTATGGTCAAATAAATGAATGTACCTTTTTCAGGGTTCTTACGGTCATTGAAAACCTGGAAAAGTCATGGAAATTTAAAATGCAAATTCCAGGCCCTGGAAAAGTTATGGAAAACAATATTTTTCCCAAAGTTTTGGAAAAGTCATGGAAATGTAACTAAAGTTGCATCAAATATAATTTATATTTTAGCTAATCGCCGAAATAGTAATACTATAATGATAATAAATACTGTATCGTATAGTAATGAAACGTAAAATGGCATTTAACTGACGAGGTATTTCGCTGGTGAGAGATTTTAGTTGCCTTAGCGTGTAGAAGCTAGTAAGCCTACTATTACTACAAACAATCAAAACTCACCTTTTCACTCTTGCCTTCAACTCCTAATCAACTACCCCCTTGCCCTTATTCCTCCTAGCTTAGCACTTTCTACTTTTGTCGTTATTTTGTTTTACTTGCTTGTAAGCGCTTTGAGCACCAGGAAAAGCGCTTTATAAATGTAATGTATTATTATTATTATTTTATTATTGGATTTGTTTTAGACAGGCACAACATGTTTCAGACCTTATTTTCCTGTTCCATGTTAAACTAAACCATTTTTTAGTGGTACCTGAGAGAGTAATTTTTTTTGATCATGGAAAATGAGGTAACGGTCCTGGAGAAGTCATTGAAAATCATTGGTGTATGAACCCTGCATTCTACAGCTCCTGTGTCCACATGACCAGGCAATATGTGTTGTGTGTTAAACCCTAATATTTAAACCCTGTTTGTTTATTTGGCGGCACCAGTTTTGACTCTTAATACAGCAGGCCTTGTGGGCTTTTAACACTTCTTGAGCAGTGAGAAATGCAACAGAAGGGCTCTATTCGTTTCTTAAGCCACCATGGTCTGATGCCATCCGGCACAAAGTTGGTCACTTTGCAGCTGCAACATTTTGAACAACGTGATGTCTTGTGGCTTCTTCACGTGGCACATTGTGACCAGTCCAATATGTTGAATGTGAAGCAACGGCAGTGGAAAAAGTTTGATTTGCATTCGAAGTAACTTGGAAGTAAAGCTTGATACAACTGTGGGAACATGAAACACTGAGGCTGAGATCAACAAGATAAAAGCTCAACACATACATTGTTTCCTGAGAATTCTTTCTACTTAAAATGAAAACTAATATATAGATAAATAATGATGTAATGAAAATATATTTACAGTCTTTTTCAGAAATAAATGCTGAGTCGTGATTTAATTAAAAAAAGCTGTGAGAATGCTGCATAATGTACAACCTAGAGAACAAACAAACTAATGAGTCAAGGCTGTTCAAATGTAAAGATTTAATAGAATTACAGACGGCTTTAGTTGTAATAAAGCAAAAAACAGGATACCGCCAGAAAATATACTAAACAAGTGTGTTTGTTTGTCGAGGATGAGCAACATGGGAAGAAATTACATTTTAAGCATCCGTTTGCACGCACTGCTTTTAAAGCAGATGTGTGTCTCTGTAGTCGGCGAAAAGAAGTGGAATTATTTGCCGAATGATTTAAAGGGCTGTAAGAACATTTTAATGTTTAAGAAAGCGTAATTAGAAAGTGTGAAGTTGACTGTTGATTGTGTTCTGGTTTTATATTACAGTATTGGAAAGCAACTGTGACTGAAAGAATATTGCTTTCATTTTACTTTTTAATGGTTATTTCATTTTCTTTTTGTTGTTATCTTTTTTTAAGAAGGGGCAGGTAAAATAAGATGTTCTTCTTCCTGCTCCTTTCCACCATGCGCTTCAGCTTTTCTGCCAGGGGGGGCGTCTTGCCGTCATTTGACGTCCTTATTCGGCTCGGGACGCCCTGAACCCGAGCCGAGGGCGTCCAAAAAAATTAATAATTCGAGAGAAGATCGAGTTTTTATCGCTTGAAATGACGAAAAAGAAAAATAACAAGGACATCCCTCTGTTGGAGGGCCAAAGAATTCTGGTGGGATTCTTTTCGGAGTATTGAAGATCGTTTCCCCGACATCGGCGGTGCCTGCCACGAAACTGAGGCTCCGTGGTAAACTGTGGTAACATGAAGAGCCGTTTGGGAGGCGAAACAGCTGGTGCTTTAAGAGAGCCGAGTCAAATGATCCAACTCACTAACATAAAGAGATACTGGCCGTTTCTCAATGTCGAGGATGCTTGCTTGGTAGCACATGTCTTCCGAGTCACTTGCTTCAGAAACTAGGCAATAATCCTTCCTGGCATTCGGAAAACGAAGAGTGGAACAGGCTAGCAAGTGTGCAGGTGTGCATCATATGAGAGGCCCCGCCTTACATTTTCCGCCACAGATTTGGGGAAATTGGTCAGTGCGCAAAGCATTGTGGGGATTTTAAGGATGTGAAGTCTACCCATGTGCAGCCTCGAAATTACCCCCAAACCAAGGACGCGGCCTTGGTGGAATTCCAAGTATACTGAAGATTGGAACAGTCCTTCGGCTGCACTCGATGACGTAGCATCCTTGAAATATTGGCTTGGAAGCCAGTTTCCTCGAGATTGAGAAACGACCAGTATCTATAAGGGTGGCTCAATTCAAACCCCCCCCCCCCCCTGCTCTTCAGCCCTGGTCTGGCGGAGACACTGATGCGCTATAAAAAAAAAAAACAGTATAAGTGTACTTGTTGTGTAAAGTGAACATGTTTTGTTTGTCTAACTGGTGCGTGTTTGTGGTTTCCAGTCCATCCAGAGGAGACTGGAGGAGATCGAGGTGACCTTCAAGGAGTTGGAGGATAAAGGTGTCGTTCTGGAGCGAACTCTGCGCGGAGAGGCTGGTGAGACCCTGACAGCAGGCCCCTTGTTTGGGAATTTCAAAGAAATGAATCTTACTTCTTTACGTAGAAGAACTTTTGACATTGATTTTATTTCAAAACAGTTAATGCTGGAAATGGATTCTGAGATTTGTATTTTGCGGTGAAATGTAAACTCTGTTCTGGTAAAAGACTGTGAAAAATACAAAAAGGAGCTACTGTTTATTTTAAGCATTACATTAAACTAGAGAGTCTGCACATGATAAATATACTTAGCCTCCAGAAACAGAGGGTGTTTCTCAATGTCGAGGACGCTTCCTTGGTAGGACACGTCTTCCGAGTCACTTCCTTCAGAAGCGAGGCAAGAATGCTTCCTAGCCTCGGAAAACGAAGAATTGTGGAACAGGCTAACAGGTGTGCAGGTGTGCGGCAGGCCCCACCTTAAGTGGAGCGCGATTTCTGCCGAGGATTTGTAAATTGGTCCGTGCGCAAAGCATTGTGGGGATTTTAAGACCGCGAAGGATACACATGTGCATCCTCAAAATGTCTCGCTACGAAGGACGCCGGGCTCGGTAGAATTCCAAGAATCCTGGACATCGGAACAGTCCTTCGGCGGGACTCGATGACGTAGCATCCTTGAAATAGTGGCTCTGGAGCATCCTTCCTCAACATTGAGAAACACCCAGAGAGATTCAATTTAGCCTGAGGCGCCATTTTTTTCTTTAGACGATTACATGGATGTTGTGTCACATGCAGTACAACTCTATATCTAGAATTTCCTTAAAAACCCGCCTCTCTTTATTTCCACAAACACAATGAACACATAGATAACTAAACGCTGTGTTTTTCACCTCCAGGCAGCAACGGCTCTCCGGACATGATCGAGCATTGGATCCAACTCGTCCACGAGAAGAACTCGTTGGTGACTGAAGAGTCTGACCTCATGGTGGCGTGAGTGTTCAGCTCGTTAATTAAAAACACTGATGAGTACATGGGCTGCTCTTTGTTGCACAGTAAAGGCCTGTGTAGATATGCTGGGATACATCACCACACCCATGGGTTTTTTATTATCTTGGTTTGTCCATACATGTTCTTTGCTCGAAATACAATGTTTATTTATTTTGACAAATGGTATAAGTAAAACAAAACAAAGACACATGCCTTATCGGTATCTTAAATCCGAAAGCAGGATTTTATTTTACGTGAATGAAAGGGAAAAGAAACATACTACATCAATTAATAACAAAAATAACTATTACTTTGAAAATATATATACATAAGGGCGATTCTAATGATAATGAAGTGAAAACACTACACATCACAGCTTTTTTGCAAAGTGAGACAGTAGCCACACATGAAAACACTACGGTAAATTGAAAACAAATCATAAAACTCAACTAGTTACTGTTTGTTCTCACCTCTGGAGCGACCAATCTTCATAACAGTCAGTCTCTATTTGTAAAATGGCCTCATGACGACCTGCAGCCAGCAGGACGCCCACATGACTCAGCCAATGTTTGTTTTCCTCTCAGGTCCCGGCAGCTGGAGCTGGAGGACAAGCAGAGCACGTTGGAGCTGGAGCTCAGGAAGTACATGGAGATGAATGGTGGGTATTTTGGGGTGAACACATAAGCACATTTGTTGCAGAAGCTTCTTGAAAAGGCCTATTGATTTCGAAGAGAAGGGAGCAAGCCAACTTGGAAACAAGCAGCAGTTGTGTTTTTAGCCAAGGCTGATAATCATTGCATGTTTCTCCTCTAATGAGAACATCAGTGCTTTGCCAATGTGGCTGTTAACCCAATCAGGGCTTTCTTTAATCAAGTGAATCGGCCCACATATAGGACGATATTTGTTTCAGAAATGATATCAGAAAACAGGGTTTGGTTTGTATTGAAGGACAAGACATAATGTATTCCTAACATCTAATATTCCTTTTGATGCCAGAGAGGACCCGATAAACAACAGATCTACTGAGAGTGTTGCATTATGGGTTGTTTGTAGCCTTCCAGTTGCTTGGCTAGCAAGTTTCCTTGAGTGAGTTTATAGTGTGTCTGAGTTAGTCTTTCGTCAACACTGTCTAAAATAATACAGACGTGTCCCTTAGTACATTGAAAACATTGTTAGTCATTGTATTTTGTTTTTCTGACTAAACTGGCTGTAAATATATCCCAACTAAAGCTGATAGTCTCAGCAGGCTTAGTGACATCAAGGGAGTAAAACCACATTTTCTGGGTTTTTAGTAACTATTACCTTTTTTTGTGAGCATAAGCAAGGACTTTCGGTCAAATAAAACACACCTTACCTTCTCCAAATTAGATCTCAGGATGACATTTAGAAGTTATTCTGATTATTTTTCATTTAAACTTGCATGGACTGATTTGTAGCCACTTACAGTAGGGCAGCAGGAACAACTGTTAAACACTGACATGTCATTGTTTTAATATTAACATATTAGCAAACGCCTGCTTGTTCACACATCTAGCAGACACATAAACATTGTGATTCATTTTGTAGTGGTGTTTTTCTCCACCTATGTGTGTAATATACATCCAATATTCACTTTTGCTTAGTTCTCTTTTTGGAATCTACCAACTTTGGAGATAAGTATCTGTCTCTAAAGCCGCTCAATGATAAACAGCTACTCAATACGTCTGCTTCCCGTTAACGGTGCGTAGGTGGATACAGTGTACACGCAGTGACATTTGAAAGCTTGTTCACAGAAAATAGCTATCTGCTGCAATGAGAGCAGTGAGAGCTAGATAAAACAATTCTAGATGTAAAAAAATTATATAAATCACATTATTTTTCAAGAGGAAATACATATTTTGGACTCTTTGGAAGATGGGTTAATTTTGATGCACTGAGCTGATGTTATTCAGGTTAAATCCTGATTACCTATCGCTGTTTCTCCATCAATGTTTGAACTCCGGCTCGTCTTGTTTACCTCTGAGTTCACACACAACCTGCAGGAACACAAAGAGCAGAAAGTTCATATTTGACTTGTGGCATTTGGGACACGGATGTCTTCTTTATATAGCGTTTAACCGGTGCTGTAGCTTCTCATGCATTCACCTCTCTGTCCTCTGCTGCTCCCAGTGGTGAACCGTCAGGGCCTTCAAGGTATTCAGAGAATACCCTGGAGCACTCAGATAAAACAAACACAAAATCGATTTAATTCTATAAATAAAATGTAATAACATGTATATAAAATGAATAAATGAGAGTCGTATCTGTGTTGATCTGTAATATCACAGTGTTACGTTGATTTGTTTGTCCTTCTCGGACCATGCACTACGCATTTCAGTGGTTTTGTGTTAGAAAAGAAAGCAACCAATCAGATCTTGTTCTGGGTCTCTGGGTAGAATATCCTTCAACCAAGGTATTCTACATCCTTGATAGAATGCCCTGGCCGTTGCACTGAATGAGAGCGTACCTTTGGACTGACAGTTTGATCAACCAATCATATATTGATTTGTAGCCAATGGGCGTATTCTAGAAGGCCCGGTAGTTCACTGGCTCGAGACAGAGGATCTAGATCAGGGGTGTCAAACTCAAGGCCCGGGGGCCAAATCCAGCCCGTGACTTCATTTTCAAGAGCTTGCAAAGAATATAATATATTTATTATACGGTTACATGCCGCTTTATAGTACGTTGCCCATAAACTACATGTCCCACAATGCATCTCAAATTTGACTTTTTTTCTTCAAAATATGACTTTTTTTTTGTATTTGCATTTTTTTCTGAATTTGACTTTTTTTTTTTTAAATGTCACTTTTTTTTAAAAATGTCACTTTTTGGCTTTTCTTTTAAAATCATTTTGTGACATTCTCACTGAAAAGACTTGCAATTATTTGCCCTAGACTTCTTCTTTCAGACGTAGTTAATTATGAAGTTATTACCCTATCCGACAATAATCCAATGCAGAGGCAATAATGTAATATAATACCTTATTTTATATATATTAAAGATTTATATATGTATTTTATTTAGTCTTGAAGTTACAACCGGCCCTTTGAATGCAACCATAATGCTGATGTGGCCCGCGATTACATTTAGTTTGACACCCCTGATCTAGATAAATGCCACCAAGCAATTCATGCCGTTTTATTGTGTTTAAAGTTTAAATGGCAAGTGCAACATGTGAAGATGATGTTGTTGCATAATTGTTGTGAGTACCCTTTTCAAGACGACAATTCAGTGAAGAGACGGACATTATAACGGCGGGAGGGGGGGGGGGTGTCTACAGAAGGTCCAGTTGTGATACACGGTTCGCCACTGGCTCCTCCACATGAATACGGCTGGTTTGAGTTTTGTTGCAACATGAAGTATTTTAGACAAAAACAAAACAACATAGATGTTGATGGATGCTGAAAAAATAAGGATTATGTTTGCATCCAGACTTCTAAAGAAGTAGCTGAAACTCACACACGTGTTAAATCTCTGTCGCTTCATCACTACAAACACCATTTGTTCACATTGTCATTGATACATTATGTAATCTGTAGATAAGACGCCCGAGCAGCAGTCGGAGGAGGAGCGGGTCCTCCAACAGATGCTGGATGTGGTGGACATGAGGGACTCGCTGGTGTCCTTCCTGGAGGACAAGAGGCTGACGGAGATCGGAGAGGAGCAGGAGGCCTTCTCCATCATGGAGGCCAAACGCCACTCCAAGGCAGGAGCTCAGGTCCACTGGGCGTGAGGCAAACTCGGCATGAACCTCTTTGTACCGTGCAGTAGATGACCTCACATCTACTGTGTGTGCTGCCTCCTGACTGTTCAAAGCCAAAGATGATTGTTGCCGTGGCATCTGTACGACTAGGATGAAAAAGGTGAGGCTTACGGGGCAGAGGAGTGAAGGGCAAAGCGGCCCCTAGAGGGAGACATACGCCTGGGGATCTGAGGCTCTGAGATGACGCATTCATACCTCTGTGGCTCAGCCCTACCTGATGTGTTAGTGGGGTCACAGCAGCAGAAGAAGAAAGAAAATGGACCGCTCATCTTCTGCTGCATCTATCACACAGAAAGTGATCCAAACAGAACCTGGGATCAGTTTGGTGTTGGTGTCAGAAACATGTGTAAAGCCAAGACTAAGCAGCATCACAAAACCACATTGGGGATCCTGCTAATGGAGCCTTAGACAAAGATCTTTAACAAAAGCACAGGATGAATGGAGTTTTTAAAAATACTTTGATGAATAAGTGCTACTGTTCACAATGACATCAAATACGTATAACTGTTTGTATGCTGAATAAATTCTAGATATATCAAGATGGAGACAAAAAAAAAGAGCTAGTTTAAAATATTAGAAGTAATAAATTCATGATTTCATTTTATCATCCAGAGTTTTGTTGCCACTACCTGCTGTTCAACATGTCCTTTTCCCGATTGCACGTTGGATTTTAATCTCAGGGGTCGACGGTTCAGTCCTCTTGGGTCAGAGTTTGGTTTTCACCGGCGGCTGCTCTCAAACTGGTGGTTTATTATAAAAACATGGGGGGTTTTAAGGCGAATGAGAAACAGACTGAACAGCTGCTTCATGTATTTATAAACGCTACCTTTTATCATTTTGCAGGTGTTTCTGTTCACGTGCTGGCAGAATAGCTGAGATCCAGACAAAGACTGTTTTTGTTGTTTGTGAAAAGGGCCGTATACGTTCATCGTTCTGCCGCCACCTGGACGGCCCTTCACATTATATCAAATAAAGATCATGCACTTTGATGTTTTAGGTTTCATGTTTTTGATAATGATTGTGATGCCCGTCCAGTCCTCTTGGGGTGTTCGTTTCTTACTGGACAAATTGGCCTTTTGTATATATCTGCACCACAGTACTGTGGTTATATATAGAGTTGAAATGCTCATGCTATTCTACCTGTTAACCTCCAGGGTGCACACTTGTCCCTCTCCATCAGTAATGTTGTTTATTTCAAAAGTTGCATGTACAAACAAATATCTAAAATTGCAACGACATTAAATAAAATATATAAAATAGTAAATACAACATAAGGCTAGGGCTTTTTGTGTACATTGTTATCTTCAATTATGCTAAACAATTACAGTTTTCATTAAGGGCTTTATTGAAGTGAAGAAACTCGTTTAGGGTTCACCGTCATACATTGAGATCTGTGTATATAAAAAGTACAAAGAATTACATTGTTATTAACTAAACAGTTATAAGTGTTGTCTAAAGGCTTAGTAAATATAACTAACTTTTTATAGCAGTATAAAATAGCATTAAAGCGCCATATTTCAATAAAGGTTATTCTATTGTATTGACGTGCAGCACCTGAGCAAATGCAGTTAGCAACATGCCTCCACTGCAGTTTACACTGTGACAATACTAATCTCTGCATGGGCGGCGCCAGAGATTTGTTAAAAGCATCAATCTGGTGCACTTTGAGAGCAAAATTAAGAGGATATGGATACATCTCTCAACACCCATATGAAACAGAACTGTAAACAGATTTACTTTTTCTTTATGGATATTTTACTAATCACTCACCTTTTAAACTTTATTCTTGTTTTACTGTCCTATAGTATTTCATAGCTGTTTTTCGTTTATTCTCTTATTCTTTTATAGCCTAAGTATACTTATCATATGAAGGTGTGCCTCGGAAATATTGCTTACATAAATGGTGATCAAACAGTTTTGAGACCCACTGAGATAACTTAGACTAAAGTTAACTATCTACATACTGAGAGAGTCCTTTACCTCACTGAGCTGACGTTATCTGATAGGAGAGGACTTTCCTTTCACTTAAATGTTGTAGAAACAATAAACTAATATCCGTTAGCGCAGCAACAACAATCTTGCTCTCGCTCTCGTGCGCACCTGCCACACACACGGAGCCGAGCTTGAATGAAACACCCAGAAGTAGGCTAAGGCTACTTGTACTGTACTGTAGCATATCATTTTCGAATCAATCATTTTTCCAATTATGAATTTCACATAGGCCTATATAAAAAAAAACCGCATACATTTCTTCGGGTTGCTTGGCAGTTGCTAGGCCAATTGTTGGTGTTGCTGTAGCAACTGCAAGCTACCGCCTGGCACCGCCCCTGTCTCTGGTGGACCCATATTATTATTATATTCTACTGTAAATATTAAGAAGATATTATGATTTTAGGAAGCCTCTGTGGAGAATGAGCCCTACTTTGTTGTGTTATTAAATGAGGCCTGAAGGTGAATAATTACAGGAGATGTGTTGTGTGCAGTTATCACACACGGGTCACTAGTTTATGCTAACATTAATCTCCGGTTATGTCAGCAGTGAACCATTTCAGAACCAATTCAATCATTTTATGTAACGCTTTATAAACACCTCAAAAGAACTCATTTTGTTTAGTGGATTTAAATCCTGATTCATTTTACTGAAATATGTTTTCACAGCGTTAAATATGATGACTTAAATGTCTTCGTTGACTCTTCTTCATGTGAGGGCGCTTCACTTTGACTTTGAAGTCTTTTTCCGTCACTCATCACGTTATACAAGGCATTGAACAATGTCCTAATCCTGTTAGTGTAATCTCGTTGACTTTCATTTAGTCGCAATGGATCCTAAGAGCCTGAGGCACTGTGTTTGTTCTGTTTCTCCTCTGAGAACCATGGGCAGCTTGGTTTAACATCACTTATGTGACATACGAAGAAGAAGAAGACATTTATTAATCCCTGGGATGGGACAGTAAGGAGCAGAGGTGAAATAAGCATTTAGATCCTTTACTTAAGAGAAGGAGGTGTTCTGCAACTCCATTGCAAGTAGAAGTCTTTAATGAAGTAGAATGTTACCTAATGAGAACATATTATGTTCTTTTGAAAGTTGATATTAGTATTTAGTGTTTCCTTGCTTTAATGTTCAAAAAGCTCTTGTTTTTTTTCTCATAACTGCCTGTGCTGCAGCACCTCTTTTCCCCCTCTGCCTGAAACCAGAGCCCCAAAAAGCACAGTTTTAAGTAGCCTCTATCTTAATGCAGGACTCTACTTGTAACCATGTGTTTGTAATGTTCCTTTAATGCTGCTCAAATGTTTCTCTAATTGCTTTTCTGTAATAACTGTGACTAAGCATCTTCATCATCATTCCTGGCGCTTTCGTTATAGAAACGGCTGCTTCCTTCTTCAGGCCTGATGCTGGCTCTCTTCAAGGATAACACTTCAACTCCTTTTGGTTATAAAATACCTGAAACTGATAAATGAACATGACAACCTCCTCGCCCAGTATCCATGACGACATGATGAGCAGGTAGAGATATGTCGCTATGAACGGCACGTGCCTGAACCTCAGGTATTCTGCATTTCATCAACACTGCTGCCTTTGATGGTGGATAGACTGAAAGGACATCACTGTCGCTGTTCCTTTTGATTAGAAATATGTGAAGGTAATTATTCTGCAGGGCACAAACTGTGTCCATGTCCTTTGTCTGCAGTAAACACAGGAGTGCAGAGGGCCAAATGTTACTCTGACCCTGTTCCTCCTTATGAGGCAGGTCACAGGTGAGATGAGCTACGTGTGCAGATTAATAAATAATCCTGTTAAAGTTGCCTCTGAAGAATACTTGTACTGTAACATGTTTAGAGCCTAATGTTGCGCTCATCCCAGTCTGGGGCCTCGGTGTGAAATGTGTAATGACATGTGAAAACAACTTTACAAAGACCTTTCCACCGACAGTTCTCTCCACACCTTTATATTAGGGCGGGCTCTTTTGAAAAGGCTTTAAAGACAAAACAAATATTGACAGGTTGCCTACTTCTAATCATTTACATGTATTACTTGTATTTGTATGAAGCCCAAAGTCCCAAACAATGATTACATTAAAACAACAAAAATAAATAAAAAAGAGATTCATGTGATGTATTTTTGGGGGGGTTTCAGGTGATAATTATTGCATCTAGATTACATTGACATGTAACTGAGTAGTTCTTCAATACTTGAACATATGTGATAAGGTACATTTGACCAATGTTGACAGTGGTGTAATGTTATGAAGTACATAATAAAATGTTGAGGAACTTGCACTTGTTATGCTCCTTTAGACTGCTACTCCACTACGTTTGTAAGGCATTACTTTTAAACTAAAAACTCAACATTCACATATATGAAAGGTTAACAAACCCAGAAGCAGTTTATTAATTAAAATAATCTCCACATTTACCAGCTGTGATGAACGCATCAATAATCATAACTTAATTTCATATTTATATTTCTGACATGTGCAATTACTCTTACAGTACTCTTACTTTTGGTACTCAAGTATATTGATATGCCAATACCTTTAATTTACTTAAGATTTTGAATAGCATTAAATATAGGTACTTCTTCGTCATCGACTATCAAACATTAATGCTGTGCTGTGCTGAAACGTGCAAAACTCAAGTGCGTGTATCTGCGCATGCGCGTGCACATGTTGCTGTTATGAATGGATCTTGTCGTTTTGAAAGAAATATTGCTCATCTCTGCGCAACACGCTTTGTTTTCTGTATAAACCTGTGGCTGCTGCGCGGATCTCTGCAGCAGTGCGCCCCCCCCCCCCCCCCCCCTCTCCATGGATGTAATCTCTGACTCCACAACAGGTAGCTCCTCTTTTGATGTCCCAGACTCAGTAATCCGTCCAGACCTCGCAGAGCATTTGGCAGGAGAGTCAGAGCAGTACTCCTCCATCGCAGAGTCTCTGGGTAAGTCTCAAATCTGAATCTTTTTTTATTTTAAAGTAGACCTGGAATGGAAACAACTGTTGTTTGCTTTTAAAAGCAGCTCGGAGTAAAGTAGTGCGCCAGTGTTGCCTTATTTGTATTCTGTTCTAGTTTTTCTCCTCTATAACATCCTTCATGCATGAGTCCAAACTTGTGTTTTAAGGTGTTTTTCGCGCTCAGGCGTCAGAGCTCTGCTTGGTCTGAATTTCTGCTTGTTTTTGCCGCAGATTGATGTTTCCGCAGATCCTGCCAATTTGGTGTTTCTGGTAGCGTTAGAGTAGAAAGGAGGTGCTGCAACCCACTGTCAATCACAGCAGCATTGACTGGTGTTTATGTGCAGAAAAAAACAATGCGACTCTACTCTAAAGCTTGCACGTAAGAGAAAGGGACTGTAGAATGGAGAGAACGTGGAGGAATTGTTGCGCTATTTCAAAAACAACAACACTGCATTGAGATGTGGATCCCTGCTGCATGGTTTGACTGCAAATGAGCTTTGCATCGCTGCTTGTGCTGTTGAACATTTCTCTGCATGTCTGTGTGAGTGTGTGTGTGCATGTCGTGAGCTGCTCTGCTGAATAACAACACACTGCTGCTGCGAAGGAAATCATTACTGCGGGAGAGCAGGAGGTGCCAGACGTGTGTGTTGTGTGCGGAAACAGCATACCCTCAGGGGGATCTGTGTGTCTGTCTGTGTGTAATGGACATTGTTTGAATGTGTGGGGATAATAATCTAGAGTATAATCATTTTAATCGCTTAATTGTGTTCAGCTGCATCATCTGAGTTACTGTATGCATTGACTTGAAGATAAATGAAAGCGGGATTTAAAATGTCAGATTGTCTTTGCTCATCGGTTGCTCTTATATTCATGTATTATGGGCTTTTACTGTATACAGGTACATTTTGAAGAGATTTGTAACACATATGAATTGTTGAGGCTATACTTTGGTGTTTATTTATACCTGTAACAAGGTCAGTTCTCTATATCAAGAGTTAATCCCTTATATAAGAGAAAAGAGGCCAGGAAACTAAACTGGGTAACCTGCTCATTCAAAGTGCTCCTAATCCTCCTCAGGACATGTGGTTTTATTGGATAATTCCCTCCTAATCCTAATGTTTATTAGTGAAACAAATGTCTTTTTTCTTGCACAATAATGTGTGATGATCCTAATTGTGCAGGAAGCTTATTTTGGAAACATCATTTTGCTAATTATTATATTTTCAATGCATTTTTGACGATGCAACAGAAAACAATCAATGCAACAGGTTCTTATTACTTTTCTCCTTGTTTGACTTCTGACATTTTATCAATTCATACACTATGTTGTCATTTAGACCTGGTACAGTTGGCCTGGCTTTGCACAGCTTTATAAATTCCTGTAGGATTTTAAACCCTAACCTTTTGTCATCCAGACAAAGAAAGCTCGTCCTCTGACGCACCAACACCTGCATCCATCATTTAAAGACTGTTTAATAATCTCTGATTATGATTAAGAGGTGGACCTTATGTGTTCTTTCCTTTCTTCTTCTTTCTAAAAGAAGTCCCTGTTGAAGTCTGCGCAGACATGTGTCGACAGGAGGGCGAGTGGATGAAGGTCGTCGACGACATCCAGGAGGTGTTCGACTTCATGGAGGAGCTGGGATCGTGAGTACATTTATTTGTAATATTTATTGAGCGGACTGGTTTTACTTTCCTGTTCTGTTGTTGTAAACACTACAGAGATTCTTCCGTGGTACCTCTGGGAATATTTAGCATTTCTGGAGGTTTAGTTTGAGAGATATTGAAGTCGATCACAGTGTCCCATGTGTTCTGACTTGCACGTGCCGTGACGATAAAGCCTCCACATGCTGTTTGAGTCTGAGGACAGATGATTGGATTGACATGCTGAGGCCTACTTTACCGAGGACTTAGTCAACAAGATGCTTTGCCCGTGAGAGGGTTAGTCTGTCTGTCTCCTCATGGTGTCCTCATGGTGTCCTCATGGTGTTCTCATGGTGTTCTCATGGTGTTCTCATGGTGTTCTCATGGTGTTATGTGAGTCACCTAAGCAGGTCAATACAATTATCAAAATACATCTATCTGTCTTTTAAAAATTGAAATTTTTTCTTTAACGTTTCCTTGAATTATGAGACTCACAAAAGAAAAGAGAAATGTAAATACAAATTTAAAAATCTGGTTGCAAAACAAGTTGAGCTGCAGTTGAATAATTGATAAGTTGATTGACGTTGAAATAATGAATACTATATTTTGATGACATTATTTATTATTTAGTTACATTTTTAGGCAAGAATGCCAAATTTGAGCTAGATTTTGAAACTTTATAAACGAAACAGCAGTACTGGAAGACGTTTTTACTGTAGATATTTATCTTATGTACAAGTAGAAATAGTACAGTGTTCAAATAAGTAAAAGTAAAAAAGTATTTGCATCAAAATATGCTTGAAGTACCAAAAGTAAAATAACTTATTATGCAGATTGACTCATTGTCAATTTAAACCATGTATGTTACTAAAGTCCTATTTAAGTATTGATTATAGGTTGTATCAGTAATCAATATAGGCACATTGACTAAAAGTATTCAACACGTTTAATGGAGTAAAAGCAAATGATCTACCTCTGAATTGTAGTGGGGTAGAAGTACAACGCTTCAGAAAATGGAGATACTCAAGAAAAGTACTTCTACATGTTACAGTACTTGATGGATGTACTTTACACCACTGATGGAAACTGTGCACAGTCTTAGCTAACAGTCTCCTGACCTAATTTCAGTGAAGTGAACTCAGCAGGTCTTTTGGAGTATTTCTCGAGTGTTTGGGGAACAGCTGCTCAGAGGCCGACTGTAAACAAGGGAACGATGGAGTGATTGCTGCTGCTGCTGCTGCTGTGTGTAAACAGAGCGATATGTGCCGAGGGCCGAGGATGTTCCAGAGCAGCGGTGATTGCAGAGTGAGGAACGAGCGAGGCCCCTAACCAGCACAGGACATGATATATTATGTGGTCCAATTAGTGTGCAGTAGGGCTGCAACTAACGATTATTTTGGTAGTCGACTAATCGGTCGATTATTTTTTCGATTAGTCGACTAATCTAACGATTATTTCTGTCACACCCTCCATCTCTGCTTCCTGTGGGCACGGCTCCTTTTCCGGGCTCCAGTGCATGTTCTACCTCAAGTCTGCACACCTGTGAATGTCACCCTGTTGTCCAGTCCCAGGATCAATTCAATCGCATTTTATTCTTGTCATTTCGCAGACCCTTGTTAATTATTATTTTAAGTTTGGAATTAATTACAGCGTCCATAAAGCTCTAGTGTGCTCTACTACGCTGTAAGCTTGGCGCTGTTTAGCAGCTCGTTGGTGGACACGCAGCCTCAACATAACTGACATAGCGTTTGCTTAGCAAGCATTAACCATGAGACGTTCTGTTTTCCAACATGTAAGCTAACGTAAACATGACTATGGCTAACTTGCTCAAACTTACCCATGATCCAAAGTAGCAGTCCTCACGGTTCCAGGGTGCTTGCGTTTTAAATGCTCGTGCATCACTGTAGTGCTGCCGTGGAATGCCAATTCCCCTTTACAAATTCTGCATTTCACTGACTTCTTTGGCTTGTCGTCTGTGAAATACTCCCACACTTTCGAAACTCTCGGTCTCGCTTTTTTGAGCTCTTCATCACCCTCATTCTCTCTCCTTTCCGCCATCGTTCGTATTCTTTCTTCTTTGTTGTTAGTACAGAATGCAGTCATGGCAGACAATGGAGAGTATACTGCCCCCAGCACTTCCTGTAGTGCATTGCAGTTACAAATGAACATTTGCGCAGTTTTGAATTAACGTTACCGGCTCTCTGATTGTTTTTATACGACGCGTCGACACTAAAATTCCGCGTCGACGAATTTTTATGATCGACGTCGTCGATTATGTCGACTAATCGTTGCAGCCCTAGTGTGCAGCAATAACGGTGATTTCCCCAAACACAAAACAGTTCTGGAGGCGTAATGGAAAACTAGGCGAAGATATATGAACACACTTTCTCCGACACCTCATCTAACAAATTAATCATTGTTATTCATTTTGCCTCCACTGTGACCTATATTATTTTGTCCCCATGCTTTAATGTTCAAAAAGCTCTTTATTGTTCTCATACTGCCTGTGCTGCAGCACCTCTTTTCACCCTCTGTCTGAAACCAGAGCCCAGTTTGCTCTGATTGGTTAGCTGGCCGGCTCTGTTGTGATTGGTCAACCGCTTATAGATGTCCCGCCCCTTAGCCTATCACATACAATGTGTTTGAGCGCTAGCTAATAGAAGTGAAATGCTAGCTCTGTTCTGGAAGTAAACAATGCGGTTGCAGGCAGGGGGGTGGGGGGGGGGGTGGGAGAGAAATATGTTTGCCTCCGTAGATGATTGACATGCAAAAAAAACTATATAACACAAAAACCCAAGGGAAACCCAAAAAGCATAATAGGCTTCTTTAAAGGTGTCAACAGTGAACTCTCCTGCTGTTTCGCCTGATCTCCGCGACACCCTTTCTGTTTTCCATCATCATAAAAAGGAAGCTAATCCAAAAGGGACAGGAGATCGCGTAGGACACCAATCACAGCCTGTCCCTCGGGCCTCATCACACACAGACAGTGTAAACAACAACAACAACATAATTGTTTCCTGGCAATCAGGGTAATCTCTTCAGGGGTGAATTCACCTCTCAAAAAGCAGAGCAATTTTATTCTCGTTAACATCTGTGAATTTTAAGCATCCCACTTTACACACTCCAGTAGTGTTATTAGCCTTTGTCTTTCTTGTTGAATATATATTTATATATGTATAAATTCTGTCTGGTATTAGCTTGATTGATGATTTCTCTTGAGAGACACGATAAGCTTCGAGGAGACCCGCGGAAGAAAATGAGATGTTGTAACCACGGAGAAATCAGTTGTGCAACGGGATGTGAAGAGCGGTGATGAAGCTGAGAGACAGCTCCTTCCTGTCTGCCTCCCTGAGAGCAATCAGGCTGTTTTTAATAGGGTGTGAATCTTTTGGTATCTCTCAAATCTATATAAATAAATATCAATATAATATAAATATCTATAAATTCAATTTAAAATCAGCTCTCAATTAACCACACACATTTCAGACTCTGTGTTTATTATCCCTCCGGAAACAACTGAAGGTGTGGCTGATCATGGGAAGAAGCAGAGTGAAGTGTGAATAAGATCAAGGCGTTTTCATATTTAAAAAGGTTGATTTCAATGTTGAAAACACACAGATTATAAGATGTAAACATGCTCTACTTAATTCAATCAACTGAAGAAGTATTCAGGAATAACAAGCTCAAGTTATACAAGATAACTATAAATATTAAACATTTAGCATTGACTAACTAGGCGCATTTTTATTTCTCAGAAACGATATGCTTATAATGACTCTATAAAACTGGTATTTTGTGTGATTTTTCAACAAATCATGGACTGGATTGCTGATCTTTAATCAAACATTAAGATATATTGCCACAGAAACCCATTATAAAATAAAAAATCAAGAGAACAAGTGGAATCAAAACATGCTAAAATAGAATAAGACAGGTTTAAAATCCAAAAATAAAAGTGCAGCCAAGATAAGAATAATGATTTGATTTATTTGAAGGCAGTGGCGTGCAATAGAAGCACTATCTATGTTTTTTGATCTAACGAACACAGTTATTTTTAAAGAAGAAGAAAAACAAGAAGAGGACCTTTCATTATTTATCCCACCAGGGGAAATTCACTTTTCATCTACATCAATACTGACATCGTCCAGCGGGGGATTGTCTCTCCACGTTAGATAACCTCCCATCATGCCTCAGGGTCAGGGTCATCAGCACCCAGAAGGCAAAGCGACACCTGTCTGCCCTTGACCCCCCCCCCCCTCTGACCCTGTTCCCCAACTCTCTGTTCCCTTGCGTAAGGGATAAAGCACCTAATCCCGCAGGTAGAACAACTATTCCCAGACAACTCTGAAGATAGCATGGACACGGAGCAGCATAATAAGCCTCTGACATGTGATTGGTTAATCCACAGAGAGCTTCAGTGCAGTTTAATTGAATCCCTTGATATTGCTATTTCTGCCGTGTGTTTATTTGTATTCGCTCCGAGGCCGTTTCCACCTCTGTGTGGCGCAAGGAGGCGGAGAAATGACATGACGAAACTGTCAAATGTATAGAAGAAAAACAGGAAACATGTTGTAAACACTGTAAGCGTGTGAAGGTGTAATGTGGCTAACTTGGTTATGTACACTTGTAACACACACCTGCCTACCAGCACCTTTTAAACTCACAATTTATGGTTTTACAGGGAAACAGTCATGCATTGTTTACATTTGGTTTTTGAATGTATATAGACGAGCTGTTCCCCCCTGTTTCCAGACCTTATGCTAAGCTAAATTGCTAATTTCATCAGAGCTATATTGAATAGAAAAAACGTGAGTCGTATCCATATTTTCATCATCCAATTATCTGCCTGAGTCTCTTCTAAAATGTTAAATTAGTTTAACATTTACCTATACAGACTAATGGGACTCACATTTATCTGAATCAAAAATACGTTCATTTTAAGGCTTGCAAATAGATCAAAATTGCTGAAAATCATTCGCATTTGACCTATAAACACAATAGAGAAATGAAAGCATGGAAGACATTCTGATTGGCTGAGAAAAATGGAAAGTAGGTCCATTAAGAGGCAACTACTATGTGCTGTCTGTGGGGGAAACTTCTGAAGCAATTGGAGTCAGCACTCAAAGAGAGACACGATGGAGAGGGTTAGGGTTAGGGGTTTATTTGGAGCTTCGGCCGGAGAATAAACAAAACATGTCACGGGCCACGGTCTGACAACACGGTTGAGAGGCCACAATCAATTCTGAAGGCCCCTTCTGTAGCTCCAGGTTTTAACTAGTTCAGAGCGTAATAATCAACAGTCTTCAATAGATAGACTAAACAGCTGAGGACACTGAATCACATTTGTTGTCGCTTATGGCTCGGGGTCATCTACACCCCGAGAAGGATGTGTTCCAGGTGTCCCACAACAATAACTATCTCTGACCGACAGTTGCCCGGTCACAAACTGGTAACAATAACAAAATGCTAGGGCAGCCCCTCCTTAAGGGAGATAGCATGCTGCCCAAGGCTGGGCATCTGCGTCAGAAGGCGAAACGTAAACATCTATGGAAATTATTCCCTGACACTGTTCTTGTCCAAATATATTATTTACAATCCCATGATTCTAATAAAGTGAAGCTTAATTTCTCCTGCTGTTCTTCTTTTCTCTGATGTTTTCAAGAGGCCAGTGAAGGCATCATCAATAACTCACTTTCATTGTGTTTGTGTTGTTGTTGATGAACAGCGGGGCGTTCTCAGAGGTGTTCATGGTGAAGGAGAAGAAGACGGGGAAGTTGTTTGCCATGAAGTGTGTGAAGAAGAAACAGACGCGAGACCTCAATCTGGAGAACGAGATCGCCGTGCTGAGGAGGTAATTAACGTTTGCATTTTTAATGAGCGTCAAAACATCTCATATTCTCTCAGTAGTCAGTGTGCAGAGGAATCACACTGATCCATTTCTGTTGTTTTTGTTGAAATATGTGAATTATTTTGTGGGTTTATAGTTTCTTTAATCTTTTACAGTGCAATTTTACTTATTCTGTACATGTTTTAATTGTGTACTCCAATAAATATATACTTTTATTTTGTTAATATGTCTATATTTACTGTTTACTTCATTTGCAATGTTACACAATTTCCCAATTTGAGATAAATAAAGTTTACATAATGTAATTCTATCTGATGTAGTCGAATCAAATGACATTTACTGTCTGTTTATTTATTTGTTTTAATCATTTGCAATGGCTTTTCTACAAACAGCTTCAACAAAATAATTTTCCAATATAAGATCAATAAAGTAAATCTAATGTAATCTTATTTGATCTAATGTAATCTTATTGTATTTAATGTTATCTGATCTAATGATGGCACCTTTTCGTTTCCCTTTTCAGGGTCAAACACGACAATGTGGTGGGGATGGAGGATTTCTATGAAAGTCGGACCCATTACTATCTCGTCATGGAGCTGTGAGCGTCCTTTACATTCTTATTCAAATAATAATAATAACTTTATTTGTATAGCACCTTTCATACAGGGGATTGCAGTTCAAAGTGCTTTACATCAGTAAGAAATAAGAAATACAATCAGTGTAAAACAAGCAGCAAGAGCAAAGCATAAAGTGGGATGAAATAATTAAAAATAAAAACATGGAGAATAAAACATAGAGAAATAGTGCAATGTCAATCACAGAGAATAGTGCAGTATAATAGTGTCAAATCAGTAAAATGCTTTGGTAAATTTTAAAAATGTAAAAATGCCTAACGTATTAGCTTCCCTAATATTGTTGGGTAACGTGTTCCACAGTTTTGGGGCGTAGTTTACAAAGGCTGCTTCCCCGATCTTCTTATGACTCTTTCTGGTGACCTCTAATAGACCTGCATCTGATGATCGCAGTGTTCTGGCGGGTGTGTAGTTTATTAGAGAGTCAGCAATGTAGCTGGGGCCTTGTCCATTTAGAGCTTTGTATGTGAGGAGAAGCACCTTAAAATCAATTCTAAAAGTTACAGGAAGCCAGTGTAGAGTAGCTAAGACAGGACTAATGTGTTCCCTCCTTTTGGTATTCGTTAGTAGTCTAGCTGCAGAGTTTTAAATGAGCTGGAGTCTTCCCATAGCTTTCTTGGGGAGGCCAGTGAATAGTGCATTGCAGTAGTCTAGTCGGCTAGATATAAAAGCATGAATTAGCTTCTCTGCATCCTTTTGATTTATGAATGGTCAAATGATCAGATGAGCTAAGAAAGAATAATAACAGGGACATTCGATCACATTTGAATGGCAGTGGTGTTTTCTCTTCAGTGTTGCAGGCGGAGAGCTCTTTGACCGTATTCTGGACCGGGGGGTGTACTCGGAGAAAGACGCCAGCAGCGTGATCCGCCAGGTGCTGCACGCCGTGAGCTACCTGCACAAGAACGACATCGTGCATCGAGACCTGAAGGTAGTAATCAGATACTATAACAATAAGTCTTACATTCACTTTGGCTAAAACACTTTCAATCACCAAAGTTAAAACATGTTTCTATTCAACAGCATTGTCAAAGTCAACTTTATTGTCAATCTTTCAGTTTGTGTGTACAGACAGAGAGACCGTTTCCCACAATCACGAATATAACAAATACAAATATGTATATACCTATGTATATATACACAATCAACAGACACAATTATACATATGCAAACATTAAGACATAAATAAAAGCACAGCAATCTATATATACTAAATAACAGTCACTTCAATATCTTTGGGACATTTTGTCCATAGCAGCGTAAAAAGTGTCTGGTGCTGGATTTGAGTTGGGTCGTTGGGGTGAAGCCACATTTCAAGATATTTACATTACAATGTGTATGCAAGTATATTTAGTAAAGATAAGCCGCTTGATAAAAACAAAAGTAACCAAAAATGTCAAAGTTGAATGGAAAAAGGCACCACAAAGATAATTAATAAATACAACTGTTTAAGTGCCCGAAAGTACTGAAGCACAGATGTTCATTAATGTCACTTTAAACATGTGAAACCAAAAGATAGGAGATCAAAGTGTTCTCAAATATACCCAATGATGTCAAAGATTGTATCGTAGAAGACAGGGCAAGTTTATTTGTAAAGCACATTTCAACACAAGGCAATTCAAAGTGCTCTACAAAAATGAAAAACATTAAAAGCATTAAGTAATAAGGCGCGTTCACACCAAGTACTTTTCCCACAAAGGTTCCTGAGAACTCTTTAGTTCTCATGGACTAAGTACAGATCGCGTTCACACCGGAAATTTGTTCCTGGGGGTGGATTAGGCAAATGAAGCCGCTGACGTCACTTCTTCTTCTTCTGCTTTGGGTTTACTAGCAGGCCGCAAACAACTTCACGGCGTATACTGCCGCCCGAAGTCCCCGGCCGGAAGTCCCCGGAGTTAGGGACCGCTCCCATGTTTTATGTTGTGTTGTCATAAGTTAGTCTCTCTGCGTTTCTGCGCTGGGCTAATGCTAATGCTAATAATGCAATGAGAGGATAATAAAATGGCGGCTTCACAAACGTTTTTGGGAGTTTGACGGGGCGTGGTTTGCATTCCGCCCAGCCAATCAGACACAGGAACCTTTTTCTCCCACGAAAGTCCCTGCTCTCTAGCAGGGACTGAAAAGGGGGTAAAAAAGGTTCTCTAGAACTAATTTACTAAACTAAATCGTAATTCTCAGGAACCTTTGTGGGAAAAGTACTTGGTGTGAACGTGCCTATAGTGCATTAAATTAAATGTTTGTAGTGTCACATTTCCCGTACAGAAATGAGAGTAGTGCAAATTGAAAGAAGGATTCTGTTTGTTTCCCTGTATGTAACAAAAGAGGGGTAGTAGTGCTATTTCCTGTAATAAGAAAACCAAAATGTGTAAAATGGTTGTATTGTTAAATCTTCCCTCCTTAATAAAGAAAAGAAAAAAAGAAATGAGAGTAGTTTATCATATCAAACTCAAGAAAGAAAATAAGTGTACGGTGTTTCCCAGAATTCGTGGTACAAATCCATTATCAGCCGTGTCCCTTTCAGCAAAAGAACATCTTGAGGCTTTGTTGCACCACAGGAGAACTGCTTTGAGGTCATGAGTGTGTGTGAAGAGCTGCTGTGTGTGTCCCTGCAGCCGGAGAACATCCTGTACTACAGTCAGGACGAGGACTCCAAGATCATGGTCGGCGACTTCGGCCTCTCCAAGATGGTGGACAGCGACATCATGTCCACCGCCTGCGGCACCCCGGGATACGTAGGTGAGGAGACATGAGAAGTTACATTTCATATATTATACTGTCACTTACACCAGTTTTATTCCTTTAATTGTATTTTTTAAATAAATAATTTTTTATTATTGTTGTTATATTATTATTTTTCGTTGTGAAATCTTATTTGATCCTATCTCATGTTATCTTATTTTATTTAGCTGATGCTTTTATACAAAGCAAATAAATGTTAGTATTGCTGTAATATCAGTGTAATAAATAATGTATGAACACTTTGTGACGGTGGGAGGGCTTACATAGGTCTGAGGAAATATAGGACACACACAGAAGTGTCAATATTAAGACAGTTTTCTCTGCATGCAGGCCTAAAAGCAACAAATGTGAAATGTCTTCTTGTTTTCCAGCACCTGAGGTTTTGGCCCAGAAGCCGTACAGCAAGGCGGTCGACTGCTGGTCCATCGGAGTGATCACCTACATCTTGTAAGTATAACGCCATTGTTAACCCTCCTGTTGTCTTCCGGTCAAATCTGACCGATTTACTACTTCCATCAATCATAACTTTTTTGTTTCACATTTGATTGCATTAAGGCTTTATGATATCCTTCACAGTAGACATTTGAACATATACAATTGCTGATCACCACTTTCATTGAATTGTGGATGATTTAGTCCACTTTGTAACACCCATGATGTTCCCGGTCAATAAAGAAAAGGAATCAGTAACCATCCGGATCAGATAAAACACACACACACACACACACACACACACACACACACACACACACACACACACACACACACACACACACACACACACACACACACACACACACACACACACACACACACACACACACACACCTCACACACACACACACACACACACACACACACACACACACACAAACACACAAACACACCCACTCTAGATGTGTCCCCCCCCCCCTATGTGCCCATCCCTCCACATGGATCACACCTGGCACACGCAGTACATGTTCAGTGTCTATTCTTTGTATATTTACTGCAGTTGTTCATGTATACCAGTAGTCTGATACAATATTTACAGTTTGAAAGCGTGTTAAATGACATTTGGTGATGATTAATGGTTTTTGTGTTAATGTAATAGCAGTTAAAACAGGACCGTTCAAATTTGACCGCGAACACCAAAGTAAGGGGGGGGGGGAAACGAAGACAATAGGAGGGTTAATGTGGGCACATATAACTAGACTAAGATAGAGAGATATATGCAAATAGACTTTTAAGATTGTAAATCAGCTCCGGGTTTTTCTTTCTTAAGTGGATCTCAAGATTAAAAGCCAGTCATGCACACAGTTAGCTTGATATAGAACAATGAGGCAGGGTAAAGTCATAGCACCACCCATCTACTGTTCACACTGTTTTACATAAGATCACTAAATAAAAAAAAAACAGAACTAAGAAGTAACATATGTTGACGGTGAAAGATACACATCTGTAGACTATCTGTCATTGAACACTATGAAGGGCCATTACAGCTAACATTTAAAAGTAGGATATTATTTACATTGAGCGTGCATTGAAACCAAAACGTTCCTAACTTTACTGAATGCTTGTGTTTCAGGCTCTGTGGATATCCCCCTTTTTACGAAGAAAGCGAGACAAGACTGTTCTCCAAGATCATAAAGGCGCAGTATGAGTTCGACTCGCCCTTCTGGGATGATATTTCTGAATCTGGTATTTACACTGAGCATCAACACATATATCATTTAGAGCCTGTTGCAGCTGCTTTATGCATTCCCCCAGCTCCAGCCCTAACACGTGTCACATTTTGATCCGCAGCAAAAGACTTCATCCGTAACATGATGCAGAAAACTCCCAGCCTGCGCTTCTCCACTGAAATGGCACTCAGACATCCCTGGTGAGTCTCCATCAGCAGCAGCACCACACCGCAGAGGGGTTTATACACACATTGGTTACTAGGGACATTCATTCAAACTCTGTGGTGATCATTTCCATTATCTTATCATTCAGTGTAATTGGGAAAATAAACCACATGAAGAACTTTTAAATATGACATCCACTTAGTCACTTTAAGAGGCAATTTATTTGTTTGTGTGTGAAGTGTGTGTTGTACGGTGTATGGTGAGTGTTGTTTTATCTGTCTGTGCCAAAGACACATTACCATTTAATATACATTCAATGTTCAACCAAGTATGTTGAATCCTAATCTGAATCTGAAATAAAATGCAAGGTAAACATAGAATATATTGATGTGCATTTCCAACTTAAAAACCTAGCTCTAGCTTACTCATTATCAAATAAAAGTTAAAGTTAAGTTAAAGCCTTTTATTATACACAGAGTACAACGAGATTCAGAGAGCAACTCTGTCCCAGTGTGCAAAAAATACACATACATAACACTAAAAAACACAGCGATAGGACAGACAACATAAACAATCATAAGGGGGGGAATAAATAGTTAAACTTATTGATATAAAATAGTATATAAAGTGTGTTTTGCATTATGTGTGGTGGTTAAGCAGCCTGACCAGAAATAATGCAATTTTAAACATTTCTTGACATATTTTTGTATTTATTTTTTCTCTTGTTAGTTCAGTTATCTACTACTGTTATTCTTTACTCAGTCCAACAATGAGCCTAAAATAGAAGATGTTTTAGGTTTATATATATTTTTTAATAACAGTGTACGCTGACACAGATGTTTGCATGATCAGGAAAATAAAGTAAATTCTTTATAATCTCTAAGCTGCTAAAGTAAAAGAGGCATCTCATCCTCATTGTCTCTGGATATTAATTAAGACACTAACAGTTTGTTATTGGCAAGTAACTCTTAAATTGTCTCGTCTTTTACCCTTACATTACTTTTATAATAGTAGTAAATAATTCCCTGCAATATAGTTAAGATTGTGATAAAGGCAGTTCTTTTCACAATACATCATCTTTAAACTACTGAATCCTGGGTAAAATAACACAAAACATTTATTTTTTGAAGTTATACAAATCTCAAAGTAATCCCAAATAGCAGCTGTTGTTCCTCTACAAAGGACAGTGAAACAACATGTTCGATTTATGACACCTAAGTGAAACTACAACCAAAATAACCAGCTATTACAGGAGAGTATCCTCACAGTGTCAGGTCACAGCGGATTAGCACTACCTGGAAATATATTTAACCGTTCTGTTTCGTCATCTGTTTTCAGGATTATTGGAAAGACGGCGCGGAGCCAGGACATCTATTACTCTGTCAGCGTTCAGATCCAGAAGAACTTCGCCAAGTCCAAGTGGAAGGTTAGTCTCTCAGGGCCTTGATGAGAGGATCTAATTCAGAGGATTAATCGAGGGCCTACCGAAATCCTTCCTGATTAAAGAGTTCGATAAGATGTTGTTCGGCAATCAGTGCTGATTGTGCACTTCATTGCATAACAGGGCAGGGGAACAATGACTAAGAAGTGAACCTAATGTCTGGAGTGTAGCAGGAACATCGTGTAAGCTTCAGTAGATTTAAGCATTAACCCTCCTATTGTCTTCGTTTCCCCCCTTACTTTGTTGTTCGCGGTCAAGTTTGACCGGTTCTGTTTTAACTGCTATTACATTAACACAAAAACCATTAATCATTACCAAATGTAATTTAACACCCTTTCAAACTGTACATATTGTATCAGACTACTGGGATACATGAAAAACTGCAATAAATATACAAAGAATAGACACTGAACATGTATTGTGTGTGCCAGGTGTGATCCATGTGGGGGGATGGGCACATGAGAGCGGGAAATGTGTCAAATTGTTCTGTGTGTGTGTGTGTGTGTGTGTGTGTGTGTGTGTGTGTGTGTGTGTGTGTGTGTGTGTGTGTGTGTGTGTGTGTGTGTGTGTGTGTGTGTGTGTGTGTGTGTGTGTGTGTGTGTGTGTTTGTGTGTGTGTGTGTGTGTGTGTGTGTGTGTGTGTGTACCAGGTGTACCGGACCGGACCTTTGTTACAAAGTTGACTAAATCATCCAAAATTCAATGAAAGTGGTGATCAGCAATGTTATATGTTCAAATGTCTACTGTGAAGGATATCATAAAGCTTTAATGCAATCGAATGTAAAACAAAAAAGTTATGATTGATGAAAGTAGTGAATCGATCAGATTTGACCCGAAGACAACAGGAGGGTTAAGAAAGCTGTTGATCTACAGTTGAACTACAGCAAAGCTACCCAACTAAAACTCATAGAAAAATTAGTTTAAACTACCAAAGAAAAAAATCAAGTTGTCAATGTATATGATGCGGATATCTAACAATATCTAAATGAAAATGTCAAATGCTAGTAAAAAATGGCCGTCGATTGAGTTTCAAATGAATTAAGGTCATACATAATCCCCACAAAAAGATCCCACACAAATATTTAACTTATATTAAAATAAACTGCAGTTTAATTAGAATAGTAAAGCCACAATAAAATGAAATATTTGATTTATATTCAAACAAAAAGAGGGTTCAATAACAGTAGTGCAGCAAAAACTATTATTTATTTTTCCAGCCCAAAAATAGTTTGTAGTCTTTATAGTGTACTAGGTAGTATTTGAACTACTTGAATCACTAATTATGAATGTAGTTCAACCCCCTCACACAGGTCTATAGATATTTGCAAACTTATTTGATCTTTTTATATACATTTGTTTTTATATTGGGGATTGTGGGAAACAGTATTTCGATCTCTCTGTCTGAACACACAAACTGGAAGATTGACATTAAAGTTGACTTTGACCTTTGACTGACTTAAGATCTCTTTTTGAACCTCTTGTCTTTGTTCACTTCCCAGAAAGCGTACAACGCTACGGTGGTCATCAACCACATGAAGAAGCTGCAGCTGGCGCACACTGAGCAGCTCCTGAACAAACCCAGCGTCCCCGCCATCAGCGTGACCCCCCCTCCCAAGACCCACAGTCGGAACCTGGATCTAGACAGACCGGACCCCCGGCCAACGCAGACCAACGGGAAGCTGAGCGGGTCGGTCCACATGTCGCTGCCCACCAGCCCCATCGAGCCCAAGAGCCACGTGCACGCCCTGAAGGCCTCTCAGAGCCAGGACGGCCCACACCACGCGCCCTCCATCGCCGAGCAGGGCAAGAACGTGTACCACTCAGAGCCCGCCAACCTCAACGAGTACGTGACTGTTTCATCTGATGTTGCAAATTAGAATTTTTTAATATCACATCCGGAAATATGCATGATCCACCAGACTCAGGGACAGCTTCATCCCACAGGCCATAATAATAATAATAATAATAATAATAATAATAATAATAATAATAATAATAATAATAATAATAATAATACACTTTATTTGTATAGCCCCAAAGTGCTTTACAGAAAACATAACAACAATATTAAAATAATATTAAAATTAATACAGAACAAGATCAAAAATCTACAGTGATAATATGTTCAAATAAAACAATTAAAAAAACTAATTAAAAATGTAAAATAAAAACAAAACAGAACAAAAAATCTGTGAGAATTGAAAGTTAACCCAAATTAAAAGCCATATTAAAAAGATAGGTCTTTAAACTGAGCTTTTGAAATAACATCCATAACGTCTGTTTGCAACTTAAAGATATCAATATTCCAATTACTTGTATATAGACTTGCACTGTGGGAGGAGCCTGTGTCCTAAGACCTTCGTTGTCATAACTACACTGTAGCTACTGTATGCACACATGACAATAAAAGCCTTGAATCCTTGAATCTTAATTAAACTTCTCTCTTCTAATTCCAGGTACGCTAAAAGCCGTATAGCTAAGACGGTGCAGACTGGAGTTTGCTCCGTAATGTGAAGGCTGCTTGACGTTTACCTGGAGACATTTGATCTGGTAGGTTCAAGTAATACATATTCATGACGTACAAATACATTGTAGCTATATTTGAATCTCTATTTGATCAAGTGTAACTATCCTAAGTCAAACAAACGTGGCCCGCTGGTGTCATTGATAACATAAACAAGATTTCCAGAGCAGTGTGACGGCCTCATGTCACTCCGCCATCATTTATTGTAATATTTACACCTGTGGTTTTCCTACTGTGATCGGTCAAATATGTCTTTAATGAAATCAACTCAAATGTTTTTGATATAGCCCAATAACACATTTATCTCAAGGGGCTTTTGTTCATATCAACAAACATGAATGAGTGGGGAAGTCATTACAATAAAATACATTTAAATACATTATAATTAAATACAATTCAAATAAATAAGAAAAAAGTTAAAACAATAAGAACAAAATAAAATAAGAAAGAAAGGAAATAAAATAAAATACTCATACAATTAGAAAAAACTAAATGGAGTATCGGACCCAGGAGGATGTTCATGGCAAGCCTGAGCCTGCTCTTACTATAAGCTTTAATATATAGAAGAATTAAGCCTCTTCTTATATATTCTTATGAAAACTGAGACCCTTTATTCAGTAAATGGAGTTCTAATGTCACATCATTTCCCAACTTCAGTCATAATAGATCCAAACAGCCATGAGTGTGCACGGCTCTCTGTTTGACCATTTGAATATCAATATGTCTGACTCTGAAGGTCCTGTGCATGTTTTGTGTAAATGTCAGCTCATTGCAGGTGTGTGTGTGTGTGTGTGTGTGTGTGTGTGTGTGTGTGTGTGTGTGTGTGTGTGTGTGTGTGTGTGTGTGTGTGTGTGTGTGTGTGTGTGTGTGTGTGTGTGTGTGTGTGT
Organism: Notothenia rossii; assembly: GCF_949606895.1. Lineage (NCBI taxonomy): Eukaryota > Metazoa > Chordata > Actinopteri > Perciformes > Nototheniidae > Notothenia > Notothenia rossii. Next base: position 9,744,100 of record NC_136902.1, read on the forward strand.
CTAACCCAGTGTGTGTGTTTCCTCCCTCTGCAGGTCGGTGTTGCAGTGCTGACTCAGCATGCAGCTGTTTTGTATCAGCAGGTCCCCGCACGGTGATGAGAAGTGGAAGAACCTCTGACGGACTCTAACGGTCTGCGAGGTCCTCACAGTCACTGGGACGTTTTAATTTTCCTGGAAAGAGTGCCTAGGAAGCTACACAGAAGCCCACACCACACACACACACACACACACACACACACACACACACACACACACACACACACACACACACACACATGCGCACACACACACACACACACACACACACACACACACACACACACACACACACACACACACACACATGCGCACACACACACACACACACACACACACACACACACACACACACACACACACACACACACACACACACACACACACACACACACACACACACACTCACACACACACTCACACACACATGCACAGGGTAGGCTTCAGTAAACAGGGCAGTTCAGACAGTGTTGAAGAGACTGAAGCTCCTTCATGGTGAAGCAGTCTCTGAGCTCTGAACGCCTCATGAAGGTTAAATCACAATTCCTGTTTGTTTTGATCAGGAAGTTTAATTCATCAGTGCACATTAAATGTCAAGATGTATTCAGATTGCGGATATGTTTCAGAAAATACACACAACGCAATAAGATAAATTATTGTACATCATGTGTAAAATATTTTCCTTTCTTCTTGCAAATCTACATTTGTTAGCGCAATAGAATATATGAAACTGCATGTCTGCTGCTTTAAATATATACATATATAAACAAGCCATAATGATATAAACTCATCCGAATAAACTCATTTTTATTCTTTGTGTTGATTGCTTATCGGTTTTATTTTTTTTATTTCTAGTGTATTTCAAATCCTTTTTTAAAAAAGCAAAAAAAGCTATACAGACAAAAAACGTTATATATTTTCAAACAGTGTAAATGCCACAAGTGTATCAAGTATATATTGCCAACTCATAGCTTCCACATGCCATCAACCTGCTAGAATATAATGTGTGATTTATATTCTCTGTGATAGGTGTTGCTGTAAGCGTTTCATCTAGTAGTGTTCCGTTTCTCCGCTTTGTGTTGATGCATCAGCAGTTATTGATCTAGTCCATGTTTTAGGATGGATCCCTGTGTGCTCATAAATAAAGCTTGTACAGAACCTGCATTGAGTTTGCTCTGCCGTTTTTTTTGTCTCCATTTTTACTATTTCTTGTTTGAAATGACTCCACACCAACCATTAAAAAAAATACTTTATATGAATAATGAAATTGACATCCGATAAAACAAAGTGAAATGTTAAATCGTGATGAGGTTAAGGTATTAATGCATTTACTCAGTATTATCTTATCTCTTATTCCTTTTATTTTGCTATATTTATTTTTTTCATTTCCTGTATTGACATGTATTTGTTGTGCTTATTCAACACAGATCATAATGAAATAAATAGGAAACAAAAGGAAGAGACTCATATTAAACGATATTTTGCAAAATTACAAATTCTAAAAGTCAGTAAACATCAAACAAAACAAACGTTGACTTAATGCAACACACACAAACCCAGTGTTAACTTTTCCTTTTCACGTCTACAGGCCATATAAAACCTTCTATGTACACACACACAAACACACACACACACACACCGAACACACACACGCCTATAACATTGTTGACTTGCTGAAGACCAGAGACAGAAGGTCCATTCAAGCAGAAGGAGCCAGAATTATAGGGCAAAGGTCTCCAAACAGTCTCAACCTTTTCTCAGAACTGGCGAACAGACATGCTCAGATCCCAGGCTGCTCAAAGAGGAAAGCTATTGACAGTGTATTTATAGAGATATTACCAGCAGCGGTTGTGCAAAGTGAGCTTTATAAAACGTTCTAACGGGGGAAAGGTTGTTCTTTTATTTGGCCACATTTCCTCACAGCTGGGCAAAAAACAAGGAAGAAAAATGGCACCAGTTGTTTGGGATTAGAGTGTCCCTGTGTTCGTTTTTTGTACATGGGGTTACATTTGTTCCAATTTTATTGTAGGTAAATCAGTAAATGTAGAACGCCTTACAGCAGGGGGGTCAAACTCAAATACACAGTGGGCCAAAATAAAAAAATCGGTACTAGTCGAGGGCCGGACTGGTTCAATGTTTATTGCAAAACGTATTGAAATGAACTTATTGCACATATTAAACCTGGAACTAACAAAGCTTAAATGATTGCTTATAAAAACAACATTAAACATTAAATAATCAGTTGCATTCATTTCTTATGGCTCTATCTGCAGAGTCATTTCTTATGATTACATTTTTCCACAGGCCAACAACAGCTTCAAAAAAACGATTCCCCTCAAAGAAAAAAACAAACATGCCCTGTTGTTGCAAGAAGGAAACATCCATGTAAACTCAGTGTGCTGCTCTGTGATGCTAGTTCAAGCAGATACTTGGCATCTCATCTCGGGTGCAAGTTCATTAATGTTTGGGGTCAGGCTCTGAGCTGAGGAGACCCTCAGGATGGAGTGAAGGTGCAATATACCGGCGGGCCAGATCTAATAGTAATTAAAAATTATCCTTCGGGACGAAATTAAATCCAACCCAGGCCTGATTTGGCCCCCGGGCCTTGAGTTTGACACATGTGCCTTACACAAATGCAAAATAGAAATTGCAAATATTGGAATTCAGCAATATCATTTGTTTCTAAACATTGAATGTTAAGTAGAAAATAATGAAGGTGTTCACGTTGACGCGAGCAGATATAAGGGTTACCATCGTAATCTTATACGTTTTGCATTTAAGCATGCTAACATTTGCTAATTACTACTGAACACAGGGAAAGCTGAGGGAAGTTTTTATTCAAGTACTCTACAAATTGAAATGTTGGATAGATAAAAAGTAAAGGGATCAGCAAACGTATAATGATTCATCCTGAGGGGACCATGAATGTGTGGAACAGAGTTTAAAATTACTCCAATGGTTGTTGACATATTTCAATACATAAATAAATGTCAACTTGCTGGTGGTGCTACAGGGAAGGTCAGGGGATCACCAACATGTTTGCGTGATGGACCAAAGTACACAGACAGACAGAAACCAACCCTGTCCACTTTTAAAGATGCAACAAAGCTATAAATCAGACTGGATTAAACGTCATGGTGCAAAGTGTCTCGAACACGGTGTGCAGACGTCTCGTCTCGGTTGTCATTTTCTCTGAGAACTGATGATATGTGTTTCTGTCACAGAGATCAGACACATTTCACAACTCAACTCTTGCAGGGAGTTTCAGACACACACACACACACACACACACACACACACACACACACACACACACACACACACACACACACACACACACACACACACACACACACACACACACACACACACACACAGAGAGAGAGACACACAGAGAGACACACACAGAGACACACACACACACACACACACACACACACACACACACACACACACACACACACACACACACACACACACACACACACACACACACACACACACACACACACACACACACACACACACACACACACACACCATCAGCTCAGGACAGCATGATGTATCTGCATCTGCTTTTCACCTACAGGGAAGATTGGCTTCACTTCTTGTCCTAGAGACCCATGCCCTCTTACACAAACAAAGCCCTGAACTCCAAAAAGCATTGTCATTAAGCCTCATGAAGCCGTCACCACTGTGGGAGGTGGCCTGGCTCCACTTGGCTTTAAATGGCAAGATCTGCCTTTATCTCTCTGCCTGTGAATTCTTGACTTGGCCGAACATTAAGACAAAGTATTTTCTTCTCCAAAAAGAGTTTGGAGCGTGTGACAAAGTGAGTATATGCATATCAAGTATCCAAAAGACTTTAATACAAATAGTTCTCTGACAGTTTTCTCTAACAAACTTCTGTCTTGTTATTCTCTTTCTTTGTCCTTCTCTTATAAAGCATCACACTATGGAAACCATTGGAGAGATCATCCCGTTTGCTAAGGAGATGCTGACCCAGAGGCCCAGCCTCAGCATGCTGAAGCTCTACATGCTGGGCTCCACTCTGGTGGTGCTGGGAGTCGTGGGAGGACTGGTGGAAACTGTTCTCCTGCCGTTTGGGGAGCAGGAAACTGTTGAGGACGCTCCAGGAGAGCTCATCATGGAGAAGGAGAAGAAGCCAGACATGACCGTGGTCAGCCCTGAAGAGGATGACGTGTACGAGACGGAGCTGATGGAGGCCAAGGCCAAACATCTGGTGACGGGCCGGAGGAGAAGCTCCATCCGCTTACTTGGTTCTTAAAGAAACCCTCCTCTACTGGTGTAAATGGACACAACACTTAAAATGTTTATGGTAATGGTGCTGAATTAAATCACCACGTTGAACTTGTCACTTTGTACTCGTTTTTTTATTTCAGATCTGGTTAAACATGAAAGAAATGATATACACTGCAGGCTACAGTAATGTCTGGCTGCTGGGCAGAAGATACTTGTGGATGTGACTTGATGAATGTGTTGGGAAAAAAATGGAATGTGTGTGATTAAATTCGTTTTGCACTCGAATAAAGCTATTTTTCAGCAACCTCAATCAGGCCTTATTAGTAGCACTTTGTAAATGTTGCAAGAAGATCAAATAGATGTATAATAAAGAATAGATTGTAAATAAAAATACTCATTTACAGGTTAAAGAGTTACATTTAGTTCCTTACTTATGTAAAGGATGTAAATATTGTAATCAAAACGTAGGCCTTCTTGAAGTATGACAAGTAAAAGTACACATTCTGCAGAAAATGTATTCCTGTCAGCATAAATATAAATTAAATAATAGAGGATGATGTGTTTAGTTATTCAATATTTATAATCCGGATGTGTTATATTATTCTAAAGTGGCCCATTCTGCATAATGAAAACGTTTGTTACGTTAAGAATATTTGGCTGATTGATCTTCAGCAACGCAAATGTGATCCACAAAGTAACTCAAATGTGTAACTCAAGCAGTTAGACAAATAGAGTAAACATTAGTACAGTAACTGAATAAAACTACCATCATGGCATCTGTCCACAAGTCACTGACAGACTTGACAGTGTGTGTAATTCTATAAACAACCACTAGATGGCGGCAGTAAATACATCTTGGGTTCATTTCAACATCCGCCCATGTAACGCAAACCGGAAACGACGAAATAGATCCTTGTTTACTAACCGCGGTTAAAACTGCCGTCGAAGAAATTAATGTTTTGTTACGATAGAATTAAATTACTTAACTCCAACGAGAAAAAGTACACCAAATAAGATATGGCGGACCCTGCGGTGGCCTCGGGGGCCGCACTGAGTGCAGGAGGGGTAAGAGACGGCTTTTATACTCACCGTCATTAGCATTATGAAGCTAACTGAGCTGTAGGTGTTTTGCTAACTGTTAGCTGTTAGATGGAAGACACTCGTCTGTGTTGAATGTGTCTCTCAATAACTTAACATAACTTCTCCTAAATACACAATGAGCCTGCTGTACCTCATCGCAGACGACAAGGTTAGCTACATCACCGTACTAATGTTACTAATGTGCATGTAAAAGCTAATGAATGGTCATTTAACCGTCGCGAAAAATCCAAGTATCGTTATGTGTTACATTTACAAGGCATGTGGACATGTTTCTAACGCTGCAGACTCGTTATCTCTATATTTACCAGATAACAATGTGACTAATATGATGTGTACAGGAGGGTTGTTAGTGTAGGTACAATTATCTGTATGTGTTGCCCTGCGTTACACCTGCTAATGTGTAGTTACATGTGCTCCTGTAACAATAATTCAAGCCTGTCAACAAGCAGTGGGGGAAAATACCTAACAAGAAGTACATAAACTAAAGTTGTAGTTTAAAAACAATTAACATACTTGTATTTTACTTGAGTATTATCATATACTCAGTAGTTTGCAAAGTATCTATAATTGTTTTTCTCTTTAACATTGACGTTATTGATCAAGCAGAATAATGTCATGGGAAAGACTGCGTAAGATACATGAACTGATGTACTGTAATTAAGTTCACATTCAAGCATTTCTGAACTTAAGTATTTCCCTTTAAGGCTACCTGTACTTATTCTTCACTGCTGCTCAGAACATCTTAAGAAACTTAAGGTCAAAACGTTTCCGGGTAGAAAACTTCTTAAACTAAATGAGCTTGGACCATTAAAACCCTTGTAATGTCATACTCTCATATTATTGGACTGTTGTAACTGAGCTTTGTTCCCACCCTTAAGTCAACGTTATGTTGTTCTTCTTTCATACTGTGATGATCATTTGTCCTCTTGGGGACCTTTCTTCTCATCTACTTGATGTGTTATTCCTTGTATGTGTTCCAGCGGGGGAGTGGGGGTAAAGCCGCCACCAGCCCAGCAGAGAACTACCACCTGGCGCGGCGCCGCACCCTGCAGGTCGTGGTCAGCGCCCTGCTGACAGAGAGCGGCTTCGAGAGCGCCGAGAAGGCAGCCGTAGAGACGCTCACTGAGATGATGCAGAGCTGTACGTATCAACACTAGAGTGAAGCTTCATTTATCCTTAGAGATGCACACTTTATCTGTGGACCAAGATTACAAAGCGTGTGACTCATTTTCATTTGAATGGACTCGCATTAAAGCGCAGTCATGTCTATCTCAATGTGTTTAAGATCACACATTTATCAAATATTTATTTTGTGTGCCGAGATTTTGGTCTTTTAACGGTACTCTTATTGGTTCTTTTGGAGAAAAAAACAAGTTCAACTAACTAAACAAAACTTGCTTTTTATTTAAATGAAACACATCATATTTCACATCAAAAGAAACAACAATATTTTAACAAATCGTATTAAATAATCTGATGACAGAACTGTAAACAGAATAGCTGAAACTTTAACAAAATAAATAACTCAGTTACCTCTAATCATTAACCCATGTTTGTATAATTAACTCTGTGTGTTGCTGCTAGCATACATAACACCTGACACGTTACTCGTGGACGGGGCTCCAGAGCTACTAGAAAGACAGCCGACCCGGTGCATTCCTCCGTCTGGATGTGGTGCACTTTTCTAAATGTTTAGACAAATTGCTCGTGTTACCGCCCTTACATGCTAAACTCTTATTGCACTTTAGGTAACGAGCATCGTCCACATCGAGACGGGTAAAGTCTAACCACACCTCGGAGAGCGTTCTCTCCGCCATCTCCTCCGTGTGTTGCTGCATGTAGCAGCTGCGTGTGTGTAAACGGCCCCGCCCCCTCGCACACAGACGGGCGAGGGATATCGAAAATACTAAAAATAATATTAGACGCTTTTTGCATATTAGAAACGGAGTTGGCGACACTAAATGATGTTTGTGTAGCAATAATACATATGACATATATTTGTTTACTTGTCTCCAGTACCGATAAAAAGACCGATAACGTCGGAGCTTAACGGTACCACGGCCTTTAATAATTCAGCCCCGAGGCCCGTTTAACACCGGGGCTCGGTACCCATCCCTACTCACTACAGGATTCTCCATAAACCTCGTCATGGAAACTCATCACAATCAACCTATTGACTCTTTTTAATCATCATTTGCAATAAAAAGCCAATATTGTCCTATCTTTATTCTGCTGTATCAACGCTGTGTGCTTCCACCTATTCCACCAAAAAGTATTACTGCACCGGAAATTAAATATCATCTCTATGACTCATGCATTTATTATTTATGCCAAATCATCCGCCTTCATGCGCAGAGTTTGAGTATCCTGTTGTTGATTGCACTTACTGTAAGTCTCTGGATAAAAGCTAAATGCAGAGTCTTTCTTAACCCCACTGTTGTTTTTGTCCCTTCTCCAGATATAACTGAAATAGGTCGGTGTGCCAAAGCTTACTGTGAACACACAGCCAGAAGCGTGCCCACCCTCTCAGATACTGTGGTCACACTCATTGAAATGGGTAAGTACCAGTGGCGCCGACATATCAACTATGCACACGGTGACGCAGAGGGCTTGATTTAATGTTCGTGTGACTGCAGGTTTCAACGCAGACACCCTACCTGTGTATGCTAAGAGATCCCAGAGGATGGTGATAACTGCCCGTAAGTACACACTCTGCTTTACACTCTTAGTATGGATTGGGAAATTGATGAGTAATGGTAGTCTCACTTTCTAAATTGGATTTTTATTCGAAAAATATAAACGTAAACGTATTCTTTCTGTCACCTTCAGCTCCAGTGACGAACCAACCTGTGACTCCCAGAGCTCTGTCAGCGGGACAGAAACGCACACATCCTGCTTACATCCAAGGCCACTTCCCAGAATTCCCTGACCCTCACACCTACATCAAAACACCCGTGAGTAAAAACATTGTCGTGGCTGTTATAAAGATCCCCAAACAAATCCTGAACCAATGCCATTTTCCATTAAATGTATAATGTTGACCTTCAGTTGCTCCACTCATCAGGGCGTTAGCCAGCCAGCCCTTCTTAATGTCTAGCGCAGGGGTGGGGAACCTCCGGCCCCCGGGCCGTATACGGCCTGCGAGACCATTTGCTACGGCCCGCGAGGTAATTTATAAACACACACAAAAAAGAAAAATGTAAGAAATCTAGACCGCAAAAAAATTAAACAAGGGAGTGCCTGTTTTTCCTGGCCAAGTTCAGGGTCCTTGAACACAACACGAGCCTAACGTGTCATCACGTGGTAGTCTGACAGGGGTGCAGTTCTGACGGAGAGCACCAGAACGCCACTCCGCCACTTCCAAAAATGGAAGTACCCATAAGGAGCCGTACACATGCCGCAGTTTTTGTGTGGCTGTGTCTTTAGTTGAAAGCCCAGTGGCGATCTGTTCTTCTGTCATACTGATCATACAGTCAATAACTTTGTTGTTATTAGCATCTGGTTAGCTAGCTATGCTAACGAATATAAGAAGCTTTTTCTACAACCAGTGAGGTAAAGGCACATCTTTATATGATCATTATAGTTATAAAAAAACAAGAGAATAAAGTTAACAGGTATAAAATACTATATGAAAGTTAAAAAAAAGTTATTATTAATAAACAAGAATACAGTTTGAAAGGAGAGTGATTTGTAAAATATCCATAAAGAAAGAAAACAGTTCTGTTTCATATGGGTTGAAATTGAAATGACCCTTGAGAGGAAAAAGGTTCCCCACCCCTGGTCTAACGGATGAAGTTCAGAAGGTAAAGTGTTTGTCATTCATGTTTGATCTCCACTCAGACATTCAGAGAGCCTGTATCGGACTACCAAGTTGTGAGAGAGAAGGCAGCGAGTCAGAGGAGAGACGTGGAGCGAGCGCTCACTCGCTTCATGGCGAAGACCGGGGAGACCCAGAGCCTTTTCAAAGACGACATCACTGCCTTCCCATGTGAGTGATTACAACAAGAGAGCCTGTCTTTCCAAACTCTGTTGCAATAGGAAAGTTATGAAACCATGGGCCCAACCATTTCTCAATAAGAGCCAAACGCACACTTTACATTCTGATTCTTGTTGTTTTGTGTGTCTTTGTAGTTCCTTCATGTCCTCTCTGTTGGTTTTGCTGCTTTTCATAGTCGTCACAAGTGTCATGGCCGCTGTTTTACATCTTTTGGCAGTCTTTGTATATTTCTCTCTGGTCATTTTAATACTTTTTAAAGAAGGGTTTCTTCCTAGTTGTTTTGGTCCATCGAGGGACTTGAGTCCTTTTGCAGGTCAAAGCCAGCCCTGTGTCTGTGAAGGCCGTTCAGGAATCCATGGCTTGCAGCTTCATGTCTGTTCTGCCACGGGAAGTGGTATTTGTTTTTACGTCATTGCTTATCTCTGTGATTGTGTTCTCAGTGATCGCAGCCCAGCCGAGCTCCATCCCGTATCTCAGCGCGCTCCTGCCCTCGGAGCTGGAGCTGCAGACTCTGGAGGAGACGGACTCCTCGGAGCAGGACGACCAGACCGACAGCGAGAACGCAGCAGGGAACATCACCAATGTAAGTCACTGAAAACAACAAAATACTTGTAGATGTCACTTTTTTATTTTATTTTATAGTAAAAATGTCATAATTTAGTATTTCAAAATAAAGTCATAGTAGAATGTCCAAAATACAGTCAAAGGAAACCTTACCTAAAATCCCCAAAAGTCAGACTTTAAGTCATCAAACAAAGGATGGAAAGACGTAGTATAGTAGAAGTCCTAGTTAAGTTAAAAAAGTCATTATAGTATGTCGATCAAATATCATAGGGTAGTTCGTTAAACTTCTTTTTGTCTTAAAGTAATGACGATTGTTAAGGGAAAAAATATATATATTATCTAAAACAAATTAAGTCAAAGTAAGACATTCAACAGGAAGGTAATGTGAAGTATGCAGTCAGCTCAAACATTTTAAATGTGACCACTTAAAATGAAGGAACAGAACATAGAGCAAAGCAGATAATCAGTTTGAGGTGACATAAAATCACAGAAACAGGTAAACCGACAAAAACTGAGTTTAAATAATAAAATGTGCCCTCTTGATTACACGTGTTTATACATAATACATATTTCATATTACCAAAGCTAGATATTTTGAGAACATTTAAGAGAGGTGAGATTCTAAATCACCCAGCAATAAAGCAAAATAAATGCTGTAAATGTGATCAGCGTGTATGGTAGTGTTTAGCAATGATAGCTCTTAAAAAAATGTTTCCGTTTCCCTCTCAGGACGATCCAGATGCGGACAAAGAGAACTCCATGCTTCCTCCCAGCAGCGTCGTTCCCTCCGTAAAGGCCACGGAGGACAGCGTGATCGACAACCCTTACCTCCGGCCCGTCAAGAAGCCCAAAGTCAGGAGGAAGAAATGAGCTCTTTGTGAACCTCAGACTCTCAGTTGCCACAGCGATCAGGGTCGATGGGGCCAGCACTGCTGTTGGATTTTTGTATACCGACGGACTTCTATTGAAGAGATCTTTTTTGTCTCCATTTTTCAGCAAGAACTCACTTTGTCAAAAAATTGTAAGGAACATCACGGTGTAAAAAACAAACAATACAGTCATTTTGTGAATAAAGAAAAAATAAGCTTCTATATCTTTTGTTCCTCTTTATATATCCATCAATTTCCGACAACAGTTACAACCATTACATCGTTGGTAAATATTTAGTTTAAAACATTTGAAAAAGGAAACTTCTTAAGTCAATGTTGTATTGGCATTTGGCAATTAACTTTACAATTAATAGTACAGACTCAGGTAGGCCACTCTCCTTCTGTGCTTCATGAACTCCTTTTCATTGTTTAGCTGAAACACAATAATATTACATGTTGCTATATTCAGGGTATAGGTTGTGAACACTGGACATTATAGTATGTCGAAATAATTAATTAAAAAAACTCATAGTATGGTAGTTTGTCGAAAAAATAAAAGTCATAGTATGGTATGTCAAAATAACTCGTATGTCGGAAAATTGAAAAAACGCCTTTGTATATAGTATGTTGAATCTATCTGAAAAAAGTCATAGCATAATATGTCGAAAAACATCATCCAGTATTTAGGATTTAGCTGGAATATGGATATGGTAAAGCACAATCAAAATGCCTCTTAGTATATTTTGACATTTTGGAGTCAAGACTTTACCTTCACTCTGAGGGACTTCTTCTCTATCTGAGGCAGTCTGGACCAATCAGGGCTCCCGAAGCACATCGGCCAGCTCACCTTCCTGTCAGTCACCGCATCGTGAGCGTAGGTCCCAGGCCTGTATCAAACAGCTGTCAGCTCAGTTCTGTGTGTGTGTGTGTGTGTGTGTGTGTGTGTGTGTGTGTGTGTGTGTGTGTTACCCTGGGCTGTCCTTAGCTGTACACAACATGGTTTTGAACCTCTGTGTGGTCGAGGCGAAAGGGGTTTTGCCAGGAGGGGGGACTCTGGAGTAGCTCTGATCCTGCTGGTACTGCATTGGGGAAGGGGTCGCTGTCTAGGGGTAGAATATGTAAGAAATAAAATAAACGTAACATGTTCGATGGGTATTCCAGCCTTGTAGCATCATACTTGAAACTGGGGGAATCCCAAGAACATAATTTTAGTAGATGTGTTTGATATCTCCTGGTGTTGTTTGAGGACGTTAGTTTAGGTGGTTATTGGACAGGCATTCACATTTATAATCTAATTGAAAAATTACTTAAAATTCAATAAAAGATGTTTGTCTTATTAGTCAAGTTTAGTAATAAAAGCTTATATAGATTTGGAGTCACTGGGTCACATGACATGGAAGGTATTGGTAAACAAAAATGTAATTCTATTGAAATATATATATATTATGTAAAATCAATGACACACCAGAAATCCAAAAACCTGTTCCGCATTAGAAATATTATTTTATCTTGGCATACATTTAACATTAAGTTTGTGTTTGTGAAACCAATTAAGAAGACAATATGTCTTAAAGGCCTATCCAACTTAAACCCAACCTCAGTTCTGTCTTCTTCTTTTTAGCAATAATGGATGTTCATGGTGGTAGCCTAAGTTTGCTTACAAAACACACAAAGAGCTTATGAAATATGATACTTTGCTAAACATTTAAACAACAGTAAAGCTGAAAGTAATTAATATAATATGTTAAAACCCTCATTGGAGGTGAATATGTACCAGGCTGCAGGGCGGAAAGCGAGCTGCAGTCCTCGCAGACAGACTGTATCCTTTCTTACTGCCCGGTGTCTTCTGTAGATCATACACTATGGTGCCGTACTGCAAAGAAATGGAAATATAATATGAATGGAAGGAGCTATATAAATAAAGTGTATTACAATAAACGTTAACATGATAGAGCAAACCAGCAAATTAGGGTTAAAACACTTTGAGTTTGTATATATATAATTTTTTTTTAAAGGATAATTTATTATGCGTGAAAATAAAAATAAGCAGATGACACAGACCTCGTGGTTGTCATAGCTGCCGGGGCCGATGTGTGGCACTTCCGGTCGTGCCATATGGTTTCCCAGCCGGTCTGGTGCAAAATTTCCGGGGAAAAGTTTCCTGTCCTGGGAGGTGCCGAACCAGACTCCCTGAATTGGAGCTTCTGACATTTTAGAAACAACTTGCGGGAAAGAAAATGGTGAAAAACAAGAAACTATAAGTAGAATTAAGCTCCCGGGCTGTTAGCAACGTCTCCACTAGCTATGATGACGTTGTTGTGTTTTGACATTGCAACTATGGCAACCGAACTGTTACGTTAATTGACGCAAATTCATGGCGTTTCATACTTGTGAAAAATGACACATTCGGATATCTGCATTAAAACAACCGATTTACACCAAGATTTACAGATATCTTTATTTTCAATTAGGGACAATTTACAAGTCAAGGCAATTGCACATTCAAAGGTTTGACACAAGCAGAAGTGAGGCACTATTATTCTTTGATGAACATGAAGCAATGGAGTAAACTTTAAAGATAAGCATTAAACTTGTTTTTTTCATAAATAAATTACTCAAGAAGAAATGTTTGAATTACTTTGTGGCACTTGAGTTGGATTTGTCTGCTAGTAGCAAGAACAGAACTACATCCAAGGTTAATTATTAACATACCTTTCCAAGGCAATTCCAAAAGTCACAAACATAAATCTACTCTTTATATACAGGCACTTCTTTTACATAACCAGTCATCTTGAAAGGACAGTTACGTTGAAAAAAAAAGAAGTCAAGAGGTCTGATACGGTCCTACAGCATCAAGCATCACATTCATGTTGGCACAGAATACATTCTCTGGTGTTGAGACATTATTGCTTATCATTTTAAGGAAAATAATTCTGACCAACAGTGGCACAAAAACATATTTTAGCACATGCACTTCTCATCAACTAGGAAAAAAGGAGCATCCTCTTTGGCACTGGTGGAGGTGAAATAAAAATGTGCTTTGCAAGATAACCGTATCCAAAAGACAGCTGTGGAAGGATTCAGGATAGAAAATGACAGAAGAGAAATTTCAGAGTAAAGATTTGAACACATATTCAAAGAAAAAGGCCAAAACACAGCAACATGACAAGGAGGGAGTCTCCTAGGAGGCACTGAAGGACAGAGGATTGTGTGTGTTTGAGGAATGGTTCACTCTGTCTGAGGCACTGAAATCGAAGGACCTTTGGGGTCGTCGAACCGATCCATTGTGTTGAGCTGCATGATCATGTGCATGCCGTACACAAAAATCCACAGCATGAGCAGTGAGGTGATCAGGCCCATCCAGATCCCCGCGGTGAAGAAGCCGGCACAGTCGCTGGCGTAGGAGAAGTTTGTTCCGTTGGCCAAACCGAAACCCTGAATCTGTATCGGAAAAAAACATCAATGAACAAGACTCAAGAGACACTTGAACACACCATGAAGAATTTGATGCACTGCTGCAGAGAATCTAAGGCTGTTAAAGCAATATATTTACCTGGAAGTCGACAAAGTTGAGCCTCCAGTTTGTGGTGTTCTTGTTGTTGTTGCTGCTCGGCACCAGCAGGGTGTCTCTGAAGCTGGTGACGGACTGGCAGTGGAAGGAGTACTCTGCAGGCGCGTAGATGTTGCGTCTCCCGACGTAAGACGCAGTGAGATCTTTCGACTGCAGCTCTACAGAGTCCAACGTGAACCAGTGTCGTGCGGACACCTTGTAGAGCCGTTCACTCATGGCAAAACTGGAGATAAACAGGAATGAATATTAACGACAGCATATGTGTATAAGTCTGGGGGAAATTGCAAAAATGTTGAGAAATGACTGCTCCTTTCTATAAATACATGGTAGCGGTGGACTGGTATCAAAAAAGGACAGACAACATTACATTGAACTCATTTCATGTTTCAGAGGTTAATTCTAACCTTTCCAATATTACATTGTGTTCTTATTAAAAAAGATCGGAAACAGAAACTCTGTACAAACGGTTACCATGAAAGAGAAATACTTAAGAATGGACAGCGTTTCCCAGTGGCTTAAAAGAAGTTTTACGCTTATTTGCTCTCATTTTGAAAAATCTCTGTCGTTAAAGTGTACAACAATTATTTATTGAGGGGAATGAGGGACTTTTTTTTGGAAAATGACAAAAAAAAAAGACACTATTTTCCCCTTCTGTTACCTTACTGACAAAACAAACATGCTAACGGGTGAGCTTTTGAGGAGATGGATGGATTTGTCACCTTTGGGAAAAGATGGAATAACAGTTTCCAGTTTTTGTGCTAAGCTAACAAGCTACTGTCTGTAGCAACATCGTCATCAGACTAGTGATAAGAACGAGTTCCCAAAGCATTTGACACTTTTTTTTTAAATGATAAATGTATTGTCTTACCGTAGTATGTGGCCTGATGCATAGGTCAGGACAAGCCTAGAGTGAGAAAAGAAGAATACATTTAAAATGACTTGTTTCATTTGAATAAAAGGAAACTGTTCTTTTGACTTGACATAAAAACATGGCAGCGTGCCGGGCGGCCATCTCACAGTGAGTTGCTGCCGTTGCAAATGGATCCGTCGAGCGATGGCGTCTCTGCAGCGAGGTCGATCCATTTGTCTGTGAGGCTGATGTTGAGATTCTGAGCCCAGAGCATGATGCAGGGGTTCCCGGACACATTAAACATGATGGGCTCTTTGACTGTGGCCTCCACGGCCTGCAGCAGGGACCGGCCCACAGCCTGCTGAGACATGGACCTCTCTGGAATCACCTGTAGGGATAATCACAATCTAAATCCTTTATTTAACCCAGGTGAAATAAGGTTTTGGGACAGTATACTTTAGATTGGGAAAAAATGAAGGATTATTCAAAAATAGATATAGACAAATATTAATATAAACACAAGGAGGGAGAGTAAGAATGTGCCAAACAAATTAAAAGCTATTTGTCCCTTAGATGCACGAGTGACTGGCACTACACTCGTCCATAAGTGGGTCAAAAAGGACCCGTATTAGAATAATGTGTTTTTATGCCATTTGTGATTTTGGTTAAGAAAAATCACTTGTATAATATTTAGTATTATATTTTGGTTCACCCTATAAATATTTAATATTTCACTATTTATAATTTTTTTTTTTTACATGTTGAAAAAAAAACGAAATTCCATAAAAAATGCATATGGGTCATTTTTGACCCACTTATGGAAGCTTGGGGCAGTAATACAAAAACTACAATTTCTTAAAATTTTAATTTCAAAGTTGAATGGCATGATATCCAAAACATGTTTTTTGAGGAATAGCCGGAATATGAAATGATAACCAAATGTAATTACAAAGTTACTTCAAGAAAACCACCTCACCGGGTCAAAACATACCCACTTATGCATCTGAGGGTTAAGAATAATATCTCAATGATTTATATCTGTATATGATTATGGATAAATATATAAATCACTCGAATGTATGGTAAGTCTGGTACACGATGTGCTCGTAGACATATCTTACTCGTGAGGGCTGGAGTCCCGTGTACATCGCAGTGAAATGGACACCTTTATCTTTCATGATACTCAAAACCTCCCCAATAATTCCATCTGTTGAAAGCAAAGTACACTTGAGTTACACATCCGAAATATATACTTTGAAATAACCAAAATACTGATTATTTTACACTATTCCTTACAAACGTACCATTTTCATGCAGGACTTCCTTGCAAGACTTTCCCAAGCTATAAAAACAGTATAAATGTTAATTTTCACTGAGTCAGAAAAGAGTGTTTATCTTCTATTGATCGGGATGCTGCACAAGTCTCACCCGGTGCAGTAGGGGAGATTGATGAGCAGGAGGTTGCTGGCGGATGTGTTTATGCTGAGATGGGAAAGAGTATCTGCGTCCACGAGCACCGGAGAGACATCCAGCTTCTCCTGCAGCAGAGCCAGCATCACAGAGGAGTCGGACCACTCTAGAGCAGGCAGCGACACTGAGGAGGGGGAAGCCTGCAGTGCAGCCTGGAGAGGAGAGAGGAGAGAGGAGAGAGGAGAGAGGAGAGGAATTATACGTTTTATTAGTGGGACAACATTCTCTTTATGTAGTGGTCTGGTTTTTTTTTTTAAATCAACACTTCAAACTCACTTTCTCTCTCTGGCCTTCTAGGCTTCTCTTATCAAGAGTAACTTTTATCCAAGACCTTTTCCCTCTCTAACCTCTCGAGGTGTTATTAGAGGGAAACGGTTTGTACAGTGGCTTCGACAGGCCGGGGAGTGTTACCATTCGTAGACACAGCGTACCTCCATATCTCTCATCAATTTCCAACTAAGGCTCCAGTGGGGACCTTGTTCCCTGAGTGTGCCTCTCCACCTATGATTCTTACTCTCTTACTTGCTACCCTTTGCCCTCAACCTATCCTAAGGGAGTGCTTGTTCTTCCGTCTCTCTGTCTGTGTCTGTGTATTCTCATGTTCCGATGAACCCAGCCACATTTGTTCTTGTTTTGTGTCCATATCTACGCCGGGATCCGGAGTCGAGGCTGATCTTCTTGCTGTGGTCCTGTGCCCTGGATCCTCTTTCCTGAGTTCTGGATTAAGTCGTGGACTTCGGGTCGTGGCTGAACCTGTCTCTGCGGTCCTGCCTGGGTCACGTCATGCTGCCTCCCTGAAGGCTCCCACAGGATTGTAGTTGACATGTTCGTAGATTCGTCTTCCTAACATTTGGACTACCTACGCTGTCAAATGTATTATCTCTTAAATGTACACACGGCATCTATTGCACGTCTGTGCGTCCTGGGAGAGGGATCCCTCCTCTGTCGCTCTCCCTGAGGTTTCTCCCATGTTCCCCTTTAAACTGGGGGTTTTCTCTGGAAGTTCTTCCTTGTACGATGTGAGGGTCTAAGGACAGAGGGTGTCCTTTTTTCTCAAACTGATATTCTGAACAATCTGTGTTGTTGTATTTGCTGTAAAGTGTCTCTACTGTAGGCTATTTTTATTATATGTACAGCACTTTGGCTCGACCAAAAATCGTTTATAAATGTGCTACATAAATAAAACTTGATTTGATTTGATAGTCATGTATGAAGTTATGAAAACCTACCTCAAGGTTTTGGAAGGCACTGTCCTGCTTGTTTCCAAACACTCCTCCAAACAGCGTGAAGTCTTCTTTGCTTAACTGAACACAAATAAGGACAATGAAATATCAAATATCAAATATCAACTACATAAGCAGAGAAGTGATACGATATTTGGGTTTGAGAAGTTTCAGCAATTCTAATTCAGTCAATTGTTTATCTGATTCAATGAATATCTCCTCACAGTCTACTGGCTGTTCGTTCTGTGTGCGCTCGGAAATATAATCTAGTGTTCATAAACAGCCCTGGTTTGCTAAGTGAGGAACAAATAACACTAATCCAACATATAAGCAACAGGGCGTTCATGCTTTGGCAAAGAGAAGGCTGTGAATAGAGAAAGGCATTGGGAGCAATAAACACTTGAAATACGTAGGGGGGGGGGTTGTTTCCATTGTTCCAATATAAACAATCTGTCTTCATAATCGTTGACTCTACCTTTAATACAACTAAAACGGTTAAAAATCCCAATTATCACAACAATGATGATCCACCACAGAGAACAGACCCGGACAATGTGTTAGAGGAACTGAGAATGGGGAAGTAACGCTGAGGCTCATTGTCACACCAGAGTGAGAAGACGGTTACACAGAGTCACATGGGACTACAGTGCAACTACACACTGACTCATTAGCACCTTGTTTTACAAATTACATATCCATGAACTCTCTTTGTATTCAATGAATATGGAAATCTAGGAACATCTAAGAGTAGTCCTACTCCTCAACACCTTTCACCCTTAGCCCAATATGTCTAGTGGCATATGTTATAATGTTTGTGGTAAAGAAGGAGTATAGATTTATGGTTTCAGGGACTGACCTTGTCCTGCAGGAATAGCAGCACAGTGTTGGGGCCGGAGCCAAAGGCCGAGGTGAGGTAGGCAGTCAGCTGGTCGTTGGAAGTGATGTGACCAGCGGCCGGTGAGGCCAGGGGTGGCAAGCTGAACATGTAGGAAAGATTAAAAAAAACAATGAATAAACCTAATATAAGTTTTATAAACATTGAGTACATTCAGCATTTCAAATAATCTAATGTGGCATGCAAAAGGCCATCTGTCACCTATAACATGTTTTTTATTTGTGATGTTTGGGTATAATCATCAAACTTTCAGACAGTAACAATAAAGTGTAACAGTGAAGTCAATGATTTGTTCACAGACAACTGAAATCATATACATGGAAACTCTAGATCCAAGCAAAAGTTACTTCAAATAATTGATTCGTACTGTTATGAAAAACTAAACTCAATTCTTTTGATGAAACTAAAAGTTTACCAACAGTGTACTTACATTATGTGTTGGCAAAATATAAGATATGATACAACTGTATTTATCTTGAGGAACAGCTGTGCGGCAGTAGTATGTGTTAAGAGTGCAAATGTGAACAGTGTAAATATATATGAAAAATAACATGAGCTGTTAAACATGCCAGTGTGGCACAGATGATTAGAAAGGAAGTCAATGTAGGTCATAATGCATCACTTAAATGTTGTATACAGGCAACACATATGTTTTACATTGAAACTAGCCTTAAGTTAGGACATCTAACAATGTTTCCAAACTCGGGTTTCTTTTTCGAAGTTTTGTACCATATGAAATGAAAATAATGCGTCACACCAAACGGTGCATACTTTGTTATTAAAGTTTAACCTAAGCATTTCGCTAGTTAAGGTCGAGTTAGCTAGTAGAATCTGGAAGTAGAAACAGTTAGCAACAAGTGTTAGCATTAGCATGACACACAGCTGGCCGGTTACGTTGTCAAAAGTAATGAATCAATAACAAAATAAATGAAATATTACCCTTCACTGGACCACATTAGAAGTGGCACTTGAGCAGCGGAGCTCTGTGATGAAAACAGGGCGAATAAAAGCACAAACATCGCCATTATTCGCACTTTACTCGAACTCCCCGAGACTGACATTTTTCTGTTTTCCGCAAAGTTCTGCTCACGTGACGCAAACCAGCTGACAGTCATGTGCTGAAAGAAAAGGACTTCCGGTTTCTTTCTTTCCTTCTGCTCTGCCCACAAGTGCAAATACTCAGCTGTCTTTATGCAGCTCTGTCCACATTGTTCTGGTCACATTAAAAACTCAGGAATAGTTTAATTTCTCTCAGCCAGGACACCGGAAGATATCCTTAGCTTTCACTGGTCTGTGCCGCTGCTGTAATGCTAACGTTAACGAGCAAGTGGACAGATGCACTTTATGGGTTGAAAAATAAAATGTGAATAGGCCTACATAATAATACACTTTTACTTGTAACACTTTAATGCATATTATACTTATAATACCTACGTACATGTTGCCGATAATAAATACTTTTATTTTATTATATTTATGAAAGGTTTGACTAAAACACGTTTACTGGAATTGTTCACATTGTGATGATCATTTAAATTAAAGATCTGAATACTTCTTCAACTACTGGCTAATGTTTAGGAAAGTATTTGAGGCTTTAACAATAAACTGTCATATTATTTCGGTTGCCATAAACAGGCATTCATAGATACTATGTAGGCCTATATTGCAGCTGAACAATGAATGGCAGGTACACCTGGCAACTGTCCATGGTGCTGACACACTCCTACATTTGGAAATTTCCCTGTTCGTATCATCATGTCCCATTATAACCATAAGATGCATTTACAAACACTTTTAAAGAAAAACATAAAAGCAAATAATGAAAGTTTGACACAGTTTTTCTCTATTGAAAAGGGCCTGCGTGAGGTCAGTGAAAGCAACTCCCATCCACACAGCTGTGGTGGCGGAGGGATACCACTGGCTGCATCCGCGTAACGCTGCGCCTACAACTGGAAAGGAAGGATAGAAAAAGAAAATAGAGATAGCACAGACTTGTACAACATGTATTTAAATGGCAAAACATGTTAAACTCCGAGCCAAAGTATGAAATGAAACTAAACATGTGTAAAATCGCTGGATAAAGCCACCTCACAGCGGAGGGTTTCGTATTACACCCAGCCTTTCAGTTTGAGCCCATTGTGTGGCAGGATGGGAAGAGAGGAGGATACGCACTACTTTCCGTCGCGCAATCACATTGTTCTAGAGTGCTCCACGATCAGGGCCATCTTTGGTCGTCCTCGCCGGTGACAGTGTGGACAGTTTATTTCATTGGTCATCAATGCCTAACGATTCATAAATAATACTCAACTTTAAACAAGCCGTTTGACGCACTCTTGCAGAGAAAAGGGAGCTAGATCCCCGGTTTTTGTGGACTGTTCATTCTTTCCTTCAATACCCTTCATTTCTCAAGGCAAAAAGAGGGCGAGACGGGAGAGGCGGTGATACAACATGGATGAGGAATATGATGTGATCGTTTTGGGCACCGGACTCACAGTAAGTAGTCAAACATCATTTGCTTTTACGCTAAATCGTCCCAACTTCCATGATTGCTTTGAGTCATTTATCCTCTTGTCTATCCGAGCGTAGAAGTGAAAGTCTCCTGCATCCCAGGCTTAATGACATTAGAAAATTACAATATGATAAATGTAATTGAATGTTCTTTGACATGCATGTGTAGGAAAAGATGAAACACGGCCTCCAGGAGTTATTTTATTGTTCTCGCAGCAGCAGGATCAGGGCAGTGTTACACCCAGTAGCATCTTTTAGGCGTAACCCCACAGTGTCATGGTCCTCTTTTCATAGACAGGCCTCCATCCTGACGCAGGCCTGAGCACGGGTTTATGAAATGACAGAGCATACCCACGCCTCAATTTCATTTACTCCTCACTCCCAATGCGACAGATACATTTAAAAGTAATATTAATCTGGGTTCCGTGAAAGTCGACATTTTCCTAGTTGTATAACAGGTATCAAATATCCTATTGAATTCTTGGTCTTTTATATTTTATGATGTGATTATATAATGCTGGTGTTCTTTTTAAGAATATACATATTACTTATCAAATGATAATAATTATTATGATGACAGTAAATACGTGGGTGAAACTATAAAACCGCGCATGCGCAGTACGTTAATTATGTCCTCCCTGCAGCCTTCTGTCATAACCTCTTCTATAAACCTATTGCCTTATCACAGACCCCACCCTTATTGCTTTTTGTTTTATTGTTATATATATTTATGTAGGATTGCTAGAGGAGCCTGGGATTTAAGCTTTTTATTGCCTTATCCACACTGTAGCTATTCTGCATGTGACAATAAAGCCTTGAATCTCTATTTTCATTTGAATTCAATGTAATTAATTATAACATTTTGTTCCATACAGGAATGCATTCTGTCCGGGATCATGTCCGTGAACGGGAAAAAGGTCCTGCACATGGACAGGAACCCCTACTATGGAGGCGAGAGCTCCTCCATCACCCCTCTGGAGGAGGTAAAGAAAAAAACACCCCCAGGGATCCATAAAAGCAAATCAATATATTTGATATCCCTCAGTACATCTCAGTTTACTCCCCGTGCCATTGTGCACCAGCTGCTGTTTTTATTGTCTTCATGTGCTCACTGTCTAATCCTCTTGTGAGGCTTTACATTATGCAGCTTCACAAGATGTTGTTCATGTTTCTCTTTACTGTCGATCCTCCACAGCTGTACAAGCGCTTCAGTCTTCCAGAGAGCCCGCCCGAGTCCATGGGCCGAGGAAGGGACTGGAACGTAGACCTCATCCCCAAATTCCTCATGGCCAACGGTCAGTCCCGCATCACTGGTTTTAGACACAAAGGAATTAATATATCACCATAAAAGTCACTCACCATGAACTGGGGAGACAGATGGACAATTAGTACATTTTGACAGGAGTTAATGCAGGTGTATAAACCAAAATCATCATTTCCTGTCGTTTTTAATTGTTACATATATGGTTGTGTTTTTTTTAAATAACATTTTTATTTTTGCACTTTTCATACACAAAAGGTTACATTAAGTACTGTTCAAACCCAAAAACAATAAAAGATATCTAAATAAAATAAACTATACTAGCCCACCCACCCTTTTAGGTAATACTCAGAGTATCACATCATTCATTATGAAAAACACTTCATACCAACTGATCACAAAAAACACAAGACTGAATAAAACAAGAAGAAAATAAGAAAATATAATTCAGTGAAAAGAAACATTTGAAAAGATGGGTCCTTGAGTTGGCTCTTAATTGTATCAACAATTCATGATGTCTTTATACAATAGTAATGCTGCCGTCACTATTATCATCATAGTGATATTATTTTCTGTCTTATTCTAAAATTGGGAAATATAACATTATTTAGGCCGAGGCTTCAAATAGGGTCAGTGGGTTTTCTTTTCTTCGGTTTTTATTAAATTGTGCAAATAAACCAAAACTGAACTATTTATACTTATATCTATCAAATATACATTTAAAGTAAGCCTCCAGACTATCTATATGTGACGTTTCAGTCTCTGTCTTGATGCTTAAAAGGCATTTTGTATTGATGTAAAATGTGTGTGTGTGTGTGTGTGTGTGTTTGCAGGTCAGCTGGTGAAGATGCTGCTTTACACAGAAGTGACACGGTACCTGGACTTCAAAGTGGTGGAGGGCAGCTTCGTGTACAAAGGAGGAAAGATCTACAAGGTGCCGTCGACCGAGACCGAGGCACTAGCTTCAAGTAAGCCGCCCAAAAATATCTCAAATATCAGGAGTATGATACTTAAATGTTCACGTATTCAAAATAAAAGCCTCTGATTGAATTTGCAGATCTGATGGGAATGTTTGAGAAGCGGAGGTTCAGGAAGTTCTTAGTCTTTGTGGCCAACTTTGATGAGAACGATCCCAAAACCTTTGAGGGCGTGGACCCCAAAACCACCGACATGAGGGAAGTCTACAAGAAGTTCGACCTCGGCCAGGATGTGATCGACTTCACCGGCCACGCCCTGGCCCTCTACAGGACGGACGAGTGAGAACAAAAGCCTTATGTCATTATCTCATCACATCAGAAATCCTTTAATGCTACCACAGCCGGAACGTTCACTTCACTGCAGCACAGGGGACAGTGCCGATGAAAGGATAATCAAATGGGCAGATTAATAATATGAAATCAAATAAAGATTAAATAAGTAGAAGCATTATAAGAGTTGGTTAACATAGAAGAAGTTGTGAACCAGCAGCCAGTAATAACATTATTAAATTGCAAAAGTACATGTTTTACAGTTTTATTTCACAACAGTTGCTTCATTTCACAGCTGCTTTTGTTATTTTTAACATGAAATAACTAAAGAAAATATGTTGTAATGAGGTTTTTTTTCAAATGTATATGTAGTAAATGACTGCCTGATATCAAATATGAAGAATCTATTTTTAAATTAACCAGCAAACAACGAATACAATGAAAAACCAAGCTCACCTTTGTTGCGTTTAGTGAAGCATAATCTGCTTGGACATCCGTTAATATAACTCAAATACCAAATTCTGTTTGTCATTAAACTGATAGTAATAATTGTAATAGAAAAAATTAAATAATATATAAATATTTAGAAAATATAATAATAATACAATAAAATATAATTATAATACTGTTTGGTACCACTAATACCAATAATAATACAAATAATAGTAATACATAATCAATAGAAATATAATTATATACCATGAAACCTGCAAAAATAAATTATTTTTACAATACTGTATGTAGAGTAAGATGAGTTTTCTGGCTGTGAATATTATATTAACACAATCATATATTTCTCATTATTCTAGTTTGATCCGTATTAATCCTCTTCTGTTTCTTCCTCAGCTATCTTGATGTTCCCTGTTTGGAGACGATCAACCGCATCAAGCTGTACAGCGAGTCGCTGGCTCGATATGGAAAGAGCCCCTACCTCTACCCCCTGTACGGCCTGGGAGAGCTGCCGCAGGGATTCGCCAGGTAACTTTTATCATTTACTTTTCATCCATAGTTCTTGATTATTACAGCTTTAATGACACATATCCCATCATCCATGATTGAACCGGTTTTAAACACTTTGTAGATTGAGTGCAATCTACGGAGGCACCTACATGCTGAACAAACCAGTGGAGGAGATAGTGATGGAAGACGGCCATGTTGTTGGAGTGAAGTCTGAGGGAGAGGTACGCTGATTTATTATTCTGCAAATGTCATTACTTTTCTCTGGGCTCTATGAGGGGATAAACAAGTAAGTAAGTTCTTACAAATGCTACTACTATGTCATTTTACTTAAGTAAGATTTTGAATGCAGGACTTTGACTTCAAACAGAGGATTTGTAACAATTCAGTATTTCTACTTTTACTTAAAGAGGCCCTATTATGCTTTCTGGGGTTTTCCTTTTCCCTTATTTTGTGCATGTAAATGGTCTGCTAAGGCTAACATCCGAAATGTCTCTACAGAGTTTCTCTCCCACACTTTTTGAACATTAAAGCTTGTAAACATGTCACAGTAGGCATAACATGCGAAAAAGGGCCTCTTTAAGTAACACATCAAAGTACTTCTTCCACCACTCTTAATAAAGATTTGTCTTATTGAATCTAACCTTATTTATCTTCTTTCCTGCTGCAGGTGGCTCGTTGTAAGCAGCTGATCTGCGACCCCAGCTACATCCCGGATCGCGTCCGCAAGGCGGGTCAGGTGATCCGTGTGATCTGCGTCCTCAGCCACCCGATCAAAAACACTAACGACGCCAACTCCTGCCAGATCATCATTCCTCAGAACCAGGTTAACCGCAACTCAGGTGAGGATCGTCGTTTAGGTCTTAGGAATTGGAGCAGCATAACAAAGATGGCCGTTCTGCTGAATGCCATTGATTAAATTGTAAGCCCTGGAGGAAATAAAGGAGCGCTCTTATGAGGAGAAAGGAAGCAATGCATGTCATAGTGTACAATATGCACATAGTTCTATTTTATTTACTCTATAAAAGCACATATAATCAATGTTCTGGTATTAACAACGGATCTCTTGACTACTTCTGAAATGGGTCACTGGTTCTCAAACCCAGCGACTCTTCAGTTCCTCTCAGCTCTACGGAGATTTATTTTATCTATCGGATCACTGTTTGACTTTCTGACCAACAACCTTTCTTGGTATTTTATGCGATAGGCATGAATTAGCTTATTTCCCTACGCAGCCAGCTCTTTTCAGGAAAACATGTCTTGACAAGCTCCCTGAACAGCACCACGAAAGTTAGTATAGCTTTTAATGTAGTAGCTAAAGAGCAAGACAGAGCTAAAAGGAGTGTATGCATGTTAGAAATATCATCAGGTGCTCAACAACCAGTGGTGGAAAAGGTACTTAGATATTGTACTTCATTTAGAGTATCAATACTAAAGTGAATAAACACTCTGTTACAAGTAATAGTCCTGCATTCGAGGAGTAAAAATACAAAAGCATTGGCATTAAATTAAACCTTTAGTACCAACATTTTTGTCAATTCTCCAGACATCTATGTGTGCATGATCTCCTACGCTCACAACGTGGCGGCCCAGGGGAAGTACATCGCCATCATCAGCACCACAGTGGAGACCGAAGAGCCCGAGGCGGAGATCGAGCCGGCGCTGGAGCTGCTGGAGCCCATCGACCAGAAGTCAGCATCTTAACAGCTTCTGATGACAAAGAGTTTTATACAAATATTTAAGTATGCTTGTGAAAATACTCATTAATGTTTTTGTTTTTTTAACAGGTTTGTGGCTATTAGTGACCTGTATGAGCCCACAGATGATGGCACTGAGAGCCAGGTAAGACCTTTCTTCCAGAAAACTGTAAAAAAGCTTTTGCTGAGAAAATGGAAACGATATGCTCATGGCTAATACGCAGGTGAAACTCAACAACAACTATTGTATGGATTACAAAGGAATATAATACGGACAATCATGGTCCCATGATGAGGAACCCTACTGACTTAGATTATCCACAGACTTTTGAACTAGTGCCATCAGCAGGTCATATCTGTTTCCCAGATGATGAATCTATCACAAGGTAGACACTTTTAGTTTTGAGTGAAATATGTGTCACTATTAAAGGTGGGGTAGGTCATTTTGGAGAAACTGGCTCGAGTGCGCTAGAATTTGAAAATACACAGCCGGAAAAAATCTGCCACTTCTTTACAGAGCCCCTCCTCTAACACACACGAACGCGCACATGACCAATGAGGGCACGAGATAAGTTTGTGCACAGATGGAAGGCTGACAGGCAGGTAGGCCATCCAGTTACTTTAGCCGGGCCGGCTCAGATGATTGGTCGTGCTTTTTACAGTACCACGGCTTCCACAGATTACATTTGTTTATGGATTTTTTGTCAAAGCACTTCAGATATTCATTGCTATCGGGATGTTCAGAGCATTCCATGGAATATAACAAAAAGTGTATCTCGAGCCGGTTTCTCAAACTTACCTACCCCACCTTTAAATGGACTGCCATGGATTTTGCTGCAGATATTCAAGGTCCTAACAAGGTACATTTGAAATGAGTTTTCATTCTCACCCGCCTCAGCTATGTGTTAGCATGCTAACAGGCTGAAGAAATTGGGTGACCATGTGAAACAGGCTAGCACTGTCGCTAACATTTATAAGCTGTTGTTGGTCACTCCTGTGTGTTCACAGAAACCCTCCACAATAATGATTGCAACAATAATAATAGTAGTTTAATACAGTGATGTCAGGATATATTATGACAGATATTTTATCATACCTTTCCAACCCCACTCACGTCCCTGTTCTAGTTGTTTCCCAGTGCGCCTCACAGAGTCGCTGGTGTCGCTGCAGATTCTCAGTCTGTTGTGTTGTCTCTCCCAGGTCTTCGCCTCGAGCTCCTACGATGCCACCACTCACTTCGAGACCACCTGCAACGACATCAAGGACATCTACAAACGCATGACCGGCAGCGACTTTGACTTTGAGAACATGAAGCGCAAACAGAACGACGTGTTTGGGGAGGATGAGCAGTGAGCGGTAGAGAGGCTTCAGAGAGAGGGCGGGGCCTGGGAGAGGAGGCGGGGCTTAAAAGAGGCAAAAGATGAGGCAGAGGGTCCGTTAGAGGGCCTTGAAAAACCATCAGTGGGGAAGAGGGTGTGTTTCTGGCCTCAGCTGTTTGCCTCCTCTCCTTTACGTCCCTCTCTCTCTTGACACGCTCACACACACACACCCGCACATACACACACACACACACGCTGTTCAAATACTCACACTCCTTATCTCTGTCACTGTAAAGCAGGGTTGATATGGTCTTTCATTCCATTGTAGAATTTACAGTATAACCATGTCTTAAATATTATCATTAGAGGTGAATTTATTACTTGTCGTCGGCGATCTTCAGAGCATTTTCATTCTTTCTGTAACGTCTTTCTCCTCGTATCAAAGGTCGTCGGGTGGTTGGAAGATTGATGGCATTGAGAAGTCTGACATTGAGAGACCTGTAACGGCTTATAGTGTAGAATCCAGTTGACATGCATGCATCTTTTACACACAGTAGTATTTTACATAGACGACACTGCGGTATGAAGGCTGGACCATTCCACGCATTGCTCCTGTCAACCCTGCTTTCACTTTTCTCTCACTTGGTCTTTTTCCCGTCAAAATACTCCTTTTGGCAAACAAATCTGTTGGTCAGGCAAAACAATGTGGTGAAAAATGACATGGGCTGTCTGTCAGCTGATAGTGCTCACTTTGCAAAGCTGTTGTGTTCCATGTGCTAGCAAGCAAGCTAACCCGTGGCTATTAACCGTCACCCCGAAAAGAAAAAAAAAAAAAACTGTTCCTTTGTTTATCTCTGTTGTGTAATGTCAATTTGAATAGTTTACTTTCTAACATTTTTAAATTATTGAAGAGTTTTTATTTCTCTATATATTTGGTGCACATTTCACTGGCTGAAGTTATGAAGTTTACAGATCTGTGGTTGAATCCGTGGTCTTAAAGTAAAAAAAAAAATAAAAAAAAGGGAATGCCAGGAGCAAAAGAGGCAGGAAGAGGCTTTCTCTGGGAGATCTGGAATGAGTGAGGGAAACAAATTACGGAGATTGTTGAGATGCGAGGAAGTGTGAAGGACAAGAATGTGTGCGGGGAATGATTTGGATTTTGGAGGTTTCACTTTTAAGTGAAGAGGGTGAAGACTGAAATTTCGGCTGATAGTGAAAGCACCAGAGTGTGTTCGGTTGTTTCAACCCTTGTGTGTGTCCTTTAGGTAAGTCACTTCTCCAGGGACTAAACATCCTATGACAAATTGTAGTAGTTAAATAGAGGGAAAGGCTGGAGACTCCCGTAACTTTAAAAGACTTTGTAGCAAAGGTGAGAAGCCACAGTTGCAGGTGCTGCCCCACGAGAACGAACCAAGATCCTTTTATTGGTTGTAGCCTTAATTTTGGGGTCTTAATAGAATATTTAGACCCTTTTCAAATATGACTGCTTTGTTTTTAACTAACCGTTAGTGGCAGGTCGCTCTAGTGCCAAAAATGGTGTTGCTGTTATTGGCAAAAGTTGCTGACAAAGTGCAGTTTGTTGTTGTGTGTTGCTCCGCAGATCTGACTGAATACTATAGAAGGGATATTGTTTTCTATCAGCTGTTTCTGTACACCTGAGCGGAGGCAGTTCCTCATATCTCACGTGCAGTTAGATTGAGCTGTGGCTTGTCACACAACAAACAGACGAGACGCCCTGATCGTTTTTATTTAAAACACTGAAGCAGTTCCATCTCACTTTATCCAACACTTAGCAACTCTAAACATAGTTATCTCGCTGTTTGGGGTGTTGGCGTGTCTTATTGTTATGCTCTATTTATTTACATTTCACTGACGTATTGTGGAAAAGGTGTACGCCGAATATGCTATGCTAATAGATTTTGTTCTGATGATAAAAACGGAAAAGTGATGCACACCGAAATTCCTTGTTTTTGTTTGTTTGTTATTTGCTGTGTTATGTTTACGTTATTCAGTGATCATTCCAGTGCTGCATCATGATTTCATATGATTATAATAAGAAACAGGTAACAGCAGCAGTCATCAGTTATTAGCAATTCAAACCTATACAGCTGTGTGTTTCAACATTGTGTGTGGTCTTCATCCTGGATACTGGAATAATGTTTACTCTTCGATATATCCGAAGCCCTCCCTTCCGTTCCCCTTCCTCAGCATCAGATACTGTCTTTTTTATTTATTGAAAACAAAAGCCTCATGTGTGGTCGTACTGTTTTAATTTCCATCCAGTTTGGCCTTTTTCGGAAACCACTATTGACAATATCCCTTGAAAAATTGACAAAAGATACAAATAGTTAAGGCTGAGTAGTAGAAACACTTACTGTCCTTGTTTGATCACTAGTATGTGAGCAATGCCTAATGTCTTGTGTAACAAATACAAATGAATTAAACTATGAATGAAATTATAGAAAAATAAAAAGCACATGGCAAACCTGGAAAGATACTGTTGTGTGTTTCTTTCTTTGTGTTGTAAAGGTTATCTATACATATCATAATATTTTATATACACTCTAAAAAATACAACTTACAGATACAGTTTTAATAATTACAAGAATCTGGCTTTGCCTTATAATGAATCCTCGATGTAATATAATCTGATAAATATCTGAAGTGAGTTGGCGTGTGACACGTTTGGAGACATTTTGTGGTTGCATGTGAACAGGAGTCTCTGTCATACACATGAATCCAAACTCCCTGATGGAGAACAACAGCACGCTTCAGTCCTTATACATCTATTGAACCATACTTCCTCATTACTCCTTCATTTCCTCTTTTTGTAAACACACCTGTGTCCCACTGCTGGTAGAGTCCCAGTTTTCACCGCTGTCATATTCTCTGTGAG
Organism: Notothenia rossii; assembly: GCF_949606895.1. NCBI lineage: Eukaryota > Metazoa > Chordata > Actinopteri > Perciformes > Nototheniidae > Notothenia > Notothenia rossii. The sequence continues at coordinate 9,774,824 of NC_136902.1, forward strand.
CCGAGACGAGCAGCAGAGAAGGCGGAGAAGAAGACTCAGCTAGGATTACACATGCTCCACCACGTAGCTCTCGTATGGATGACCCAGGAGTCTCTCTACCTCTGCTTTGGGCACCACCCAACACATGCCCGCGTGGCGTTTCCGCACCGTTTCTTTCAGCGTCTTGTCCTGCAAGGTGACCGGCATGTGCTCCGCTCCCCACCTCAGGACCCCCCGCGCTGACACCGCCTCGTTGGGAGCTCCATCCTGAGCATCCTGCAGCGCTGAGACTCTCATGTCAGCGTGCTGGAACTGGCCTGTTGGAGGATATAGGACAGAGGTGGTGGGAAGTTACCGAGTGTATTTATTCAACAATTTCAAGCAACTTTCAGCAAATAATCCAACTGAAACCGGCATGGACAATGACTATGTTTTAAAAATGCGCTTATCCAGAAAAGCCTGGTTTGGACACTTTACGGGCAGAAGAAACATTTCTATTAAAGAAAGAATTATACATTTCTGTCTTTTTATGCCTTTAATAGCTACTAACTTGAATTGGTATTCAAATCAATTATTCAATTATTTTTTATATTTTATTATAATGTAGAGACAAGGCTTTTAGCGACAATCATGTATTGCGTTACAATTATATGTTAAAAAAAAAAAAAAAAAAAGTCTAAATATGATATTTGGCCTCAAATCATCTGAAGCCTGGCGCCCCCCCTGCGATCTTGGGCACGCCCCCCAGGTTGGGAACCACTGCTTTAGAGGACACTTGATCCCTATTTTGGGAAAAACTGCAGTACTTAATACTATTACTACTACTATGTAATTGTATATAAAGCAGTTCAAATGAGCTTCACCTCAACTAGCTACAACAGTCAAATCTACTGATCTTTACAAACAATCAAGTCACATAATAATACATCAGTCTCAGGGTAGACTCTTCTGCAGAATGAGTACTTTTAGTTTGGAAACTTTGGGTCCTTTTGGCTGTATCTGTAGTTGTACTTAAGTAGATGGTAAGGACTTTAACTTATACATGGCTGTACTTTCTACTTTAAGTTCTGTATTCTAGATGTCAGTGAGCTTGATTGTAGTACCCAGCAGGCCTTGGGTTGCAGCGGACAGCCCTCGTCCATCCCTGATGTAGAAGCCCAGGTGAGCCATCTGCAGGTAGCTGGGGTGTTTGTACTGGTGGAACAGAACCAGGAAGCGGACGTCCCGGTCCAGCTCGATCCAGCAACTCCGGTTGTCGTCCACGGTGACCGTCACCCCCTGCCGCGTCACCGATCCCTGCTGATTGATGGGGAGATGGTCCCGCCCCTCACCTTCCACCACCACAGCGTCCAACGAGAGGGTGATCATGATGTCCCCGGAGAGCCTGGTGGCGGAGGAAATGGTGATCCGGTCGAAGTAGGTCCGGGTCCGATCCTCCACCCCGTGCTTTGAGGGAGCTCCCATGAGGTGGCCGTCCACAATAATCCCTTGAGGATGAGGAGCACACACACTTAAAAATGTATTACTAACGTGGTAGTAACAATGGCTGAAGTATTTACCTAATTTCACCTTGAATTCTTAAAGAAATCAATGTTTTTCTCACATTCTTGCCTGGTGAAGGAACATCAAGATATGGAGATAAGTCCTAATGAATTGAAGTAAATGGGTGCATTGCATTTCACAAAAAGAAAGACTATATTCAAACAGCCATTTACAAGCTCTCGTATACCTTCTGGAGTGTCTTCCATGTGTTGTTTACCTAGTCTGATGCTCACTACTTCCCGCACACATGCACACTTCAGATTTTCACTATAGAGTAGTGAAGAATGAACCATGAAACCAGTTGCATCCGAAATGCAAAAAAGTAATGAGCTTTTGTCGGGATAAGTGGTACCGTACCAGTTGGGTTGTAGTTTGTTAACCATTTTTCGGTTGTTATACGCAGCCCCAATTGATTTGAATTCATCAAGAGTTTTTAGAATAGTTTTTCACCATGGAGGCATGCAATAAAACCAATATTAATATATAGAAAATTCCTATAAAACATGTATATCTTTACACTTAAAGGTGACCTATCATGCAAAATGCACCTTTGTACGTCTTTTCTACATGAATATGTGTCCCCGGTGTTCCAGGGAACTCACAAAGTGTCAGAAAACACAACCCTCTCTATTTTCCTCCATACCCAAATCTCTTAAAAAGGGGCTGCAACGGATCTGATACAGACTGATCCAGATTTGAACACTTCTATGACGTCACAGAAGTGGCGCTACGGCTATTGGGCCAACTCCACCAATCAGGAGGAGACAGCCACGGACATTGCCGTTGGAAAGCGCTGGAGACGCTGTAGTACATATGCCAGGCCTGTAGATGGTGCTCTTCTCACAGAATCAGCCCATGCAAAGACAGTGTTCAATTGAGCGAAATGAGGAATGGCTAAAATGCATGATCTGTTTGGTATTTTGAAAAATAAAAAGTATAAATATGCCTTATATAGGTATGGTCCTACACTATATTATTCAAATATAGCATGATAGGTCCACTTTAAATGAGGGATTTTATTTCCAAGCGTACCTCTCTCTGGGTCCTCTAACAGTCTGAGAACGTCATTGGCTCGGCCGTCGACAGTGAAACACAAGTTCTGACGCAGCTTAGGCAGCTGGACTACAAAATGAGGATCTCCATCAACTATAACACACAACATTTAACATTAATACAACATGAGTACAGAAAATATTTAAAATAATTTGACGGTGTAATATAATTAAAAACAAATCCTGACCTGATGAGGAGAAGACGCGAATGATGGATGGAGAACTATCTAAAAGCACAAGAGATGAAACTCACTGACAGTCCTCCACAATGAAAGCAGTGTCTCCACAATAAGTGACATATTATTTAAGACGTGCAGCTGTACGTAACAGCCAGCTCTTACCAAACGATTCTGTGTCTGCAGTATCGTCCCCTAGAAATAAGTCAGACATTTTATTTATAAGACTTTAGAAAGCAACTACATAATCAAATCAACTCTTATGACAATTTAAAACTTACATGCATCATAATTGAGATCGTAGTCCACGTCATAGGTTGCATCAAAGTCTGAGAAATGCAGGGTTTGAGTTTAGGACACGCTGTGATGCTAATTTTTAATAATTATGAATATATTAAGAATGAAGTGTGATACTCACCTTTCACAAGATCAATATCTACAGGAGATAGAACAAAACTATTTACTTCCACTGTTGGCTGATTATTATGGTATATCCTAATGAGACAGCTGTATCTAATTACGTTTGATTATCAGATTTCTTTTTCAGATAAATGCGATTAATAGTTTAGAAAAAAAGATATCATTCAGTGTTACCTTTCCTCTGAATGAAAGTAGAGACATCTGGTGGAGAGAAGAAGAACATTCAATGAGGAACAAATGTCTGCACACTATAAGAGGACATATTCTGCTCATTTTCAGGTTTATATCTTGTGTCTCTACTGTGACATGTCTCCATGCTTTAATGTTCAAAAAGCTCTTTATTTCTCTCATACTGCCTGTGCTGCAGCACCTCTTTTCACCCTCTGTCTGAAACCAGAGCCCAGTCTGCTCTGATTGGTTAGCTGGCCGGCTCTGTTGTGATTGGTCAACCGCTTAGAGATGTCCCGACCCTTAGCCTATCACGTACAATGTGTTGGAGTGCTAGCCAATAGAAGCTTGAGTGTTACATAGTGATGTCACTATGTTCCTGATCTAAACAAAGGAGTCCAGTGGAGGAGTTTCAGGCACTGGGGGAGTGTAGCCTTTGCAAAAAAACAAAATAACACACTACAGAAAAGGTGTTTCATATTCAATGTAAATACTGCTATCTTTTACTATATTTTTTAATATATCTTTTTATGTTATTATAGTTTCTTCAAATAGCTTTCTACCTATGTTTTTACATTTTTGTTTTATTTTGATGTATGCTCCACAACACAAAGTCAAATTCCTCGTATATGCTAACCTACCTGGCAATAAACTTGTTTCTGATTCTTTAAAATGTAGCTTGTACTGTAACTTGATTTATGTGCATAATTGTGAATTACCCAGAAGCCCTGCTGCCTCCCACAAACGTGGCCCTTCTGTTACACCAGGCATGGGAGCGAAGGTGGCCGACACGAAGGTGGCGATGCTCAGCTCGGTGTCGTTGTGGTCGTCCACGCTGGGCGCCGGCACCGGGGTGGGGGAGGTGAGCAGAGAGGATGCCTCGGGCGGGGGGGTGGTGATGTCAGGCACAGGTGGAGCAGAGGTGGAGGTGTTCTCCGCCTCTAGGGAGGGAACGGTCACTCTGACAGGAGGCAGGGTCGTTCTCACTGTACTGGGCTGTGGGGTAAGGGGTTTCCCAGGCAGGAGAGCAGGGTCGGTTCGGACTGAGCTGGGTGGAGGCGTGGTGCTGGTGGTGAACACTGTGGTGGTTGTGGGGGTTGTTTTCACGACATTTGGATAAGGGGTGGAGACCTTTCCGGGTGCAGGGGGTGCCGCTGTTTTTAAAGCATTCAGCAGGGAGGTGTGTGTCTTACAGCCAGGAAGAGGAGAGGCCGTTTTAGATTCATTTTGGGAAGGGGTTGGCTTTTTCCCAGAGATTGGAGCAGGGGCAGTTTTCACAGAAGTGGGACTTGATGTGGTTGTGGCTTTCTTTGATGGTGAAACTCCTAATTTTGCAGCGGAAGTTGGTAGAAGGACTTTTTTTGTTTGCTTTTGAGGTGGCTGAGGAGGGTCTGGTTTGGATTTAGGCTTTGTGTTAGAACTGAGCTTCTTCACAGCTAATATTTTGATGGCGGCAGTAGTAGTAGTCGCTGCTGTTGTGGTTGTAGTCGCTGCTGTGGTGGGTTTTACCGTGGTTGGAGTTTCTTCATCTCCATCGGGCTTAACCACAACTAAAGAAGTGACCGGTGTTACAAAGTTATATTTCAGGGAAAGGTTTGTGGCCTTGTCTGCCAGTATCCTCTGAGTTGCAGGGTCAGTTGCGCTCAGTTTTGCCAGCAGCAGCTCTTTGATGGTGAAATACGCCCAGAGGCGGTGCACGAAGGTGGAGATTCCTACCGAGCCTGCAGAGCACTCGACTGAATCTGCACTCCCGTTGCCTTTTGCGTGGGAAATCAACACCTCGTTCTCCAACTTGATGCGTTGTTTTGAATCAGTGGCGGACATCGACACCTTAAAATCCTTCAGCCCTGGTTTCACCCTCCCAGCCACCACCAGCTCGGAGCCTTGGAAGTAGTTTGGGAACACGGAGCGGGTGATGTCAAACGCCTGATCGTCCAGATACGACAGCTGGATGTCTGACAGCAGAGGACTCGCCACTTCATCGTAGAAACCCTTCAGCTGCAGGGCTGCGTCGGCGTCCTCGTAAACCATCCTCGCCACGCCGCGGTTATCCAGAGCGAGGCGTTTCAGGAGCAGGAAGTCTGCGTCGTCTCCAAAGGCGAGGCCGAACAGAGACGAGGAGCCCAGAGCTTTCTTGGCGTTGCTGAGGATGGTGTCGCCGGTCGTTACTCCGATGGTTGCCTCTCCATCAGTGAGGAAGATAACCAGAGGGACACGTCGGGATGAGAGGTGGCTGGAGGAGGAGGGGGAGGGGTTGACCAGCTGGGCAGCGGAGAGCAGAGCTGCGTTGATGTTCGTCCCTGATAGAGAAAAAAGTCATAATAAAATAATATTTTTTTTTATTAAAGGACCCTTATAAAACCCAAGGAAACCAGACCAAGGATAAAGGTAACACATCAAAAAATAAAATACAGGAAGAGAAAGCAGGCATGGATGGGGGAAAGGAAGTAGCATTGAGGAAATAAACTGGGAGACCAAATTGAGTAGGCTGAACGATCCGTGTTAAAAAAAAAAGTTGGACACAATTATCACTTAAGACTTCATCTCACATCCTTCTGCAATAATCCTCTTCACAAAGTCTTTGGCGTCTCGTACGTTCTGCCGAGTCGCCCGAACTGTCCGTCCTTTCTTCCAGGTGTGAACTTTGTCTGAGAAGGTGATGATGTTGAAGTGGTCTCCCTCTCTCAGGTCCCCGAGAATAGTGCTCATGGCCTGCTTCGTCTACTGACAGAAATAATTGGAATTATTGACAGAAATCCTGCAAGTATGTTTTTTATCAAAGCAACTGTCCTTATCACAGAACTGTATTGATTGATCGATTTTCTTGGATGATTGAAAAAAGACTGCAGTCACTACATATACATTGAAAATCACAGAGGATTAAAACTCAGTTATGCAAGAATAATTATTTCTATTGAGGAAAAGAAAAGAAGTACAAACAATATAATTGACACTGAAATACAAAGCAGCAGGGAAGCGATGTGAGCATGCTCTTGTATTCTTGGTCATAAAAAGTTACGGTGTGGATGAGACTGTCAACTTTACCTGTTTCATCTTAGTGCCTATCATTGAGCCACTGACATCAATGACAAATATAACATCCTTTGGAACCACAGGAAGTCCCCTGGGTGCAAAGTAATGCACAAAATACCCATCATACACCTGAGAGAGGGTGAAAATACACAATTCATTGGGGAGAAAACCACTTTAACTGTCACTAAAAACACATTTATATATTTTGAAAAGCAAAAACATTCTTTAAAAAGGCAGAAATAAAAAGACGCTCCTGACCTGGACTTCACCCATGAGGTCTCTGAGCTCCACGTCATACTGGAGGATGAAGTCTGCGTTGAGACCGTTGTAAGAGATGCTGTTCTGCTGCTGTATAGTGGGACTGTAGCGGACACGAGCACAGTTTGTGTTCTGCTCAACATGAGTGGAGGCCGGGGCTTCTGCATCGCCTGATGGTAAGGAGTGCATGGTTTAATCCATGAAGAAGTAATCCAAAATGTTTAAAGAAAGGTCTACATCAAAGAGGACACACGCATGTAGAAGAAGACCAGGGGTCAACCATTTGGAACATAATGCTCCCACACTTCAGTCTAATCTAATAACAACGTTTCAGTGCACAGACCTTTCTCAGGTTATTTAAAATTGATTATATATTATTCCCCAAAAAGTTAAACTATTCCCTTAAATTCAGATTTTGATTGACAAACATAATTCATTATATCATTGATTCAACCAGGAAGTCTATTGAGATTGTTTCTTCTGCACTTCCTTTAAACAAGTGATGGTTGGTACCAGGTGGTGTGTACTTTACATCAGTCTAAGAGCATTGAAGGGCTCTTCTCTGAAAGTTGCTAATCCCAATTAACCATCTCAAATACATAACAGGTAATAACTCATCATATTTGACCTTGAGCGGTGTTGGAGAGCAGCCGGCTCGTCCTGAGAGGAAAGGCTTTGAGGAAACTGATGCCCGTCCTCTCCGTTATACTGACGTCTAACGAGAGGTTCTGCACAGGCTGACCCGGCCTCAGACCCAGACTGAGCTCATAGCGGCCGAGGCGTCGAGGCAGCAGCTCCTCGTAGGTCAGGGAGAAGGAGACCCGAGCTCCAGACGGCACGCTCACCGCCACGCGGAACTTCTCAATCTCTCGCTCTCTGAAACATAGCAAAAAAAGTCAAAGGAAAACTCACAATATTGGATTGGATGTCAGTGTCCTCTTTAAAATGGTCTACATTACAAGTAGAAGCTTTAAGCACTGAATGTAAGAAAGGTTGTCTTGGTGGGCTCATACAAGTGTCCTTTATTTAAGTAAAAGTACCATACTATAAAAACACTTCACTACAAAGTACTGAATTCAAAATCTAACATAACTAAAAGTACTATCAGCAAATTGTACTAAAATAATCAAAATTTAATGTCAGTGTTTTACTTTGGATGTTTTTGGATTAATATTACTGCTTCATAGGCGTACAGTATGTTGCATTTTAGTGCTGTAGATGTTGATGAACTGCTTTATATTGTTGGATAGTTAAATGCATCATATTCTAAAATATTCTTTTATTTGTGCAAGTATCTCACAAAAGACAACTTTTTATGAGAGTCACAGACATTCTTTTAACTGTAGAAGATGCATTACTTAACTGATTAGAGTGTGAAGAAGTTAAAGAACACATTCTGGTACTGACTTGGTAGCAACGAGCCCGGCTGTCTTCCCTTGCTTCTTAGCGGCATCGTAAATGTTCCTGGCAGCAGCTCTCTCCGTCACCTGGCCCACATACACCTTGCCATTGGAGGTGCTAATGGTAATTAGAAGAAGAAACAGCTCTCTGTGTGACTCACAGTAGCCGGATTATATTTCAGTCAGAAACACGCCTGGCCTGCATTGAGCTACTCAGCGTGATTCACTTTATTTTCCACCTTGTATTTCCATTGCCATCACAAAGCTGCTTCACAAACATCTTATAAATGGAGTTCATAACATCTGAATGGGAGGTGTGGGTCGTAAACAGGGCGAGTGCGAAAATAGTAATTTCCCTCTAAAAACAGCATTAATGAAGAGAGATCCTGCAGGCCGCGGTGGCGCTGCTGAGGGAGCTCCGCCGTGTGCAACACCCGGCAAAATCCCAACCAAAACCTCCGCTCAAGAGGCATCCAACTCACACAGTGCACTTCCTAGACTCTCGGTGACCGCGGATGACACGTGACGAGGCGCTAAATTAAGGTCACGTCCTTTTAACACATATATCCAAAGAGAAAAAACATCAAGGGCTAACTCAAATAAACCCTCAGGCTTGAAGCAAGTCCTGTTTGAGAAACAGAGCAGAATGGCAAGAGTGGAAAATGGAGGCGCTTGTATTTATACGTGTGGCTGGTTAAAGGAGTGGCTGCACATCAGTGAGCGACACACTGAATACAGAGGTCTCAGTTTCACACACAGAAATGCTAAAGAACTAACACATTTGCCACAGCATTTTTTTTCTTTTTTACCTTTTGGGGTATTTGGTGATGACGAGCCTAAGATGTAGGAGACATTTCTTAACGCTTACGTAAAGGACACCTAAGAAGTAGGAGACATTTCTTAAAGGACACCTAAGATGTAGGAGACATTTCTTAACGCTTAAAGAACACCTAAGAAGTAGGAGACATTTCTTAACGCTTAAAAGACATCTAAGATGTAGGAGACATTTCTTAACGCTTAAAGGACATAAGATGGAAGAGACATTTCTTAACGCTTACGTAAAGGACACCGGAGACATTTCTTAACGCTTAAAGGACACCTAAGAAGTAGGAGACATTTCTTAACGCTTAAAGGACACCTAAGATGTAAGAGACATTTCTTAACGCTTAAAGGACACCTAAGAAGTAAGAGACATTTCTTAACGCTTAAAGGACACCTAAGATGTAGGAGACATTTCTTAACGCTTAAAGGACACCTAAGAAGTAGGAGACATTTCTTAACGCTAAAGGACACCTAAGAAGTAGGAGACATTTCTTAACGCTTAAAGGACACCTAAGATGTAGGAGACATTTCTTAACGCTTACGTAAAGGACACCTAAGATGTAGGAGACATTTCTTAACGCTAAAGGACACCTAAGAAGTAGGAGACATTTCTTAACGCTTAAAGGACACCTAAGATGTAGGAGACATTTCTTAACGCTTACGTAAAGGACACCTAAGATGTAGGAGACATTTCTTAACGCTTACGTAAAGGACACCTAAGATGTAGGAGACATTTCTTAACGCTTACGTAAAGGACACCTAAGATGTAGGAGACATTTCTTAACGCTTAAAGGACACCTAAGATGTAGGAGACATTTCTTAATGCTTACGTAAAGGACACCTAAGATGTAGGAGACATTTCTTAACGCTAAAGGACACCTAAGAAGTAGGAGACATTTCTTAACGCTTAAAGGACACCTAAGATGTAGGAGACATTTCTTAACGCTTACGTAAAGGACACCTAAGATGTAGGAGACATTTCTTAACGCTTAAAAGACACCTAAGATGTAGGAGACATTTCTTAACGCTTAAAGGACATAAGATGTAGGAGACATTTCTTAACGCTTACGTAAAGGACACCTAAGATGTAGGAGACATTTCTTAACGCTTAAAGGACACCTAAGATGTAAGAGACATTTCTTAACGCTTAAAGGACACCTAAGATGTAGTAGATATATACAGTTTTATCAAATGTAAATAAGTACAATACATTTGCCACAGCTTGTTTTTTTCACGCTTTTGGCCTATTTTGTTGCTTTTATTTATGTCTTAATGTATCCATATGTATAAGTGTGTCTGTTGATTGTGTATATATATATATATATATAGGTATATACATATTTCTATATATATTTGTATTCTTTTGTATTCGGGATTGTGGGAACCGGTATTTTGATCTCTCTGTCTGTACACACAAACTGAAAGATTGACAATAAAGTTTGACTATTTGTTGATGTGCAGACGGCCGTACTGCACATGTGAAAATGTCTAAGAGAAAGACAGAAGTGAAAGATTATGGTGTTAAAAAACCTGCATGAGCTCCAGAATCACACATACTTAAAAAACCTCCATGTAGGCACGCATATGTACAGTGTGTGTGTGTGTGTGTGTGTGTGTGTGTGTGTGTGTGTGTGTGTGTGTGTGTGTGTGTGTGTGTGTGTGTGTGTGTGTGTGTGTGTGTGTGTGTGTGTGTGTGTGTGTGTGTGTGTGTGTCTAAACTGGCAGTGTGCCTCAGTAAACTGTGCTGGGGAGAAAAGTAGGGACTGGGTAAACTCCTGTCATTTTCTCTATTAACTTTCTGACTTGCGTTTACAAAGCCCTGTATTCATCTGCCTCAGGTTGAGGCCACTGACCTGCTTCCGCTCCCAAATCCAGCTCCAGGTTCTGTGTTTGGCCTGCAATGTTGACTTATTTGTTTTGTTTATATTTAGCAATTTCTTCAAGGAGAGCGTCTTGAAAAACACTCTTCGTAATCAAATTATACATCTCTCCTCCGGACTTCGATTCAAGTTCCTTACATAATTCCTCTGAAGTTTCTGGATTCAGCCCAATATGAGAACTTTTATTTATTTCAATTTTTTCAACATATGGCAGGTAAATATTATAATTTCCCTGCCAACTTCAATACTTAAAGGGGCCCTATCGTGCTCATTTTCAGGTTCATATTTATTTAGTGTCTCTACTGCGACATGTCTCCTTGCTTTAATGTTCAAAAAGCTCTTTATTTCTCTCATACTGCCTGTGCTGCAGCACCTCTTTTCACCCTCTGTCTGAAACCAGAGCCCAGTCTGCTCTGATTGGTTAGCTGTCCGGTTCTGTTGTGATTTGTCACGTGGGTTTGCTATCCTGGCTCCAAAATGGTGGAATGAGCTCCCCATTTAAATCAGGACAGCAGAAAGCTTACACATCTTCCGGCGTAGACGTAAAACTCATCTCTTTCGACTCCACTTCGAGCGATAGAATTACGAACAAATAATTGCTAACAAAGCACTTATATACTAATAGCAGGGCTCTCAAGTTTTGAACAGAGTTCAGAGTGAGATTTTGGCAGCGGTGTTTGGTACTCCAACTTCTGGCTCCCCTCAAAGTTCCCATGAAGCCCTCTGTACCGCGAATGTCAACGGGGGGGGGTGCTAGTGGAGTATGAAGCCCTCTGTATCGCGAATGTCAACGGGGGGGGGGGGGGCTAGTGGAGTGCACGCGTCTCAAACAGTCCTAGTTTGTTTACAAAATTGCGGAGCAACTTGGTGGGCGGTTACCCTGGATAGAAATCTCTGCGTGAGAAATACAAGGTCTGGCGTGTGAGCGTGTGAATGGAGTGAAATGCCAAATGCGTGAGACTTGAGAGCTCTGATACTAATAAAGGACTGGCTTATCTAAAGCCAGTTGAGTAGCACTTGAAATGTGTTGGCTCTATGAAACCTGATGTACTTATATGATTCTGTTTTCTTCAAGTTTGTATCTTCTTGGTCGAATGCACTTATTGTAAGTCGCTTTGGATAAAAGCGTCAGCTAAATGTAATGTCACTCGCTTAGAGATTTCCTGCCCCTATCAGCCAATATAAGCGCAACTGTTATGGTGTGATGTCACTTCTGGCTGACTGTAGTAAACAAAGGAGTCTAATGGAGACATTTCAGGCAGGAGGGTTTGGCAGAGAACTCCTTCTCGAGGGAGCTTTGGGATTTCAGCCTTTGGAGACCATTTACATGAACAAAAACCTATATAATGCATAAAACATATACATATACATATAAACACACTATAGGAATGGGAATACCCCCAAAAAGCATAATAATTGTAATATTAAAAATCTTTAATATTGAAAACAGTCCCTATATGTTGTGAGGAATTATCATCAAAAACACAGTAAATGTGACGATAACTGGAAGCACTTCCTGACTTTCATAGAGATTATAAATAAAGGAAGTAGGGATAGAACAGAGAAACAGTGACTCACATGGTGAAGTTGGAGATGAAGGCAGAGGAGGGCAGGTCCACCTCGAAGGCCGCCTCCTTGGTGACGGGCAGCTGGTTCCACACTGAGCTCTGCACTGTGGTCACAGCGTATCTGGACACCACTGTACACCCCACATGGTAGTCTGTCACCTTCAGCTATAGCATCACAAATATATGTATAAAAAATGTAAGGGTTTGGAGGAGAAAGCACTTAAGTTAAGGAGAAATTAAATCTGAGGTACAAAGGACAGGTATTGTGAAGCTTACATGAGGCAAATAGAAACATTCAGCTAATCGAATGTACTATAGGAAGTTGGTGCATTTGATCTGCTTTTTCCCACATTATATAAGCCTGACAATAACCACAACACACACTCTGAGGTGGCAACGTCGCAAATACGTGATAGGTCCCCGGGGTTTTCAAAACGATGCAGTTCTTTGATTTACTCGATGAAAGTTACGTTTCTCAGTGAATGTTCTGCATTGATCCTGAACACATATAACATCAGCTCTTCAGATTCTTCTTGTGTGTTTCTCAAAGTTTAAGGACGAGAACACATGCACTGAACATAAGGAAGGTGTATGGCCCTGGTGGGCTGATTGTAGTGTCCCTATGTATCCTTTACTTAGGTGAAAGTACTAGTACCATAGTGGGAAAAAACTTCACTACACGTAAAAGTACTGAACTCAAACACTTAAAAAGTAACAAAGGTTTAAGTAGTGAGTGTGAAGTAAAATGGTTCCTGCCAGGGTTTTACTCCTAGTTATGTTTTTGGAATAATATTAATTAGCTGCGTTTTACTGCTATAGATATTTAAGGTTTCGCCTAATTGTAACTCTTGTAGTGTTGGTACATTTAATCTACAGCAATTCATCACATCCGATACGTTCATTTTAGGTTTGTAGCACTGCTTTTTTGTTGGACTCAAGTATCTAAAAAAAGACAACTTTTCAAGAGATTTTCAGAAAAATAGCCCTGTGTTTGGATATTGATGGTTTTCACTTCAGCTAAACGTATCATTAAACTGTTATCTGAAAAGTAACAGCAGTCAGACTAGTGTAGTGTCGTCAAAAAACTATATTTGTCTATGGCATGTAGTCGAGTAAAATATAGAGTAGCATAACATTGAAATAATTACAGAACTGGAGTAAATCATGACAAGAGCTACATTCCGCATTTACTCACAACCAATCAGGTGTGACTATAACAGACAATGATGGAGGCTTAATTAAACCTTAAAGGTCACCTATTATACAAAAATCCACTTTTTCATGTCTCTTCTACATCAACATGTTTCCCCTCTTCTGCATGTCTCTTCTACATCAACACGTGTCCCCTCTGTGGAAAGAGACTCTGAACGTTTCAGGAAAAAATATTCTCTCTCTTTTTGTCCTGATCCATTTCTATAAAAACCTGTCTGAAAATGAGCTGATCAGATTCTGGCCACTTTATGATGTCATAACGATTTTTTGGCTTGTGTAGCCATTAGCCAATCACCAACCAAAGGTAACCCCCCCCCCCCCCTTATCACCTGAATCTCCTCCTAGAGCACCATTGTGTTCTTTTTAACCAAATATCTGTCAGAGGGGCGTGGGGAGGGGCTCCTTATTTTCATCTAAAGTAACAGACAGAGAATCAGCACTTTGGAAACAGGGCTGAAACAGAGGGGATTATGGGTAATGCTGCAATGATCTGTCTGGTGTTTCAGCCAAACACTTCAGAGACATATTTTTTTATATATCTGAGAACTATAATATATTGATGAAGAAGAGTATAATAGGAGACCTTTACCCTACCCAGCCAAACCAAAATGGAAAACAAATCATAAACTTGTTTCTCTGTTTACTAACGCTGTAACTAGCGGTAACGCTGGCGCCTGCTGCAAACTGAAGTGAGTCTGGTTAGCGGCCACATGACTGCAGGATGAGGCGGCAGAGCCACATCAGCGCAGCGGGGGTTTGAGCTGTACTGAACTGAATTACTGTATGTGTTCTGGGGATTGCTTCACAGTTAAGAAGCAAACAGAGGGGAAACCTCAGAGGAGCTTCTGATGATTCCCTGAGAGAGGAGGGAGTGATTTCTGTCTGTGAAGCTGGTTCTGCAAGTCACTTTGTATCAGAGGTACTTCAACTCAAGGACTGTACTTCTTGAGAACATTATTGAGGTTTTTCCATTTCACAGCATGCTTTTTTATACTTCTACTCAACTACATCTCAAAAGAAAATGCTATACATTTTACTCCGCTGCATTTAATTGATAGGTGTAGTTGTAATGGTTACTCATCAAATTAAGATTTAAGATTTAAAAATGTGTTAAAACAGTTTAAAAACGCAATGTGTTAAAGCTTTAGATATCTTTGAGTTGTTGATTGTGACTTTCTCCCCTCTATAACTGTTTAGATTACAAAGAATTCAAATTATCCTGTCGATTAAAAATAATAATCTGTGAAGCAGAATTTAGTTTTGATGTTCTTCTTTTTGTACACGGTCATACTGTATAGCTAGTAAATGTTACGTAACAGTGACATTTTAATTCATGTTGTATGAGGAGCTTAAATCTTGCACTTACAGTCATTACAATGACTACTACAAAACAAGAATGTAAATAAGTCCTGTAACTTTCTTGTGTTATCCTTTATGTTCTTTTAACTGCGCTGCATGTCCCTTGGTGTTGAAACCAATTAGGGGATTTTTTTCAACCCTTCTATTGTCTTCTTTTCCCCCCCCCCTTACTTTGGTGTTCGCGGTCAAATTTGACCGGTTCTGTTTTAGCTGCTATTACATTAACACAAAAACCATTAATCATCACCAAATGTCATTTAACACCCTTTCAAACTGTAAATATTGTATCAGACTACTGGTATACATTAGAAACTACAGTAAATATACAAAGAACAGACACTGAACATGTATTGCGTGTGCCAGGTGTGATCCATGTGGGGGGAGGGGCACATAAGGGGGGGAAATGTGTCAAATTGCTCTGTGTGTGTGTGTGTGTGTGTGTGTGTGTGTGTGTGTGTGTGTGTGTGTGTGTGTGTGTGTGTGTGTGTGTGTGTGTGTGTGTGTGTGTGTGTGTGTGTGTGTGTGTTTTTTATCTGATCCGGATGGTTACTAATTCCTTTTCTTTATGGCGGTCATTTTTGAGCGGGAACACCATGGGTGTTACGAAGTTGACTAAATCATCCAAAATTCAATGAAAGTGGTGATCAGCAATTGTATATGTTCAAATGTCTTCTATACTGTGAAGGATATCATAAAGCCTTAATGCAATTTTTTGTAAAACTAAAAAGTTATGATTGATGAAAGTAGTAAATCGGTCAGATTTGACTCGGAGACAACAGGAGGTTAAATGAATTGTCAAATAAACTAAATATTTGTTCTGGTATTTTACACGTCTTATGACAGTAACATAGTCCAACTATCACATCCCTTTCCTCTTGTGAAAAGTAACATTGGAAGTTGGGTTGATACTTACCACTGATTTTGTTGGTTTGCTTTGACGTCTTATTCTCTGAAAAACACGCAAGGCAGAAAGTCAATCACGTGCATTCATGTGTAGTATTGTAACATTTTATTTTAAGATCAAGCCCAATAAGTATAACTTCAGTGGTTCCAGAAAAGGAGGTACCCTTTTTGAAGTAATCTCCACACTCTTCCTGGGTTGGGTCAAGATTTTGTGTCAAAATTCTCTGAATCAAAGCCATTCATGAATGGAGGGGAAGTGGAACTGGAAATAAATGCATTCACTGTACACAGGCCAGCGAGGGCTGCACGGTGCGCTCTCAGAGGCTAATTCTGCACACAAGTCATTGCTGTGTCAATACATTACCACATAGCCTGGACATCGCTGGGACTTTAACATAAACAAGTAATGTAAAGAGTGGAACCCCTTTATGGGGAAACATAGAAATCATATAGTTAATATACAAAAAATAGGAGTATATTATCTTGAGCTTGTTCTGGCTGTATTAGAGGTGAAATACTCACTTTAGTAGTCACCAATAGTTTCAATAATATCCTGGCAATTATTAGAGTACAGCAAAAAAACATTAAATACAAAATAAAGTTATATATTATTGCTATACTTTCCTCCTGTCTTCATTCAACCTGGTTTAACAGAAGAGTGTGTTTCAGAAAGAAGCCATTAACAACTTTTGACACAAAACTGACAGGAAAAAAGGTAATTAAAAGGAGAGGAAAATAGAAAAATGTACCTGTAAAAGAACATCTGCTCCAAGTTTAGCTTCATATTCCCTTGATAATCCCTCTTGCAGATACAGAGTGAAGAACACCAGCATGCAGGAAATCCTTAAATTCATCATGTCCAGAATAAATCAGGTTCCAGTCCTCCAAGGTGCAGTGAACTCACGGTGTCCGCGGGACTGAGGCAGCGTGTGCAGCAGGATGCTGTGCACATACCTCACATTTTACACAGAAAGTTATTTTCTGCAAGGGGCAGTCTCTCTCCCCTCCCTCACCTCGGATTATTTTGAACGGCTCCTCTGCAGTGATAGATGAAATATGTTCTGATAAACATCACGTGTGCAGAAAAAAGGGAAAAGAAAATCTCCAAAAAGGTGTGAAGTTCAGTCAGAAAGTTGTCCCGCTGTGTGTGAGGAGAGCAGCTCCCAGCTTGAGTGTGTGCATACTTGAAGTTTCACGTCCTGCTGCCACTGAGGTGCACCAGAAATGAGGGATTATTAACCCCTGCTCTGCTATTTTGGGAAATTACCCCACTACCAAAACACCTCCCCCTCCTCCTCCTCTCTAAGTTCAAATGCTCCAGTCTGAGTTTTATTCCTTAAATTAGTCCCAAATGTGAGTTTCCTACTCCCCCAGAGCGCGTTCACAAAGACCCATTATCTGCCGAGTGGAACAGTTAATTGGTCTGTTGTGAAATAAGTTTGTTAAATGTAGTTTTGGCTTCTCTGTGGGAGGATTAAAAACATATGAGAGCTGCCAAACCAACACCAACAGGACTCGTAAAGTGGATTTAGTTTCTGAAAAACAACTTAAAGACAAGTCTTAGTTTATTTTTGTATGTTGTGCCACTACTGGGACATGTTTCCATGCTTAAATGTTCAAAAAGGTCTTTATTTTTCTCATACTGCCTGTGCTGCAGCACCTCTCTTCACCCTCCGTCTGAAACCAGAGAGCAATCTGCTCTGATTGGTTAGCTCTGTTGTGATTGGTCAACCACTTAGAGATCTCTCGACCCTTAGCCTATCAGGTATGTGTTGGAGCGCTAGCCAATAGAACTCCCGCTGGAGGGAACTTTGGGATTTAAGCCTTTGCAGACCTGCACACAAACCTAAATAACGCACTACAGGAAAGGGAAAACCAGAAAAAGCAGAATATGGTGCAGCCCTATTTAAAACATTCCATAATGCACCGTGTAATGTCTTCTTTGTTTTACTTTTGAAGGAACCCTGGACTATTTTCATTGCCAAAACTGAAGATACTCATGACAATAAAGCTTTGAATCTTGTCGTCTTACCTACTACCTAACTTTCAAGTCAAGTGCCAGAATCAACAACAACATGTTTTGTTTGTTTGGGTGCTGTCCAAGGGGCTGACCCACCTTTATAATTAGATTATCAACAACACACAATCCGTGCAATGGTTACACGTGTTACAACTTTTACACATGTTTTTAAGTGTTTTTCTCCAAGTGTTAAAACATAGTGCATTAGTATTACTTATTTTAATCTTATTTTGTAAACATTGTAAACACTTTTTAAAAAAAACTCCAGTCAGATAAGACACATGAAGGTTTCACAGTCACGCTTCAAACAGAATATCCTGTTGAGTCGGTGCAGCACGAGTGAAGATTTAGCCCCATTTCTACTCTGCTTTAAAGCCTACCCTTTCCCC
The DNA here is from genome assembly GCF_949606895.1 of Notothenia rossii. Classification (NCBI taxonomy): domain Eukaryota; kingdom Metazoa; phylum Chordata; class Actinopteri; order Perciformes; family Nototheniidae; genus Notothenia; species Notothenia rossii. The sequence goes on from NC_136902.1 coordinate 9,793,005, forward strand.
GGAGTGCATCTCTTATATTTAGTGAAGCTAATATGTAGCAACACGTCCAGTTTCATGTGTCTTTTTCTCACAACACAGTATTTATATGTGGTCAGGTACGGTCTGCAGAGCCTCTTCAGGGTTTCTGTTGATGTCGACATTCTGCAAAAGAAACACAAATACTGAGTCCATTAAAAACCCAAACCCGAACGACCCATTCAGTTAGAAATGTTTTCTGTATGTGGTGTGTTTAAGAATATATTAATTAGGAATATACTTCAACCCTTATTTAAATGTAACCTACATAAAGATGTACATCATATTGTCCCTGTCAAATAAACCAAAGGAATAAAATAAATTGTGGTTGTGAGACATCTCAAGATAAATAATCAATCTTAAAACAAATTGCTTTTAACTTTAAGTTTAACTTGCAGCCTTTGTGAGTACATATTTATTTTACTATTTGACTATGAAAACAGCACCTGATTATATTATATAATTCCTCTAGCTGTTTATTCTGTAGGAATTCTGTACAACAGTGACCACTTTGGCCACAATTGGCAAATGGATAAAATGACATACATTTGTTTTTTCTCTATATAGTTGAAAGAAATCCGCACGACAATTTGTAACATGTTCAAATGTAAAGTAAGAGTAGCACAAATAGACAAGGGGCAACAAGTAAGAAACGTATGCAAACATTAGAGAACACAAGTGAAGTTTTGGGAGCAACAACAAATAATGTGTGGAATTGATCATCATTGCACCTTTTTGCTTATGAAATAACTTTTTATGAGGAAGATCTTGATACCCATATTTTTGGTTTCAAATCACCCTAATATGAAAAAACAAAAGCTGTTCAGCGACATTTCTGTTCACTCCCCACTCCTAGTATAAATATATATTTCATCGACACATACAAATGACCTAACATTAATGCCTGCCATCAGACGAATGTAATGTACCGCAGACCAATAGTTGGCAAAGCTAAGTATCTATTATGACAGATCTGCATGCTATTATAAATATGGTGTGCTTGTGGAAACTTACCACTGGCCTCTCTCTGTGAGTGTTGACTGCTTCAATGTTGAGGAAAATTGACTCAACGTTACAGCCTGAAATTAGGAGAGAAAGTGAGACTGTTAGGGAGAAGTTGACTGAGATATGGAAATGTCACACACTCCAGGATTTACCACGTACCGTAAGCTATCGGTGTGAGCTTGAGCACAGTGTGAAGAGGGCATCTGAGATAAGGCAGCTCAGCTTCAGAGGAAAGAAATCATAATAATCAGAATCAGGTTTCTCTCTTAAAAGGAATTTGCTTTGGTGTATCATTGTGGAATGATAAACACAGTAAGAGGAAAACAATTGTAAAAAGGAGCAAATATATAACTGTTTTGAAAACAAATTAAAAATATTTATAAAAAATGAAATATTTATATAAAAAATATTTATAAAAAATGAAATGTGTGCAGTTAATCATAATTTAAAGTGGAAGAGCCGTGCAGTTTTAAATTAAATAGGTAGCAGTCGTGTGTTGAAAACAATGTGACATACTTCTGTGTCAGATTCTTTTTTGAGGCCTGGATTTGTGTACCTGCAGGTTTGTTTACAAAGTAGGCCAGCAGGCAGCGAAACACAGCTTGGTGGCAGATCACCAGAACATTTTCCTGCCTTTCCAGCTCCATGATCACCGGCTCCAGACGATGGACGAGGTCCTCATAGGACTGGAAAAGAGGACAACATTATTAAAGAGTTTATCAATAATTCAAACAGACTCATTCTATCATAGCCTCTCAGTCCACTTGATGTGGGCACGCTATGAACTGACCCGACCTGACTCTACTCAGACTCTCTTATGATGATCGTGTCTGGAAGGAGACGTCTGGGTGGGAAAAGAACCGATTCAGCAAGGCGAAGTTCTCTGTTAAATCTCACTAACGACCATGTTTTATCTTGTTTGCAGGTATGTAAAGTTACTGAGTATACTTGCTCAAGTGCTGTACGACAGGATTTACATTTTATGCTGCTTCATACTACACTACCAATATTGTATTTTTGTTATAGTTAATGTAACCTACTTGATAACTTCAATTACAAGAAACTTTGCAGATTCAAATTAATACAAATTATTTAAAATATATTCCTTATGGTGTACAGGCTGCCCCTGGCCAACTTGTGGACCCACGCAAAGTTATGTGATGAGGCCCTGTGTCGCGAGCATCGACTGGATTGGATTGGGGGAGCACGCGTGTGAACTGCGAGCGCACCGGAGCCTCGCAGCGGCGAAACTGTGGCGCGCTTGATTGCGCCGCATTTGCGCATCAGATGAGACTCCCTCCGCAAGATGGGGCCCCACGCAGGCTGCGTGATCTGCGTGTAGGGAGGGGCGGGCCTGATGGTGTCAATCTACTCAGCAGGATATACATTTATCAAATTTAGCTGAATAGTTACAGCGCATGTCCAATACCGGCACAGGGTTTGATTTCGGCCCCATTTCTGCACGCGATTCTACGATAGAAAAAAGCTTATTTTCCCAAAATGTTGAAATATTGTCTTGAACACCAAATTGCATCAGCAGAGCTGCTCACAGAACAGGTCGGACTGTGGTTGAATGGGCAGCAAAACGTGCAGCTCCCTGATACTATAATGGTTTAATGCAGTGGTTCTCAAAGTGGGGGGCGCGCCCCCCCTGGTGGGCGCAGAGGCATGCCAGGGGGGGCGCGAGAGACCAGGAGGAAAAATGGTTATAAAAAAAAAAAAAAAAAGATAAAAAAAAAAAAAAAAAAAAAAATCATAATTTGAAAAATTATTGATTCGAAAATAATATGATGCAGTACAGTACTATTACGTCTGGGTCTCTGTTTCATTAAAGCTCGGCTCTGTGTGTGTGTGTGGAACGAGCCATTTTGTGTGCGCGTGAGAGAGAGAGAGAGCGCACCGGTACTGGAGATCGTTGTTGTTAGCTTCTGGTGCTAGCGAGCTACGCTAACGGATATAAGGAGTTTTTTCAACAACAAAGTGGAGGAGAGTCCTCTCCTGTCAGACTGAGAGCTAAAGGACTCTCTCAGTGTTATCTCAGTGGGTCTCAAATGTTTTGGTCACCATTAATGTAAATAATTATTTCCGAGGCACACGTTTATATGATCATTATAGTTATAAAAAAATAAGAGAATAAATGAAAAACAGGTATGAAATACTATATGACAGTAAAACAAGGATAAAGTTTAAAAGGGTGATTTGTAAAATATCCATCAAGAAAAAGTAAATCTGTTTACATTTCTGTTTCATATGGGTGTTGAGAGATGTATCCATAGATCTCTTCCTTTCGCTCTCAAAGTGCACCAGATTGATGCTTTTAACTTTAATATTTAAAAATAAATCTTCCCGGGGAAGCTTGCCCCCGGACCCCCCTATGTGACGTCCACACATCACCTATAAAAATAGCACTTTATCCCTGCTTACACCTATATGCCGTGAGCTGAATATCGAGCCTTCATTGTAACAGTCGCGGGTACGTTGTGTATTTGCGTGGGGATTGTTGCAGTAGAAAATTCCACTGTAGCGACCGGTACATTAATGGGAAACCCTAAATGTTTGAGCACCCTCTATGAAACGTCAAGCTACCCCACAGCACCCCCAAAATAAATCTCTGGCGCCGCCACTGAGCCTGATTATTCGTTTTGGGGGGGCCCGACTTTTTTTTTTCTCCAAAGGGGGGGCCTGACAGAAAAAGTTTGAGAACCACTGGTTTAATGAAACAAGTCTCTAGTATATTCATCGGAGCACTTACCTCCCCCTTTGGGTAACGATAACGATACTTGTCCTGGTCTCTCAGAGCAAACTCTTCTGGTAAATTCTCCTGAATCTCTTCGTAGGTTAACTCCTCACACACACCCTTTGTGAGAAAAACATGAAAATAACCATTAAAGGGGCCTATTATGCTCATGTTCAGGTCATGTGTCTCTTCTGTGACATGTCTCCTTGCTTTAAAGTTCAAAAAGCTCTTTATTTCTCTCATAAAGCCTGTGCTGCAGCACCTCTCTTCACCCTCTGTCTGAAACCAGAGCCCAGTCTGCTCTGATTGGTTAGCTGGCCGGCTCTGTTGTGATTGGTCCACCCCTTATTTAGAGATATCCCACCCTTTAGCCTATCAGGTACAATGTGTTAGAAGCGCGAGTGTTACAAGGTGATGTCACTATGTTACAGAAGTAAACAAAGGAGTCCAATGGAGGTGTTTCAAGCAGGGGGGGAGTGTGTGGGAGAGAATGTGTGGGATAATAGCCTTTGTAGACCATCTACATGCAAAACTACCACAAAACAGAAAAGGGAGAACCCCAACAAGCATACAGTAATAGGGCCTCTTTAAAAAGGCTAGCTTTAGAGCTCGAAAGTCAACGTAATGATTTGAAGAGCTAATTCATTCAACCATGACTGCACACATTTGAAAAACATAAAATGAAGCCTAATAATTTATTATGAATGAACTCACAGCATCTATCTCATTGAGAGCCTTCCACTGCTCGTACGGGACCCCCAGAGCCTCGGCGGTCTGGATGGTCCTCTTCATGTGACTCGTCCACACCTTCAGCTCCGTGATGTCCTGACCTCTGATGAAGGTCGCCAAACCCTTCGCATACTGGAAACAATAAGTGGAATATAAACATGTTATTATACAGTTTGCAAGAAAGGATTAAACTTTAACATGATTTGCTGTTTATTTACTTCTTCAAAAAAAAATGTATTTGGAATGAATTAGATGTTTGAGCTTTTGAGATCATAAACTCCAACCAAGCAATTCATAAATGAATGGAGGAAATATTAAGCAATTACTTCACAACAAAAATAATATTTAGTTTTGGTCTGATCAGCTCCATCTTAACCAAATACAACAGTACAAATCTTGCTTTTATAGAGCTTTCTGAGTCACAGGGGAAACATATATCTGTATCAAAGACATTAAAAACAACATTTTGCATAATAGGGGACATTTAAAAAGGAGCATTTGTGCATTTGTACTGCTTCAAATGAATTCAGTCATCCACAGATGTACATATCCCGTATTATATTGACATGTTTATGCACTACCTTTTATTTTGTATTTTTGTATTTTATTATATATGTTGGATTGTTGGAGGAGCTCAGGTCAGAAGAATGTCTTTGCCATTTCTACACTGTAGCTTATGTGCATATGACATTAAAACCTTTAATGAAATCTTGAATGTCGTTCAATCTCCTCACCTCGTGTCCTCTAGGGGAGAGGCCGGAGTCCCCCCCGATGCGACCTGTTAGGTTGAGCTCGCTCTCTCCGTGGCGGCTCAGGTAGATGGACCTCGGGGTGACGTGGATGTTCATGAGGTAATACACGATGCGGCTCTGGATGTGGTCCTGGACCCGGTTCACCAGGTACCGGCTGCCCACGTTGAAGATCTTGATGTAGGACAGCTTCCTGTTTTAAGTCAGCATTGGGGAAAACAAACTATTAAAGGTCACCTATTATGAAAAATCCACTTTTTCATGTCTTGTATTCATCAACATGTGTCCCCTCTGTGTAAAGAGATTCTGAAAGTTTCAGGAAAAAAGATTCTCTCACTTTTTGTCCTCATTTCTATAAAAACCTGTCTGAAAATGAGCTGATCAGATTTTGGCCACTTTATGATGTCATAACGATTTTTTGGCTTGTGTAACCATTAGCCAATCACCAACCAAGGTAACCCCCCCCCACCTTATCACTTGAATCTCCTCCTAGAGCACCATTGTGTTATTTTTAACCAAATATCTCTCAGAGGGGCGTGGGGAGGGGCTCCTTATTTTCATCTAAAGTAACAGACAGAGAATCAGCACTTTGGAAACAGGGCTGAAACAGACCTCAAAAATCGGGAGAGTTTCAAAACCAAAGACTTTCAGTTGTGCACGCTACTAAAGAGACGCGCTACCATGGAAACCAAACAATGGTGTCGCTGTATTAAAGTCAGAGTGGAAACAGTCGTGAGTAAATCTGATTTTGTCAGAAATCGGGAGTCTCCCGTGAAAATCGGGAGGGTTGGCTGCAATGATCTGTTTGGTATTTCGAGCCAAACACTTCAGAGGCATGTTTTGCGTATATATGAGACCTATAATATATTGAAGAAAAACTGTATAATAGGGGACCTTTACATGAATTTGTCCTGGTTTAAAGGTACAATTTTTTTACAGAGTATTGTTTTAATCTCATAGGAAGAAATGCATCATGGGTCATTACCTGTCCTTCTCATCGTTGATGGGCATGTAGCTGGACTTGTAACAGTCGATGCGCCGGCTGAAGTCTTTCATCGCCTCGTCTTCGTCACAATCCACGTAATCTGGACTCCCCAGTTTCACTTGCTGAAAAGAAAAGACCGTTTTGAATTTTTAATTGTGAAAACTACATCCCTACAGTATCTGCAAACATTTAGAATAAAAAAGAAAAACATTATCATCGACTGACCTTAATATTCTCTGCAATGATTTCCGGGTCATCGCAAATTGATTCCACAAAGAACACCTGAATACAGGAAGTCATTCAAAAGTTACATTTATGAAATAAAACATATATTTTATTTTTTCCCATTGTGACCATGTGTTTGTGTATTTGATTCTTCTTCCTAAGGTATAGTATTACATTTGAGAAGCTATTCCCCCAGTCTTTGTGCTAAACTAAGAGAACAACCTGCTAGCTCTAGCTTCAAATTAAACAGAAAGATTTTGTTAACAATCTTTTCATGCATCTCTTGGCAAGAAACAGAATAAGCACATTTCCCCCCAAATGTCACATGCATGTTTAAACTCACTTTGTAGCCCCTCTCTTTCGCATAACTCAGGATGATTGCCCTCCGCTCCCTGGTGGTGTTGGTGGCATCAAATACCTGGAGAAAAACACCAAGGTGTGGAGTGCACTTTTTTATCTCAGGGATAACTGACTGCATAAGTCATGAGTAAGACATACATACAAAATGAATTATTCATTATGTTTAATTGTATTAAGAGGGACAGTTTCAGTTTTACTCACGGCAGCTTGTCCCTGTTCCTTTGAAAAGTACGCAGCAACATCTTTGAGAGCGGCTGATGCACAGGCCCTAAAAGAGAGGAGAAACTCTGATGGGCAACGGAGCAAAAACTGCAACAATATGGGAGGATAATGAAGGTGGCAAGAATAATGACAGATGTAGACAAATCAGAACATTTAAAACTTCATTATAAACATCTGTTTTTACATCAACCGTCCTTCTTACTTGCGTATCTTCATGGCCTCCTCATTTTCGGGATTAAAGAACTCAAAGTCCTTGTAGATCTTCACAGCCTCCCTCCGGTACTGGCCCACGTTAAACGCTAGTTAAATAATGGAAACAGAGATTAGAAAAAAAAAACATATTCCTTTTTAGGGCAAGAAAAACTTATGTTGAATGTTTGATGATCCAATAAACTTTAAACATGAAACACTTCTTGTCTAATTCACAGATTTCAACAGGATTCACTTTCACTGACATTTTGTGGGCACTCCGATCCAGTTCAGGTAGCGAGTTAGCTTCTTGGAGATGTACGTCTTCCCTCTGGCTGGCAGCCCCACCATCACAATCATCGTGGGAGAGTTGCAGAACTGAGGCACCGAGGCTGATGGAAGACAAATGCATTAACACGTAGCTCAATGAATGCTGCTAAAAATGTAAGCATTACTGTGACACATCATTCAGCATAAGAGCATCAGCCTTGTGTTAAATTGGTTTAGTCATTACGCAGTTGTTGAATGCTTGCCCGTCTAAAAAACTGCATTATAAAGGCAGACTGCAGGGTTGCACAAAGTACCCGGATGGTCCAGTGTGTGACTATACAGAACAAGGAGAGCCTCCAGGCCGTGGGATTATGAATGGAGTACACTGTGTCAGGAAAATGCTCAAAAGGCCCATGTCAGACAGTGAACAGAGAGGCCTGGCTGTCATCCCATGACTGAGTCTACTGTCTGTCTCTCTGTCTACCTGCAGCCCTCACAGGAGCTTCAACATGAAGGGTTCAGCACATTGAAACATACCAATGACTGCTGGAAGTGTTAGAAAATAAACACTTAAACAGACATGAGTTATTAGAAAAAGAACAAACAGCAGCAACACAAAATAGATGCTTATTCTTCTTCTTCTTGTTCTTCTATTCAAGCTGCACTTACATCCTCTCCTTCGGTTCAAGTTGCAGCCAACCCATGGCACCCAGATCTTAAGCAGAGGAGTCTGTGTGAGTTTTCTCTGCTCTCTGTTCACGCTGAGAGACATGATTGAGCGTGAGCGATGGACAGCGCCTGCTGTGATCTTTGTGTGCTTCACTGAACTCTACCTACTGCTGGTCAGCTGACTGTTGCCAAGGAGAAGCACTCGGTGGAAGGGGGAGGACCTGAAGTCATGCTGCTCGCCTGTCTCTCAGTCTGTTTTATGATTCCTAAGGACTTAAGGGAGCTGATAAACTGTCTGCAGTGATGTCAGAGAGCAGAGAAGAATTTATATCCACCGTCCTGTTGTGGTGACACGGCTTCAAACAGTCCTGTGAGGCGAGTATTACAAAGTGAGGGTCCTCTCATGAATTCAAATGAGCATAGTGGCTACTGAACAAGCCGTTTGTTTACCTAACTGTGGAGTGGAGATGGGGGAGTCTCCATTTTTACCACTAGAGGGCAGTTTATACCTTAAATCTGGCACAATCTAAGAGGTTACAGTGGGTAAGGGTCATATCAATAATATGCAATTATATGAGCAACAGTTGTTCATGTTTTTTTCCAAAAACATATTCAAATGTTGTGTTTTTTACCGAAATAAAGCAGTAATAATAGCAATGAGGAGTGGGTTAACATTGTTAAACCACAGTGGATGATGCTTCAGTGAGATTAACTTTAAATGTATTCAACCCTATTGTCTTCGTTTCCCCCCCTTACTTTGGTGTTCACTGTCAAATTTGACCGACCCTCTTTGAACTGCTATATTACATTAACACAAAAACAATTAATCATCACCAAATTTCATTTAAAACCCTTTCAAACTGTAAATATTATATCAGCCTACTGGTATGTACATGAACAACTGCAGTAAATATACAAAGAATAGACACTGAACATGTATTGCGTGTGCTATGTTTGATCCATGTGGGGGGATGGGCACATAAGAGCGGGAAATGTATCAAATTGTTCTGTGTGTGTTTGTGTGTGCCACTGCCAGGTGTTATTCACATGGGGGGATGGGCACATAAGGGGGGGAACCGCAGTGATGCGTCCTAAAACCCGGAAGTAAGTTAGAATTTTTACCACGTCCGGTTCCTTCGACAAAAAGCAATGCAATTTCTCCATAGGATTTTGGAAAATAGCTCGAAATAAGGTCTGTGTTTGACACAAATTGAAGAGACTAACAGATCATGTTTTGTTTTACGATATTAAATACATCAGCAGTGATGTATGAAGAGTTTACGTGTCTGAAAAACGATGGTTGTTAACATGTGGCTGAATAGGACTACAGAAGTTGTCCAGGTCGTTTTACGTCATTACACCGAACACGTAAACACTCCCGCTAAGTTTGTTTGCCCTGCTTGCAAGTACCTGCCTCCTGCAAACTGTTCAAACAAACGCTGCCTCCCAACTGATGTGCAATGAAATATTGGGCTACTAGTCATCTCGAACCGTCAGTTTAAAAAAGAAGGTGCGATACCGTTCCTATAAATATCAATAATTTTGAACATCGCGGCGAAATTCCTTCGACTCATTTTGAAGTTTTGGGGGAAGCTGGAAGTGAAGTCAATGCGGGAACGCTTCACTGTGCGGCGAGAGAGCCAAACACGGACAAAGTGTGTTGTCATGCGTAGACATTTTTGAATTACTGAGTTTAGGCACGTTAATAACTTTTTAATGAAGTTGACTACAGTATATTCATATTTGTCAGTACTTTCCTGTCAATTCAACACACTCTCACTCCATAATCGTCCAGGAGCGACATTTGGTCGGGGTCTCGTGGCGTGCAGTTGTGACGCTCCTAGGCTCCTTCCGCTTCATAAAGGGACGCAAATAGCTTTCAACTGATTGCAATGTATTCCCATCTGCGGCGGGATTTGACGCTCATGGAAGCACGGCATTCGTTTGTGCCGGCTGCCCTTAAAGGCAATTTGAGCGTCGATTCCCATTGGATAACGGAGAATTGCACACCCGGAAGTAAGTATTGCCCTTATTGTCGATTGATTTTACATTGATATCTGCACCACTCATCGATTAAAAAACACCAGATTATCCTTGTTAATTACACAACATTGATTGGTTTAAATTGTGTGCAATGCTTTTGTATTTTTCCCCTTCGATTCGGAGAAACAAATGTTTTTTCGGAGTAAACACTACACTACCCAGAATCCCCAGCTATCGTTTAGGACTACACCATGTGCTCTGTTTGACAAACCCCGTGATTAGTTCTCAAGCTCTGTGATTGGTTGACCTCCAACTTCATTCCATATGGAAAAAAAAGTTTAGTAAAAGATAAAATCATACTTTATTCAGCAGTGCTTGCTTTACTCTTTGAAAGTCATCACATGAATGCATTGTAATAAATGGTTCGACTGAATTAAATATATTACACATCTGTCGTAGTTCTTTATTTTTATATATCTACAGAGATCGGGCTCAGAATAGACCGGAAACTATTCTTTTACCGTTTAGTTTGAATTTCACAATAAAGTTAGTAGTAATATTTTGTTTTGATATTATTGTTTTTTATTAACTACTAGACCGCTGGGTCATGTTAAGACCATATTTTCTGTGTTGCTGTGGGTGTTTTCCATCGCTTTTGTGTTACAAATATCAAAACAATAACTAAATATATCCGTCGTAAACTAAACCAGAAACAGCAGTATATTTGTTTTGTTAACACTGTAAACTTGACAGCTTTTTAACCCAAACCACCTACTGGTTAAAGCACGTTATTACACGTTTAGAGTAATGCAATGCAGGTAGATTGTGTTGCTTTTTAATGACTGTTTAAAATGCCTTTTTCTTAATGTATTTTATTATTATTAACTACTTGTTACTTGTTACTAGGGACGCTGCTATCGATATTGTGTTTCGCAACATGTTCTCTATCTATGGCACGTCTCTACTGGGAGTTGTAGTTTTAAAAGACGTTTTCGTATTCCCCATAATAAGAAGTTGCCAGTATACTGTGTACATCCCTGGAGGTTTAGGGGATAGGAAACACTCAAATTTAAAACATATAATTAATAAATGGTTGAAAATTGCTTGTTCCCATAATGGGCAGCATATATACCCACATGCCAGCTAAGGTCAGAAGAGATTTTTCTTAACAGCTGGTCTTATGTTTGTGAACCCTCCTGTTGTTAATTGATAACATTACATTACATTAAATTACATTATATTAATTGATAAGCCTAAAACATGCACTTGCCAAGGTTCAGAGGCCAATTTTGCAAATACGGCTGTAGCCATCGATCATCTTAAAATAAGATATACTTTATTGATCCCAAGTCGGAAACATTTGCGTTACATCAGCATGTGTAACAGTTGTAAATATGCAGTGGTGTTTATTTGTAAATCATTTAGTATAATCACACAAATTCTGTGTTTTATATTTAATAATTCTGTGTTCTTTATTTATTGATTGTTCAATACCTGACAAGGCCGGAGATGAAATATCTATATACATCCTATAAGAGTATAATACATATGTATACTATTTCAGTGTTGGCGGCAGTTCCTCATGTTTGTCTAGAAGTCTTCTCATCAGGGCTCTATAAATAGAGAACTACGGCAGATATCTAATATTTAATGCAGCCGAACCGTGTATTACAATGCCGTTATGTGATGACTTTCAAAGAGAAAAGCAAGCACACTCGGAATAAAGTATTATTTTATTTTTTTTAAATGTTTTCGGTCTATTTGTTAATGACGATGTGATGTGAGATGTGAGACTGGAATTGCACAGGGGAAAATAACGTATCTTTAGATGCAGATGTTGTAATACTACTGTAATACTAATACGTTTGCGCTGTGGACCAACACTATACATTGACGGGGAAGGGGGTAGCAATAAAGATAACACCATTAAACAGTTACACAACATAACAGAAATAATATCGATAGCAGCGTCCCTAGCAACCATCTTGGTAACAATGAAAACGTTCTATCGACGCGATTTCCTGAAGTAATCTTCGTAATAACTAGCAAACTAAAGATCATGTACATCCACTGCACACATAATCTGAAATAACAACTCATATTTCTCGCATCAAATGACATCAAAACGCATTTTAATGGCCAAACTAACTTTAAAATAGGCATTTTCCACCGAGAATAAAACGAAGTTCGGCCATGTTTTTTTTTTTCTGCAGGGAGAAATTTGAAGCTCACTTGACATAGACGCCAGCCATTGGAATGAATGGTGAAAAAAAACGGGATTTGTCAAACAGAGCACAAGGTGTAGTCCTAAACGATAGCTGGGGATTCTGGGTAGTGTAGTGTCTTCTGCCATCCTTTACTCCGAAAAATTATTTGTTTCTCCGAATCGAAGGGGAAAAATACAAAAGCATTGCACACAATTTAAACCAATCAATGTTGTGTAATTAACAAGGATAATCTGGTGTTTTTTAGTCGATGAGTAGTGCAGATATCACTGTAAAATCAATCGACAGTAAGGGCAATACTTACTTCCGGGTGTACAATTCTCTGTTATCCAATGGGAATGGACGCTCACATTGCCTTTAAGGGCAGCCGACACAAACGAATGCCGTGCTTCCATGAGCGTCAAATCCCGCCGCAGATGGGAATACATTGCAATCAGTTGAAAGATATTTGCGTCCCTTTATGAAGCTGAAGGAGCGGACCGTCACAACTTCACCCCACGGGACCCTGACCAAACGTCGCTCCTGGACGATTATGGAGTGAGAGTGTGTTGGGAGAATATAAACATAAATGATCGTAGTGAAGATGATGATTAAATTAAGATTACAAATCGATAGTTAGAGCTGCTGAATTTCCTCCCGTCAGATGTGATTTAAAACAAATCGATTATTTTTGTAGTTGTAAACTCAAGTGGATGAAACTACATTTATTAGTGCTTTCATGTCAATTCGGCGAACATATGATACATTAAATGATCGTGAGGATGATGATTTAAAAATCGCTTGTTTGAGCCGGTCTGCATTTCCTGATGAGAAAACAAACCGATGCTTTTTGTAGTTGTCGTACACCAACATGGATTAAACGTGTGTTTTTTTTTACCACAATGTTGGTGAAATTAATGGATAAAATGCACGGATTATTATTATTATTATTATTATTCCCACTCCGATCGGGACACTAGGTCCACCGTTTCCCCGCAGCGAGGCTCCCCCGTTGACAGTTTACGTGGGCTGGGCTGGGTGCAGTACCGAAGTGGGCTGGTCGGATAAGTCACTAGCACATCCCCCACTCCCCCCGTTGACAATTTACTAGCGGTACCGAAGTGGGCCGGTCGAGAGTCCCGGTATGATTTTTAGTCCCAGTCCACCACTGGCTACATGACTGTATGATCGCCCATATTGACGCATCTAATTCCTAAACTTCTAACAGATACAACATAAACCTATCCTTCAGCCTCATATGAGCTCTCAGACACGTTCAAAATTAAACTGTCATCGCTGTCTGAGCTTGCTGCTGTGTGCGCCATCGTGCGTTTACATGCAGTTGCTGGGATCCTGAACGGTGCAGCTGGAGCGCTGTGCCCGCAATGACGTCACACATAATTTGGCGGGATTTGAAGAACCCAGAGAGGATCCAGAAAATGGTCAACATTGAAGGTCAGATTAATGGTTATCAAAGTACAAATATCCAAAATCAGTTCAGTAACGGTTTTCAAGGGGACAATATTTACTCAAATTGATGGGTTTGGATGATGGGGGAAACTCGTGTCACAGGCTCTTTAAGTTGGCGTGACATTGAAGCAGCGACCCTGCTGTAGTTCGTTTATAGCATAACGTTAGCATTTTGCTTCTGGCAACTAGATTTATGATTTGAAAATTATAAAAGTAGGGTATGTGGAGATTATCCGGCTGAACAAAACGTGATCTGTCTCTTAAATGTGTGTCAACCACAGACCTATTTTCCAAAATCCTATGGAGAAATTGCATTGCTTTTTGACGAAGGAACCGGAAGGAGTTTATTTCCGGGTTTTAGGACGCGTCACTGCGGTTCTCTATTTGTTTATTTGTGTGTGTGTGTGTGTGTGTGTGTGTGTGTGTGTGTGTGTGTGTGTGTGTGTGTGTGTGTGTGTGTGTGTGTGTGTGTGTGTGTGTTTTATCTGATCCGGATGGTTACTAATTCCTTTTTTTATGGCGGCCATTTTTGACCGGGAACACCATGGGTGTTACAAAGTTGACTAAATCATCCAAAATTCAATGAAAGTGGTGATCAGCAATTGTATATGTTCAAATGTCTACTGCAAAGGATATCATAAAGCCTTAATGCAATTGAATGTAAACAAAAAATTATGATTGATGAAAGTAGTAAATCGGTCAGATTTGACCCGAAGACAACAGGAGGGTTAAATGCATTTCAAGATACTGTTTAATATGATTCAGATCCTTTATTACAGTAAAAGTCCAGAAGCATTAGCAGGAAATGCATTGAAAGTGAAACTAGTCATTCATCTGCACATCAGTCCCTGTAAATGAGAATATATATAGTACTTCTCTATTAATATCAGTGACGTGGACATCATTTATGGTAAGAGGGCCAGTAGGGGCAGTAACAGCAACAAAAACACCATGCACCAAATAAGATGAAACAAATTATACATATAGGCCAGCAACAAAGACACTATAAATAAAAACTATGTATGAAAGCTTGACTACTTGGTTTGCAAGAAAACCTCATATTTTGCAAATAGAAAGTTGGACGTGTGTTCAACACTATTCCCTGAAAAGTAGGAAGTGGCGTCGGAAGGAAAGCAATACTGCAACATCTTCACTTAAAGGAATAGTTCAACATTATCGCCTATTCACTTTCTGATGGGAGGGTTTAACAAGGGGAGAAATACCTCACGTCCGTCTGTTAGCTATAAAGCTTCTGTCAGGAGCTAACGTTGTGTTGCACAGAGACTCAAAACAGCCAGCCTTGTTGTATCCAAAGATAACAAAATCTGCACCTCAAAATCACTCAGATAAGACTGATTAGTCTTATCTCTTGTGGTCTTCATACAAAGCTGACAAAAACGGTATGGCTTCAAATTAAACAATGTTGATCAACTCATTTAACCGACCCTAGAAAGCAGGGAAGCGTATTCCTCAAAATGTCAGACTATACTTGATTTTCTTTGAATGTTTCTTTGTCCAGCTCTGAAAGTCAGCAGATATTTATCTGTATGACATATGGAACATACCTTGCCTGATCCAAAAAGAAAAGGTCATTAATGACATAATTTCAAACCTTAATGTAACTCAATCTATAAATGTCAAATGGGGAACATCCTGTACCCGGTTTTAGCCGGTAAGTTTAACAGACTGTTTCTCTTGGGCAGCGTTTAGAAAGGCAGCGATGTGCACTAATGACCACCACTTCCTGTTTTGACTCGAGTTGGACCATTAAGATAAGGTACCGCACATGCTATTCTATTGGGCGTCTGACCTGACAGGAGTTCATTGTGTCCCAAACAACAGCCACAAAGCCAAATACTCTCTCCAGCTCTCCTCTCTTTCACAGACTGCACACGCACAGACATGAGCAGTTATAACTTTTTCTAGGAAAACTAAACAAAACATAAGAAAATTCCAGTTATTATTACAAAGCCTCCTCAGAGAGGACATCTTTTTCTGACGATTCCCTTGCTGAATCACATCTTGTGTTGTGTGTTGTTGTGTGTTGCAGTTAGTTCTCTAACTGTCTCATAAAATCACTCCACATATTATCATTCACGCAAGTGTAAGTGTGCAAATCATTAGATAAACAAAGAAAGAGAGTGAGATACAAAAAGCAACAATGGAGTCCATTAGATAGCCGGCAACTCTCTAAACCTGCTGTCTATTTCTTACTATTTATATGTGACTGCTACTTGAGCAGTTGCTTCACTCAACAAGGAAGTCACTTCCTCGTTGCATAAAGCAAGGTATTATATGTCACAGGTCTATTTTTACCCTCATATTGGATATATGTTGCACTCCGTATGACCACATGGCCTGGATATGTCACATTTAACTAGAAACCCACTGCGAGGAGTCTTCTATGCATTGTTTTGGCATGCTCTGTGCAGAGGCTCACCTGCGCTGTCACACCCGCCCCGCCTCAAGTGTTCCAGCTGGGGAGACTCCATTCTGCACTGCTCTCCAAGGAAGCAACCAGCAGAGCGGATAAAGACCGTCCGACACAATCCCCACACACTGGATTATAAACCGGTGGCGATGGAATAGATGCTTTTTTTTAAAGAAACTAAACCCCTCTGCCAAAGCAACCCCCAACCCTTCGAGCCCTCTCTTTTCACGCCACATGTGACATATGATAGCAGCACACTGGGCTTGTCCTTTAATGTTTGCCAGGGCCAGAGTTCACAACATACACACATGGTGAAGGAGAAGCTGCACTCAGAGGGCGTGTCATATGTGCAAAGGTCACTTAAAAGGGTGACTGTTGTTGCACAGGGGACAACATTTAATCAAACCGCTCATCATGCATGTCCAGTTTAAGAAACGCTGTCACTGAATACACTCTTCAACAAATGTTGAGGGTGGGATTTGAGAACAGACTCAAAGGTTCAGACATGGCTTTGAAAATTATGCACTGCAGTATTTATCCTTACAGTAGAGAACAGTTATGGCTTAAATGTTTATTGACTATGTAATAATATCTAAAATTCTAACCTTGTACGAGTTCATACTAATTGTTACAAAATACTGTACTGTTCAAACAAGTGTACAAAACCTTAAATACCTACACGAAATTCTACGAATGTCAATCAGATGACGACAAAAAAAAGGGAACAAAGAAAAACCAGCAGGCATGATTTTTTAAGAGATTACCATGTTTGTCTTAAAGGGACTCTGTTATGATTTTGTTTTTTTCCTTGTCCTGTAGTGTGTTATATAGGTTTTTGTGCCTAACAACGCCTCTATTGGACTCCTTTGTTTACTTCCGTGAGATACTGACATCACTATGTAACAATTGCTCTTCTATTGGCTAGGGCTTCAACTAGGGTTGCAAAATTCCGGGAATTTTCAAAGATGGAAACTTTCCATGGGAATTAATGGGAATAAACGGGAATTAACGGGAATAAACATGAATTTATGGGAATAAACTGGGAATTTTCAAAATTGAAGGTTGGCTCTTCATCGGGAACTTAAATATAGTTGGGGAAAGTATATTTTAGCATAATCTTGACTAAAACAAACAGATTAATATTTAACTCAACATTCCTGTTTTCATTCTTCAATTAAACAAATAATTGTTCTATAACATAATTAAAACTTGTTCTGTTCTACTGAAAAAAAAAAAATTAAAAAAAAAAAAAATCTGTTGAAATGTCATGTTTTTTGTTTAATTTTGCATCGAATATTTCCAACATTCCCCAGCTTAACTTACCATGGAAACTTTCTGGAAATTTACCGGAAACTTTCCGCCCGGACATCTCTAAGCGGTTGACCGATCACAACAGTGCTGGCCAGCTAACCAATCAGAGCAGAGTGGGCTCTGGTTTCAGACAGAGGGTGAAAAGAGGTGCTGCAGCACAGGCAGTATGAGAGAAATAAAAGAGCTTTTTGAACATTAGAGAGGTGTCACAGTAGAGACACTGATACTGATATTGTTACGGTTGAGTGAAGGAAGCAGGACCCAAATGCAGAAAACTCAGATTAACCTTTATTTCAAGGATAATGAAAAATAACTTGGACAAAACAGAACACTCACCGGTGAACTCAGTCACAAACAAAAGACGAACCAACACTGAACACAGGAAAAGACAAGACTAAATACAGGGAGGGGTAATCACAAGACGAGAAACAGCCGGGCAGGGGAGGAGAAACACAAGGGCCACAGGTGAACACAATCAGACAACTAGACACACCATGGAAACTAACGACAGAGGAAAACACAGGGGTTGCGTTCCAATAGTCCATTTAGCTTAGGAACCTTCCTAACCAAGTGAAATGACCCGGAAGTACCTCAGTGGCAGCCATGATAAGTGCCGTTCCAATTCTCCAAATGAAAGGAAAGGAGGTTTCAAACTTCCTTTATAACCTCCTTTAGCTTAGGAACCACTGGACCTCCCTTGACGAAAGGAGAGGAGAAAATGCTGCCCCACAATGCATTGCAGCCGCAGCATTTGCCGTCACTCAACAGTCGGCCGTTCACGGAAACAACCGATTATGACCGAGAAATTATATCATGAACGTTACGGTGCTTATTAAGCATTTTAAAACGTATGTGGTAAGTTGCCAAAGTGCTTTGTTCTGAACGTTCATCAGTATTATAATCAAAAAGAGAAATATGAACGTTAGTTTTTACTGAAATGATCAAATAAAGTCAACATTTCACTGAGCTGTGTGGGGTTTGTTCAACTTTTAAAAGATGTTTGAATGGTGATATACACAGTGATAGGTGTTAAGGACTAATGTTTATAATAAATACATTTGTATTGATTTAAGTATTTTCATACAATCATACGTATTGGGATCATTTGTATTAATGTGGACCGGAGGGAGAGGGTGACGAGCATAAGTTTCACTTTCCTTTTTTATTTCAATTACAACTTTGGTCATGAAGAATATGTTTCTCTGTTGTCCACGTTCATAAAGCATAAAACAACAGCATCAGAGCACGGTGCAGAGTCTCTAGATGAGTTTACAGTAGTCCCTCCTTCTTATTAAACATCCATGTTGTAGTCCGCTATAGAAAACTGTAGTTTCCATAGTTTCCCCACAGCAGCAGACGCACATTCATGACGTCCGCTGGCGCATCATAAACACGTCAGATAGTGAAAGTGTATTCGGATTCTCTAAAGTACCGCGGTCTCTTCTCCTAAGTCCTTTTGAATTCTCCTATCCACTATCCCTTAACCCCGTGACGTTTCACTCAGAGGTCAAGGAATAGGAGATAGGGTTAGAATTTAGGAGCTGATTTTTGGGTTATCGGAACGCAACCATGGAAAAGGACAAGACAATAAACCAGGAAGAAAACAAGACAGGGAGAACAGCAAAATCAACCCAAACATACAAAACTACAAACGTGACATAACATAAGGATCCTGACAGATATGAACATGAAAATAGCAAAATTAGGTCCACTTTAAGATTTGAAAGTTTGGTGTCCTCTTTCTTAAGCTGACTTACCCACCATCAATTCTCCTAGAATTGTTTTGATGATCTACAGTTTTTCTGTGTTTTGAATTGTTTAAGAACAATGTGCTTCTAACTGGCTGTTTAGGGGACTTCAAAAAGGCAATATACCCCACTCTTTGCAGCTCCCACTGGAGTCATACAAATACTTTTGAACTTTCTGATCAAATGTTTTCCTTGTGAGCAGATTTGAAACAATGTTGACTGAAGAAAATTTGATTAGTTTTTGTATCCTGCAGGCAAACCATTGTATAACCTTCAAACATCACCAAACCAACTTTCTACTCTTTAATAAACAAAAGATTCTTAAGCGGAAGATAAACCACCTATGTTTTTCTCCCTCATTCTCAAAGTGGTAAGAAGGTTTTACTTTTTATATAAAAAAGTTGAATTAAAGAAATGTATGGACAAAAACAATATGTTTGTGCAGTGGTGAGGTTGGGTTTGAATCGATTACTGCTTTTTGTGAAATGTTACATTCCAGGATTTTGTAAAAATGATATCCAGATGGTGTTTGGTACAGTAAATGAAAAAGGCTGAACAGGGGGATAAAATGGGTAGAGGGTTATTGGGGGACGTCCGCATGGTTGTATTTGTTTGGATAAACGGACAGCGAAAAAGTTATTCATTTATCCATTATTTACCAGCATCTCAGCAGGACAGTTAATTGAAGACCCTTTTGATTCTTCCTGGTCTGAGGGAGAAGTCTGAGGTGAGCAACTATTTTATTTACAAAGTGTGTGTTGCACATGGACAATATGGTTTTTATCTTCGGCTTGTTCAGAGGAATACTGCACAGTTAATCTCATTAGATAAAAAGGCCTGCAGAACAGTCTGTGTTTTTATTTGGGACCTTTCATATGTGCTGTACCTGCTACTGCCTTCTGAGAGAAATCTTTCGCATAGAGAAGACAAAAAACAAAAAGCTTTCATGGCCCATTTTATTTGACATTTCATCTGAGCCAGTTAGAACATCTAAGCTATGGTTTCGCTATAACGTTTGAACTCATCTTGCAATGATGTGTGGTTGTGCCCTGAATAACAAATAAGAAGTATCTTAATCAGATAAGTGAGACAATTTCTGCTGAGGAAACAGATCTCTAGAGAGCAGATATAGATAGACTTTAGTGTTTTAAAACAAAGAATTGCAAAGCCTTAAGGTTAAAACCACATAGTTTGTTTCTTGGCAATTGTGCTCATAAGAATTAAAAGCAGGAAACTATTGTATAAAACCTCTGAATGTGGGGGAAAAGACAGTGCCAAAAAGTTAACCATTACTGAAAGTGAAGTTACCTGGCCATGCGAGATAATTTACTCATTATTGAACAATTCAAAGGTCATCCAGACATACGGGAACATGACATTGATTACTTAGAAAGGTACTTAGAAACAAAGTTACCAGACTAAGTTTACTCTGTACAAGTATATAGAAGAGGAGGAAGGGAAATCTATTTTTTTTTTTTATTAAAAAAGTGAAAAGAGTACTAATGGACTAAAGTATGTATCTATCTATCTTGAGACACACTTTACAGTTTATGATTAAAAAAACTATTGGTGTGTAATTTGATGTTGGGTTGAAACCATCAGAGCTCTAAAGCATTCCAGAAGTTTGTAAAATGATATCCAGATGGTGTTTGCTACAGAGAAGCATAACAGTCAGACCAGGAGGGAAAATGGGCGGAGGGTTTAGAGGGGACCTACGCATGGTTGCATTTGTTTGGATAAACAATCGGCAAAAAGGTTAAGTCCGGATCATGCAGAGTTATACATTGACTTGCATTCCTACCAGCAGCTCAGCAGGACAGCTCCTTGTTAAACTCGGACAGTGGATTCTTCAAGGTCTGAGGTAGAAGGCTGAGGTGAGGAGCTATTTTACTAAGAAATTGTGTGTTTCTGCATGTGTAATTAGTTTTTATCTTAAGTTTGTACAAAGGAATTTCTTCACAGTCAAGCTCATTACTTACATTAACAGGCCTTTTTGCTTCAACATACTTCTGCTACTTAGAAAAATCTCCCTCGTGTAAAGAGCTTAAAAGTGAGTCTGCATTGCAGCTCAGTCATCTAGGTCGTGGTTAACCATGTCCTGTGTGCTGCATTTTGCAATGAGATCTCGTTTTTGTGGACACCACAATGCGGGCTACAGTATGCTGGCTTTCATTTTAGGATACTAACTTTTGCATTGAATATCATGCTGCGCTCACTTTGAATAATTTACAAAAATACCTCATGCTAAGATAATACAGGGCACTGATGTTTACTTTAAAGGTTAAGGGTAGAAAGGACTTGGTTTATTGGTGCTAAAGGTCAAATAACAGTTCCAGGAGAAAAGACCTACTGTTTGGCCAAAGACTGATCATAAACACAATAAACATAGATTCAATTCAAAACATGTTTGTAGATTGGGAGTATACAAAATATATTAAAGACGGGCCTCATCAGACATTTGATAGCACTCAGGTTTAGAAGAGGTACTGCATTATTGCTTACATAGCATGCGTATAATTTTTTAGGCTAAAAAACGACAGACAATATATTAAAAGATCTTCTCCTATTTGTCTGGGAGATTGAATGTATAATGATTTATCTATGTAAACAATGTTAACAATAAAGGTGTAACTCAATTACAAATTAAAACAAAATGGCATGAAATCCACAAAACCAGCCTGAAAAAAAGGAAAACCAAGGTTAATCTAGTTTATTAACCATTTGTATTATACTCACATGTGTCAGGTGTCCAGAAACCAATCTAAAGAAATGCTGTGTTGCTCCATGTCTTACTAGCTGGATGGTACATTTGTTGTTGATAAGTTAATGTTCAAAATATAGGATGACAATTTAGCAGTTTGATCACAGCATGAACTGCAAATCTGTTCAGTAAGGTGTCTTTGTCTCCTATACAGTGATGGGGTCATATCCAGCCCTGGCGTTCCTCCTGCTGTTTTCAGCGACCCTGCTTTCCAGTTGTGATGGTGGAAAAGTGCTGGTTTATCCGGTAGATGGGAGCCACTGGCTAAACATGAAAATCCTGTTGGAGGCGCTTCATTCAAAGGGCCATCAGATCACGGTTATTCGTTCCTCCACCAGCTGGTACGTTTCAGAATTCTCCCAACATTACACCTCCATCACTGTCATCCAGGAACAATCCCAAAACTTAGAGAGCCAAGACTTCATGACCTCTTTCCTGAAGAGGTCGATAGAGATCCGTCGGAATAAAGGCTCACTATGGGCGCTCCTCGAGTTTTATAGGAATATTTTCAACATGATGGGGGAGAACCAGAAAGTTGTGGCACAACTGGTTGTCAGCATCTTCGAGAATAAGACACTTACTAAGGAGCTACAGGAAACTGGATATGATATGTTTCTGACTGACCCTGCATTTCCAGGTGGAGTGCTGTTAGCACACTATCTCAAGCTTCCCTTGGTTTTCAATGTGCGTTGGCTTTTCAATGGCGAGGGACACTTTGCCATTGCTCCATCACCTCTTTCCTATGTCCCTGCATTGTTCTCTGACCACTCTGACAAAATGGACTTTTCCCAGAGAATCTACAACATATTCCGGCAAAGTGCAATGACTTACATGTACCACTATGTCTCGAATCCACCTTACCAGGCTGTGTGTGATCATTATTTTGGACCTGATGTCAGCGCCCTGTCTCTCATCCAGGGTGCTGATCTCTGGCTAATGCGGGTTGACTTTACATTTGAGTTTCCTCGTCCCACCATGCCCAATGTTGTCTACATCGGAGGCTTCCAAGGAAAGCCCTCCAAGCCTCTTTCATCAGATTTGGAGGAATTTGTGCAGAGTTCTGGTGAGCATGGGGTGATTGTAATGACTCTGGGGACCCTGCTTAGCGACCTGGGCCCTGATATATCGGAGATAATCGCCTCAGCATTTGCAAACCTCCCCCAAAAGGTTGTGTGGAGACACTTGGGGAAAAGACCAAAATCTCTGGGAAACAATACCATGCTGGTTAAATGGCTGCCTCAAAATGATCTTCTAGGTCACCCTAAAACCAAGGTTTTTGTCACGCATGGGGGTACTAATGGAATTTACGAGGCCATATATCACGGTGTCCCAGTTCTGGGCATTCCTCTCATCTTTGACCAGTACGACAACATGGTGCGTCTGAAGTCCCGGGAAGTGGCCGAGATTGTAGAAGTGACAACCTTGGAAGTTGAGTCTATGACTAGTGCTCTGAAGAATATTCTGGACCCAAAGAAGCCATACAAACAGAACATGGTTAAACTGTCACAGCTTCATCTTGACAAACCAATGAAACCCATAGACAGTGCCGTTTTCTGGATGGAGTTCGTCATGAGGCACAAGGGTGCAGCCCATCTGCGCACAGAGTCATACAAGTTGCCATGGTATGCCTATCACTGTCTAGATGTGATAGCAGTCTTTGTAGCATTTGGTTTACTGATCATTGCTTTAGTTTGGGTATCTTGTAGATGTCTCATTGGATGTTTGATAAAGACCAAGTCCACATCAAAGTCAAAGAATGAATAGATAACCGCATGATGATGTAAGCTGGAGAGTTGATAAGAGTGAGATAAAACATCTGTAAATTACAGTGGGACAGAAACGATGAAATAATACATAAAATTAATGTATCAGTAGAATGGTGTTGTTAAGTCTTATTCATAATAATGTTAAACTGTTCAAATCATTAGCACTATTCAATCTATGGAAATGTATTTTTGAAGAAAATAAAAATGGGATCTTTGCATAATTCACATGCAGTAGAGTGTTTCATTAACTAGTTTTACAATGGTATGTTGCTTTCCCCTCTTTCTGACAATTAATTATCATCAGTTTGTATGTTGCAATGCCTGTGAAAAGTTACAAAAATAATAAATTGATTGACGACGTTTCTTTTTTTCAAAAACCTGTCTTGTCTCTTTTTATACAAATCTCATAAGTATAACTATAAAGCAAGTTGAATTTGGACATGTTGAGTGTTAATAAACTTTAAATAAACAATTGACAGTGGTACGGCAGTTTGTAGCTGGATATATAACATTACATTGATGTTGGACTTATTTAACAACCAAACTTGTTGTCAGTTTCGTAGAGTTAGAAAGCATTAGCCTATTCACATACTGGAAGCAGAATCAAACCATTTAACCGATATTTCTGACCTTAAATAACGTAGGGTTACACAGTGTAGCCTATGACCCAAAACTAACTTATTAACCAATGTAAACCGGCGCCGATTAAATCCTTTATCTACTTTATAACTGCGGTACATAGATCAATAACATCAGTTATTAGTCCGGACTCTAGTTAGTGCCAATCCTCTTTCAAAGTATTAGGTACATTACATAGCATTTATATACAGTAGCTATACAACCACAGAAAATGCACAAATAATTTAAGTACATCAACTTCATCAGTTACACTAATGCAAGAGCTTCATTTATAGACAGAAAGAAAGGTATATCTAGACAGATATTTTTGCGACATGTTTTATTTCTCTAAGATGTTTCTGTTTAAGCCAATATACACACACATGCACACATAACACATCGTACTGGGCTTCCCTGCACCCAACTACAGCATTACATCATTATACTTTAGCTCCACAGCCTTGCTCTAAGAATACAGTGAAACGTAATAGAATGTGGTTAATCTTCAGTTCCTGTTTTATAAGCACATTTGAAACTGCATCATGTTTTACAAAAACATAAAAAATGTTGATTATTTAGCAGGCAACATCATTCAACTTGTAGTCAACGCATACAACTAGAAAAGTGGCACTCCGCAATTTGTCAATGTAAAGATATTATTTCCTGATCTGCAGTTTGTGCTACACGCACAGAGTTGGAGTTTGACAAACGGCTGAACGTCTCACGAGCTCGCAGGATCAGCTGTCTGAGTTGAGCAAGAATATGTTCCTCTCCATGGAGGTAAACCAGAGGGTTGAGAGCACTGTTCAGACACACAAGGCCACGACTTATCTGATGAGCAATGTAGACTGCATCAAACCATTTACGGCATTGTCTCTGTTTGGACAGTACTCTTGACCAGAGGTTAAGGTTCTTCAAAACATGATAGGGGATGTAACAAACAGAGTAAAGAAGAATCAAGATGAACAGCAACTTCAAGCATCTCTGTTTCAGTACCTTGTCAGTGGTGTTTGTGCGACAGAGCACAACAATCACATGTCCATAGCAGCCCAGAACGATCAGGAATGGGATACAAAACCCAGAGAGAGTCCATCCAACGCTGTACTTCAGGTAATCCTCAACGTAGATCTTACCGGTGGTATCATAGCATTTCCCAGGCTTGTTTCCAAACGTTTTGCTGAAGAAAATGTCTGGAACAATGTGAATGCTCACCAACATCCAAACCAAGACTGAGATCCCAACAGAGCGGAGGAAAGTTATTCTTCCCATAACTCTCATTGGATGGACAATAGCCAGGTACCTGTACACACTTATACAAGTGAGGAACCCAATGCTGCCATACAAATTCAGGTTGAAGCAGAATCTTGTTATCTTGCAAAGCACATCTCCAAAGATCCATTTACTCCCCATAAAGTAGTACACCATCAAAAGTGGGAGTGTGAGCAGGTACAAAACATCAGCGAGTCCGAGGTTGAGAACAAAAACATTGATGTTTCCCAGTTTCTTCCACTTCTGAAGCAAAGATTTCAAACCCCATCCATTAGCTAGCAGACCAACGATGAAGACTAAGATGTAAACAGGAGGCAGAAATGTGTGTTCAAAGTCAAAGCTGACACGAGTACAAGAAGACTTATTCATTGTGTATTAAGAGAGCGTTACAACAAATCTTTGTCTCTGTAGATGATATGGCTTATGAGCAATTTAAGAAAACCTCACCTACATGTAGGATCTGTTCAAAGAAGACTTCCTTTTTGATGCTCTGCTGTCACGGCTAGATCAAAGTGAGATCAAAGTAAAAAATGTCAGCAGCACGTATGATTTGTCCATCTGCGAACTCACCACAACTGTTTGTTATTCTTTCCACTGTATGATGTGGGAGGACGTGGTCTTGAGAGAAACTGAAAGCAGAAAAGGACTGTTTGCGTGTCCAAAGGTGTAAAAGTAAATCTCACCTTATATTAATTCTTATGTACCTTAACAGTTTTATCAAACACTTAAAGTGCATACTATTATTTAAGACATGGAGAAGCAGTTTGGGTGATGCAGGTTTGCTTCGTAATTTAAACAAATGAAAATAAAGGTACAAGTCTCCCTCTAATGGTAGATCTCCCACTAAAAACAAGAATTTACCAAGCCTTCTTAAACAGACTTGCAGATTTAGTGAAATATAGTTTAATTAATCTAAATGCTGTTGTTTTTCTCTTGAAATGTTTGTTAAGGTACACAAAGCAGAATTATACTTAATTAGAAAATGTAACTTTATGTGTACTTAATAGTCTTTAATCTTTAATTTATTCACAACAGCATTACTAATACCATTGATTAACGCCAGTTTACCAGATAACTGTGAAACAATACCTCAAATGCTTTTTTACATACACATACAAACTAAGTTGAGAAGATTTTACTTTTAAAATATATAGAGGAGAATAGTTTTTATGTTGTTAAGGGCAAATTTAAATTAAAGTTCAGGTTTAGAAAAGCAAACTGCAAAGACAGAAGTCTACAGTCACACTATGCCACACATTAAAAGATAGATATAAGTCGAGGTCTCAAGTTTCCTTTTGGTGCTTGGCAGCTGTGGAGAAGTTAATGTCAAAAAATTGCCACAAGGTGGGGTGAAAGTCAAGGTTTTAGCTGACAAAAGGTTTACCACGTGATGAGCACAAAAGTGATTTTTTAGAGTTTTTCTTTGTCAGTGTGTTTTTGCCATTGTGATCATCTTTTTGAGTGAGCAAGAATATAAAAAATAACAGGTGGAAATATGAGTGACATGAGGATTAGTTTAGTATCATAAAGATAAAGCAACACTTTCTAAGAATAAAGCCAAACTATGAGTTTAAAAGAAAAAAAAACTGAGTCAAGCAAAATAAAAATAAATTTCAAAAATAAAACTATAAGTTGCAAACAAATCATTTGTGTAATCATGTAAACTATAAGTATTTTTTCCTTTGTTTTAACAGGTTTTTGTTTGCAGTTCTTGTTTCTTCTTTCTCAATGATCAGACTTTTGCTCTCGCTGCAGTTTTTCCGTTTGCGCTCCCTCATTTTTTGTTTGAGATTTTGACACAAACATCCCAGGTGGGCGGGACTTTCTGGGGTGTGTCCCCATTGGCTACTCAGTTTTTGAGTGACAGCCCACTACACCACAGATCATACAGTGCAACTCATACAGCAAACTCCGGAGTCCACTCGGCCACGTTAGTGTCGGTGTCTCCTGGGGAGTTTCATGAACAGTGGCGGCCGGCCCATAGGGGCGCTAGGGGCGCCGCCCCACCTCTTCCCACATACAAAAAAAAATATTAAATAAAAAAAAATATATATTTCAAAAAAATATATATTTTATATTTTTTATTTTTAATGAACAAGGAAAAAATCATACATCTCATACATATCATACAATTGTTATCAGTAAAATGTATAATCTACAATAAAATCTTGTTTAAAATTGTGTTACGATGTCCAAAGTTACTGATAAGTCACATGTTTCCTGCCTGGCCTTGCCCTTGGCATTAGTTTATCATTATGGGGCGCTGCCCCCGAGCCAAACAGCAGCAACCAGCACGTTGCAAAAGTCTCAATAGTAAACTGTGCCGCCGAAACAAAATTTCAGCCAATCAGCACCGTCAAATATTTTGGTCACAAGAGCGCTCACGTTGCGTTGACGTGAGTTGTTTTTTAGATTCGTGAGGAACTGGGGTAGTATCTATAGTAACGCAGTGTAGGCGGAGCCGTGACGTCATCTTCAATGAGCTCCCCAGAAAAACAACACAGCCGTTAGCTCATAGAACTCAGAGCTCACAGCTCCTCATATCTGTTCAGAAACGAGACAAAAGTTAAACAAGTACAAACCACATACTGTCTGTGTCATGTCGAATACAGTCGCTGGTTTATTTATGTCTGTATAGGCCGTTGTTGTGAGTGTGGACGGTCGGAGCATTTACAACGTTAGCTTAGCCAAATCTCCATTAGAAAACACGCATTTTAAAAGGTTTTTCGCCTGCCGTCTGTCTGCAGACTTGTCAAAGCCTTAATTCATGGTTTTTACTATCCGGTATCAATATGTTGTTACTTTGGCATCATTTTAAAACGTGTATTACAATTAAATCACGGTCAAATATGTTCATCTTGTTGTAGTTGTAGCCCCCTTGACAGCGATTCTCTCTCAAGTTTAGACTGCGGTCAAGCCATCCTCCACTCGGAAAAACCTAGTGAAGCCAGCCCTCACGTGATATTGCAGTGCGCGAATATCCTATGCATTACGGTAGAGTAAAAAAAAATCCTCCCTCTGTGTTTAGATGAGAATAAAACAAAAGCTGTCCAGTATCAAAGACTCATTTCACTTCAGGGTGATATCAGGACATCCCATCTAGTCACTCAGAAAAAATCAGGACATTCTGATGTAGAGTTTCAAAATAAAAGACCTTTGGGGACAGGGATGATAGCTCATGTATGAGACTTCAAATGTCTTTTATTTTGAAACTGTACATCAGAATGTCCTGATTTTTTCTGAGTGACGACATGGGGTGTCCTGCTATCACCCTGGAGTGAGATGGATATATGATACTGGACAGTCTTTGTTTTATACTCATCCAAAAACAGGGATGATAGCTCATATATGAGACTTCAAAGGTATTTTATTTTGAAACTCTACATCAGAATGTCCTGATTTTTTCTGAGTGACGAGATGGGATGTCCTGCTATCACCCTGAAGTGAAATGAGTATTTGATACAGGACAGTTTTTGTTTATTCTCATCTAAACACAGAGGGATGATTTTTTTTTACTCTACCGTAATGCATAGGATATTCGCGCACCGCAATATCACGTGAGGGCTGGCTTGACTAGGTTTTCCCGAGTGGAGGCTGGCTTGACCGCAGTTAGTTTAGCATACTCAGCCCGACTCAGCCTGGTTGTTCCTGGCCCTAGAACCACGATTTTATGGGGCCATTACATCACCAGAAGTCCCAATTTAAGGGGTCATTTCTCCCCCCCAATTTTTTTTTACTCACTATATCAACAGCCCCACCAAAAATATTTTCCACCAGCCGCCACTGTTCATGAACATATCGGACTTCTCTTATGGCTTGCTGTGCATTATACTTTTGATGTGTAGTTCATACTTTATTCCAACTTTAAATATTTTAATACCTGAACACACTGCTGCTGTTAAATAATTTCCCAATTTGGGATTGATAAAGTGTCTGTCTGTCTATTTATTAGATTAAAAAAACACATCTATGTATTTTCAAGCTAAAGATGATACACAATATAAACTATACTATTATTTTTCAAAGACATGTTACATTTCAAAAGCATATATTTCTATGTTTTGGAAAAACAATTAAAGACTGCTTTAATTTAACAAATTCTACAATATAAAAGTGGCAGATTTGCTTTATTAAACAGACCAGACCTAGGCCGCATACCAACACAATTAGGAACATGCTCACATCGTTGGTCTGAAGAGCTGAAGCATTCATACACAATGGATAAAACCGGTGTTGTTTTATTCTATATCCTGTGAGAAAATGATATACATTTAGCATTAAAAATTCGACATACTATTCCCGAGGAAGATCTGAATAATCAACAGATTTGAACGGAATCTCTAACATTTGCATGTGGAATAAAGACAAAAGAGTGATTATACAAATTACATTTATTGAAATTTGAACCAGAAGATGAAGTCTCAAAGAATGTTTTAAATAAAAGGACATAAAACTAAAAGGTGGATAATAATCAAATCTATTAAATGTATATGTAAAGACATTTGGTCAAATGAAATGACACTGAGCAAGTGATAACAGTAACGCCCAGTGTGGATGAAGCTGGTGCAGGTCTTTCTTCATGCCCCCCTCCCCTGCTGTCCCCTCAGAGGAAGTGGGAAAACGGGATAAGACTCAGGACGCCACACTGTCTCAATGATCCACACTGTTAATATGAGAGGAAAATACATGTTTTAGGAAATGAAAAATATGAAGTTAACAAATAAAACACAGCTCAGGGACAGTCATGGACGGTAGGTTTTCCTACAAAGTTAACTCAGCCTCCATTGATTTTCATATCAAATTAGCGTGTTAATAAAATAAGCTATCATGGCTTATACTTGCATATCTAAACAGAATCATGAAAGCCTGTTAGTAGAGTCAGGCACCTGAGTCCGCTTGAGTGTGTGCGCCGGTGTCTGAACGCTCACTCACTGCTAGCTATGTAGCTAACGGTACGTCCACACAGCAGCTTAAAAAAAATCTTCCAACGCTTCTCGACTTTGAATGGGAGTGACGTCACTTTGCCTCGCTTTTCGCCGAACTGCATTGTGGGGAAGCGAAGATTTACAGGATTTTCAGGATTCAAAAGTTGAGCAATGTTCAACTTTTGAAGCTGAGCTGGAAGCGTCAGCCAATCAAATCCTGTTTTTGCAAATCTGACAGTACACGCGCTAGCCATAGTAGCCAATCAAACCCCGTGCATGCTGGGAGAGCCAGTTAATTTCCTCATATTCCAAACGAGAAATTAAGGTAGCAAATCACCCGGTTCTTTACGACCAGAACTATTTACCGGGATACAAACCGGAGGAACCAGGCATGGAGGGAGGTGGCAGAGACAGTGTGTGAAACTGGTAGGTTTTCGCCGGTTTGGGGAGTTTCTATATATATATATTGCTCGCATAAAATCCCCGGGGTTTTTTGCTTAGTTTGCTGGGGGCGGGAGATTCATGTGATTGGTTGTTGGTCGCGAAAAATCCCCAAGCTCTTAGACACGCCCAGCTCCAAGATTTTCAAGATTTTTTCAAAGCTGCTGTGTGGACTTGCATTGTTATGGATCTAAAGGTAGCAAAAGCTAACTTTCATAGCACAGCTTTACTTCTCACTTACCACAATAAAGAAACAGACCGTATAGTACAGCACAAACAACACAAATGATCAATACTTACATATATTTTCACTTGTAGTATTATAATAATTGAAATGCTGGTTCTTCTGGGGGTGTTCTATCACGCTCAGGCAGCCACCGCACCGCAGCTGCCTGCACTGTACAATCGCTGGAGGACTGGGCTGTCACTCAAAAACTGATTAGCCAATGGGGACGCACCCCTGAAAGTCCCGCCCACCTGGGAGGTTTGTGTCAGAATCTCAAACAAAAAATGAGGGAGCGCAAAAGAGAAGGCTGCAGCGAGAGCAAAAGTCTGATCATTGGGAAAGAAGAAACAAGAACTGCAAACAAAAACCTATGTTAAAACAAAGAAAAAGACTTATAGT
This sequence comes from Notothenia rossii, assembly GCF_949606895.1. Lineage (NCBI taxonomy): Eukaryota > Metazoa > Chordata > Actinopteri > Perciformes > Nototheniidae > Notothenia > Notothenia rossii. Next base: position 9,824,712 of record NC_136902.1, read on the forward strand.
TTACATGATTACACAAATTATTTGTTTGCAATTTCTAGTTTTATTTTTGAACTGTATTTTATTTTGCTTGACTCAGTTTTTTTTCTTCTTTTAAACTCATAGTTTTGCTTTATTCTGAGAAAGTGTTGCTTTATCTTTATGATACAAAACCAATCCCATAAGTGATGTGATGATGGCTGATTTGCAGGTGCACTAAACAAAAAATTACTAGGCAGTTATATAATTCAATTGAATGTGTATTTGTCACATGTTTAGGTAAGGTTTATGGAATATAAGAAAACGTCATAATGCTGAATGTTTAGGAAAAAATATCAATAGATAAGAAAAACCATTGAACCACAAGCAGAATACAACATTTTATATTTAAGCAATAGCTCACGACAGGCCGTATTATATGCTCATTATATCACAGCTAAGGGGCGTGGTTTGGCCCGACGCGAAGCGGAGGGTCGACAACCCCCTTAGCTGAAATAGGAACAATTGCATAATGAGTACCTTTACTTTGGTTCGTAAAGTACTTTTTGAATGCAGGTCTAATACATGTTACATAGTATTTTTATATGTAGCATTTTTAGTGTTCTTTTTCTAGCGCTAGCTTAGATTAAACAGTCTATGCTAATGTTGCTAGCATGCTAACGTCGCTAGCATGCATAATTACGATTAGCCATTTTTTAAACCGCATAGAGAGGCGAAGTCCCGCCCATCTACTTCCGACCCATGAGACCTTATTTCGGAAAAATTATGTATTGAAGTCAATGGGGAGAGAAAGATCATCTTTCGATCCCGTTTGAATTGTGCCACAAATTATTCATATGATGTTTGTCAATCTTAAAAAAGTCACAGTTTGTCGTAAAACTGTTGAAATATAAGACTGTGAAAAATACGCAACTAGAAAGACTACAAATCCCAGAATCCCGGTCCCGCATGCTGGCTCTTACGGAACCGACTAACTCCCCTTGTGTGTATGTATAGATCTCAACATGGCCAGAGTAGTGATTTTAATACTTTTCGCCTCATTCTGAAAGAAAGAAGTGAAATGTGCTAACGTGACGGCCGTCTTGGTGTGTGGTGAGAGACGGGAGATGTAGTTCATTGAGCGGTTTCACACAAAAAAAAGTTTTACTTCACAGTTTTATTTTTTTGATTTGCAAAATTATCTTTTAAATTGACAAACATCATATGTGTAATTTGTGGCACAATTCAAACGGGATCGAAAGATAATCTTTCTCTCTCCATTGACTTCAATACATACTTTTTCCGAAATAAGTAGTGATGTGTCGGTCGCGAACGAGCCGATTCTTTTGAATGGCTCTTTGGTACGAACGCGGGGAACCGAGTCGTGCTTGGTGAGAGCCGTTCTTTTTATCGCTCAATCGTTGGTCCGCACTCACTGCCTGCCAAAATCCACTCGCCGTTTAAAAAGCTTGATTTTGTTCCCCAAACGTATCCTGTGAAGACCCGCCCCTACTCTGATTGCTAGGTTTCAGTGAGATGGGGTGGGTCCTGGTCTTAACGGAATACGCGCGAGAGAGAATTCATAACAAGTGGTACAGGACAGGTAGACGACGTGTTTTTCGGATGGAAAATGAGCCAAACACGAAAATGCAGCAGCATTTGGATGCACTTCAACCAAAACCCAGGCAGTGATAAAGCGCACCATTTGTAAAGGCAACATATCCTTTAAAGCAGGGTCAACAAATAATCTCCATCGCCACTTAAAAACACAGTAGGCCTATCTAATATTAAGAGTTGCTTGAATTTCATTTAAGGCAAGGCAACTTTATTGACTTAACACATACAGAGGGTAAATTCAAAGTAGTAGGCCTACATTCACTGACATGAATGACATGGATATGGCGCCACCTTGTGTCATGTTTATAATGCAGATTATTGACATTAGGTCTGGCAATATACAGTCAATCATTATCCTGGTGATTATTTCGCAGATAAACTTAGAAACCAGGCCCTCTTTAAAAAAACGGCTCTTTTGAAAGGAACGGAGCCATAAGATCCGGCTCCCTTCAAAGAGCCATAATTCCCATCACTAGAAATAAGATCCCATGGAAGTCCCCCGGAAAGGGAGGGACTTCGCCTCTCTATAGCACTGATACTAAGGGTGTAAAGGTTCACAGAGTTCATGTTTCGGTACGTAGCTCGGGTTGGGGGTCACGGTTCGGTACGGGTTCTGTGAGACAAGAAAAAGCAACAAAAAGTCCCAAATGCATAATTCCGGGTTTGTTGTTATTTATTTTTGAATAGTAGAGCAAGTTTCAGTATAAAAATAAGGGACTCTAACATTTTGAATAATTAACAGTATTACACAGTTAAAAACAAACCACAAACAGTACCACACACACTCAGATGCCCAGATTATCTATAATGGCTAATGTCAAACAAAAAGGTTTCAAAGCTGTAAAAACTAAAAAGAATGTCTTGAAAATATTACAAAATAAATAATAAGAAAAGTGTTTCAAGGCGCATAGCCGTTGAAATATTCCAATAGCTTTGGTTATTTATTTTGGTCTCTCGGGTTTCATTGCTATTGGCTTCTTAAAAACAGTGGGAATAAGCTGTTGAACTGCTGTTGTCTTTTGCCGGGCTCCGGTGATTGGCAAATCTGGCAGATGCCTTCTGATAAGATTTAGCATGTTTGGCGTGTGTTACCATTAACATGCCGCACCACTGTCGAACAACGCCGACACACTGTCCTCGTCCGATCCACCACTCACACTCCATCGTTATTGTAGTCCAAAGGGAACCCGAAACGTTCCCACACAGCTGATTAAAAATAAGCAGGTGGTTTTAGCTCCTGTGTGTTATCTGAAATCACCATACTAACTTTTCTTCTTCTTGTATTTTGTTCGTTTTGTTGTGTTTTCTTCTTGTTCTTCATTTATGGTTTAAGGGCGGCTGGCAAACAGCTTTTAGGCTAAATACCGCCCCCTGGATTCTGCCCTGAGTGACAGACTTTTTTCCCACTCATAAAAGAAAGAAATTGCGCTGAGCTTCATTTCAATCAGGAGAGACTTCATTTTGTTCAAAGAACATTTATTGACACATACCATATAATAAATGTTAAGTCTTTGTCGATTAGACCCCGATCCTGATATCGTATATCTAAAGGGGGGATGAGCCGTGAGCATAACCCCCAAAAAGGAGGAAAGTGGATGAAAGATTAAGATCGGACTACGTGACGAAGGATTTTACCTTACCAGGTGGCATGGATTCTGCTGAGACATGATTGAGGATTCAGACCGAGATTTATGCAGTGAGGCAGAAATGTATATAAATGATATAGATAAGGAGCCTGACTGCGGCCGGGTATGAACAAGGAAAAGAGAAACCCCAACAAACGAATGATGAATGATGCGATGCAATTAATCATTACGATAATATCCGTGAATGATATGATAGAGCTGCGCTGAATATGGGCATGTACTTACCTTACATGATGCGACGAGTCTAAACCGGGAAGCAAGCAAGGGTTAGACAGGAATGTGCGGGGAGAGAGAAGGAAAATACGATAGGGTGAGCGGAGAGAGAAGGAAAATAGAATGGTGTGAGCTGCGTTCCCTGTGATACTGACTATTGCATGGAGCAAGACTTCTGATCGCTCAGGCAGTCTGCTGGCTATTGCAATACTTCTGATGGCTCAGGCAGTCTGCTGGCTATTGCAATACTTCTGATCTGATACTGCCATGTGTTTAATGCTTGTATGCTGCTCATGCTCTTTCTGCATATGCATAGGCTATCATGTATTTGTTTTTGCTATGTATATAAATGTCAGGTTCTTAAATGTTGTATGTGAGGGACTACGGATGGAAATTAGCTCAAAGCTCAAATCTGGCATGTTTACGTCTTAAAGCATTATTTGTTTTAAATGTTCATCATGTTATGCATGTCCCTCTTCAAATAAACGATTAAATGAAAGGAAATGATAGCTCAGGCAGTCTGCTGGCTATTGCAAGACTTCTGATGGCTCAGGCAGTCTGCTGACTATTGCATAGAGCAGGACTTCTGATCGCTCAGGCAGTCTGCTGGGATAAGTGAGAGAGGCATAGCATGTGGTAAACCATTATCTGAGAAGGATGTGATACGCCACCACCAGTTATATGCATAGCTTACCGTAGGAGTTTAAGAGTTTTTGATTAGCCAGTACGGTGCGGATATCAGGTCGGATAGGGCATGCGTGTGGTTACACGCATAAGGGCAGAATAAGCAATCATTATAAAACAGAGAATGTACAGGACAGGGATACAATTAGATTAAACCGTTCTGGAGAAGTGCTGATTAATGAATAATGTAATGCAATGAAGGTATTCTGCAGATGATTAAAACGTGAGCTGAGTAAGTGACTCATTGCTGTAAGAGACATACGCTGCAAGACTACATTGAGCATGAGTTGTTTATATTGCATCCATTCCTTATGCTTGACGGAAAAGTGTGCACTGAGACATTAGCTGAGGTCTGCTATTGAAGTACCAGATAGAGGGGATCGTATGATCATAAAAGCAAGCACGGTTTGCACCACCACCAGTTATATGCATGAAAGTATGAAGGAGAACCTGTGCAGTCTTTCTTTCTTTTATATTTATTCATTTTTTTAAATGTATAATTATTTTATCCGGACTGCCCCAAACCATAAAGGGGTGCCGAGATACGAATCTGATGAGACACGGAGACCATCGTGCCTAAACGTGCTGTGAACACGGATCAACGTCACTTATCTGCTGGTTGAATTTCCCGGGAGGGATTGAATGCGTCAACATCAATAGATAAGAAAAACCATTGAACCACAAGCAGAATACAACATTTTATATTGAAGAATAATAGAACCACATTGTGTTTTATTTGCATAGCAAACAAACTGTTAGTATTTCAATTAAATCTGTCCACCTAATCCCGGTGAACTTGAAAATTGCTCACATGAGCTTGTTTTAATCAGTGATGGAGGAAGTATTCTTTCATATCACACATGAACAAAAGCTTTAAACTGGTTGTCCTAATATAATATAACACAAGACTAATGCAGGCCAATACATGAGTTGATTTTGGGCTGCACGACAGACACTAACTAGACAAGAAAGTAATTTACATATTTCTCTTTTTTGCAAGGTTTAAAAAAGAAAAAAACAGAAATCAGTAATAATGCTGATAGTTCATTAAAAAGCATGTAGTGCAACACAAAAGTTACATCTTTGGACATTTAATGAAGTGATACAGGTCTGAGTTGTAGCTTGGGAGCGTGGTGATTTTAAATAAATAGCCGGTTAACCTAGTGCAATGTACCAAAATAAACAAATGTTTAATATTGGCTGGAAGTACTCACACGTCCATGTCATGTCACCTGAAACAGGGCCGGGGTAAGAGGCAGGATGCAGAGGATGGACGCTTCAGGAAAGACCAGCTGCAGCAGGCGGGAGACCTCCACCCCCTGGGGTCCAAAGAGAGTTCTTCGGTCTCTTTGTCAAATGAATTCAAATGTGACCTCAGTCTCTTTAATGAACCAAAAGATCATTTATCTCTTACCAAGTTAGCTTTCTTTTATCCAACAACAATAGCTAACAACATTGGTGGAGTGTAACTAAATATATAGACTTAAATGATGATGTACAATATTGAGATACTTGAACATAGTATCTTAATTGTATGGTACTTAGTGGTGTAAAGTAACTATGAATATCAAGCTGTATATTGTGCAATTATTATTTTTTGGGGGGAAATTCCATATATTTATAAAAAGAAATGGTCAAGAACTAAGCCAACAATGTATTAATGAATTGAATGCTTATGGCACAATCTAGACAGAAAACTAAAACATTTGTTAAGACCTTGAAGTTATTAAATTAATATAGTAACACAAACTCTGGCTTTATCATGCAATAATGTGTTTAATATATTTGTTGTGGTAAAGATTATCTGCATTTGTAGAATATAACTTATTCTTGTATTTTTATAATAACAGGGTTTAATGAATGTGGATATATTTTTAACCTAACAACCTTATCTGACAGAAAAATATATATCCTAGCCTTGATGATACACAAAGATATCCCTTAACGTTTGAATTCACACACAGGAACCAAACAGCATTAAAATCCCCCCATAATTAACTGGAAGTCACATTATACATTTGTTGTTCTTTTTTTACTCAACAGACTATGAAAAAGACAAGTACATATAAGTGAGACATAGAAAAGCTGCATTCTGCTATTTGTCTTAAATCTTGTTAAACCTCAACTGTACTCTGAGCTACAGGCACAGAGCTGGAGTTTGACAAACGGCGGAAGGTCCGACGAGCTCGCAGGATCAGCTGTCTGAGCTGAGCAAGAATATTTTCATCTCCATGGAGGTACACCAGAGGGTTGAGAGCACTGTTCAGACACACAAGGCCACGACTTATCTGATGAGCCATGTAGACTCCATTGGACCACTCACGGCACAGCTTTTGATTTAACAAAACTCTTGACCAGAGGTTGAGGTTCTTCAAAACATGATAGGGGATGTAACAAACAGAGAAAAGAAGAATCAAGATGAACAACAACCTTAAACTTCTCTGTTTCAGTACCTTGTCAGTGTTGTTTGTGCGACAGAGCACAACAATCACATGTCCATAGCAGCCCAGAGCGATCAGGAATGGGATACAAAACCCAGTGAGAGTCCATCCAAGGCTGTACTTCAGGTAATCCTCGACGTAGATCCCACTAGTGGTATCATAACATTTTCCAGTCTCGTTTCCAAATGTTTTGCTGAAGAAAATGTCTGGAAGACTTTGAATGCTCACCAACAGCCAAACCAAGACTGAGATCCCAAGAGAGTGGAGGATAGTTATTCTTCCCATAACTCTCACTGGATGGACAATAGCCAGGTACCTGTACACACTTATACAAGTGAGGAACCCAATGCTGCCATACAAATTCAGGTTGAAGCAGAATCTTGTTATTTTGCACAACACATCTCCAAAGATCCACTTACTGCCCATCAAGTAGTACACCACCAAAAAAGGAAGTGTGAGCAGGTACAAAATATCAGCAAGTCCGAGGTTGAAAACAAACACATTGATGATCTTTAGTTTCTTCCAGTTGTTCAGCAGAGACTTTAATCCCCATCCATTAGCTACCAGACCAACGATGAAGACTAAGATGTAAACGGGTGGCAGAAATGTTTGTTCAAATTCAAAGCTGACATGAGGACATGATTTGTTCAGCATTCTGTCTCTTAAAGCAGCAAATACTGTAAAGCAAGTATGCTACTAATACTGAGGATGATTCAAATAACTGACTATTTTTATTTCAATGTTGCTTCCTGTGAGTTTTTTTAGAATCATGATTAAATGGAAAATCTTGCCGATCAAATGATAAAACCATACAGGATGCATGAAATGATATGTCCGCCCTATCGTGACTTCGTTTGTTATCTTGCACCATCACCGACACAGTTACCAATGCTTAAGGATATGTTCAAGCCTTCTAAACTGATGGCATTACTATCAGCATCAGCTAGTTTGTGTTTAATAAGCAAATGTTTGCATGCTCACACTAAGATGTGTTAACATTTAACCCCAAGCATAGCTCTGCCCGAGTACAGCCTACAGAGATGCCACAGTTGGCCTGAATGTTATTTTTTTCTTGTTTGTAATCCCCATCTTTTAATTAGTTATACAATTCCGGTTTGCCTCCACCCATTAATCAACATAATTACTATTTTCACAGTGTAACACTAAAGTTGGTGGATTTTTTCCACAACTAGCCTAACATAGTTGTTAAAATATCTAATGTTAAAGTCACATTGTGCTAACATTAGTTATACGTACAGGACCAATGTTGACACTTAAATGTTCCTTTGTTCTTTTTAAGGTTTTCCAGTGCACCACTTTGTGCAGTTGATGCAGGCGTGTTGCAACAGGGGAAGCTTTACAACTTGCATCCTGTTTATTTTTACACATTCACACTTCCCTTATTAATTCAGAGAGCATGCATCACAAATTAGCATCCCCACCAAAACACAATATGTAGTCCTGTTTTCTTTGCCATCATTTTTTAATTAATATGAATTTTCAGAGCTTTTTTTGTCACGATCTGTCTGTGTTGTGTTTTTTATTGTTTAGATCTGTCTTTGGTTTCCTATCTGTGTGTGTTCCCTCCTACCTGTTTTCTTGATTGTGTTCACCTGGTGCCCCTATGTTTTCTCCTCCCTCCTCACCTGTCTCTTGTTTCCTTGATTAGTCCTGTGTGTATTTAAGTTCTGTTTTTTCTGTCTGTCATTGTTGGTTCGTCGTTTGTCTGTGACTGTGTTCACCGGGGAGTGTTCTGATTGTCCATGTTCCATATCCTTGAAATAAAGGTATTTTCATTTTTTTCTGCATTTGGGTCCTGCCTGCTTCGCTCACCCGTAACATTTTTAAGCATTTGCACAGAAAGATGACAACCACAGAGACCATGACAAGGTTCAATACAAGTTTTAATAGTAGAAGATGATGCAATACACTTTTATATGCACATCAGACAATTTACATCAAGGGAACTTGACTATGGGTGCTGGAAGGTCTCAACGCAGCTTTGCGAGCTCGCTGTAGTAGTCATATGAGCTGAGCAGGAATATTTTAATCTCCATGGAGGTAAACTAGAGGGTTGAGAAGACTGTTCAGACACACAAGGCCACGACTAATCCGATGAGCAATGGACTACTCATGGCACAGCCTTTGATTTAACAAAACTCTTGACCAGAGGCTGAGGTTCGTCAATATCTGATAGGGGATGTAACAAACAGAGTAAAGCAGAATCAAGATGAACAACAACTTCAAGCATCTCTGTTTCAGTACCTTTTCAGTGGTGTTTGTGCGACAGAGCACAACAATCACATGTCCATAGCAGCCCAGAGCGATCAGGAATGGGATACAAAACCCAGTGAGAGTCCAAAGGCTGTATTTCAGGTAATCCTCGACGTAGATCTGACCGGTGGTATCATAACATTGTTTCCAAACGTTTTGCTGAAGAACATGTCTGGAACAATTTGACTGCTCACCAACAGCCAAACCAAGACTGATATTCCAACAGAGTGGAGGAAAGTTCTTTCTCACACAGGCTCCGCCGTCTACTGGACTCTATGGGTACTACTCTCATCAATGATGCGCGAGCGTTCACACACGTATAAATGTAGCCAGCCAATCAGGGAGAGCTTACCTGAATGCGCGCGCAGGCGCACAGTACATAAGGCAGCTACACTTCCTGACTGTCATCCTTTTCTCTTCAGCGAGTGGGACAACACCTGAGAAAAGCATTCGAAACAAGTAAAGAGTATCTTACCTCCATGGCCGAGGTGACGCCACCAACGTTCGCCATCCCAGTCGTGTGGGTTATGGCTGTGTTTGCTGAGGAGGAAGAAGATAACTTCGCCTCATCGGTGTCTGACACTTCCGGGTCCGGAATCCGCGGAAGTCCACCGCACATGCCAGGCCAGGTCTTGTCGGACTACCGCTCCCCCCACCACTGCCGCCGAAGCCGATAAGCCGGTTACGGTTCGGTCTTCCCGGCACAACCGGCTTTCGTCTCGCCCCCGTTGCCAGATATATGGCAGTGTGTGGAGGCGTCGTGGCAACAGCAACTGAAAGCGAGAGCTCCGGTGGTAGGAAAGGTAGGTATTCTGAGGGTGCGGGGCCGTACGGGGACAACATATCCCGGCGTTCCCCCCCCCCTGATGAGAGCCTGGCAACACATCTGCTCCCACAGGCCGCAGGCTGGGCGGAGAACCTCTGCCCCGCTAAACACACCCCGCCAGGTATAATAGCTCCGATTAATGCATTTCACCGTTAATGTGAAACACAGCATTAATACGAAGGTGAGCAGCCCCGCGAGTGGCCGCGGTGCGTTCAAGGACCTCCGCGGAGACTCTCCCCTTTTCATGAGCTGCGGCTCCACAGCTGCTTCCTAGGAGCTGTGTACTGACAGAATGGATGGACAGGACGCTGGGACTGGGTTACTCACTCCAGTTCTGCAGTGACCCTCCTCCATTCAGGGCTGTAAGAGAGGCAAATCTATCATCCCAGGAGCAGAGGTTTCCTTTCAACAGAAATTCTGGCCCTGTTGCAAAAACGGTGGGTTACGTATTGTAACCCTAGTTCTATAGGCACGGGCGGAGCACTCTATTGGACTCTATGCTCTCAGAAAGAGAGAGAGACAAAATAGATACATTCCGGGACTGGAGAACAGGGGAGCCGGCCTCATATCAAGAGGCAGGCCCCTGCCAGACGAATGGTGGTTCTCCCTGGTTCGGCAGGACAATCCACCCTTGGGGGTGGACACGTTTGCACATGAGCCATGGCCAAGATAGCTGCTCTACGCCTTTCCACCGCAGGTGCAATAGGGGCGTTACCCACTCTGGGCCAACCAGTCACAAGGACTTTGACTTGGTTAATTGGTGCTATAGGTTACATAGGTTATAGGTTATAGGTTACAGTTCAAGGAGAAAACTCAGAAAAGGACAATGACTAGAATGTGGCAGATTGACACAGATTGAGAAAAGACCAGGGTTCATACACTTTTTCACCAATGATTTTCAATGACTTCTCCATGATCTTTACCTAATTTTCCATGACCGAAAAAATTACTCTTTCTCAGCGGTACCACTGAAAATGGTTTATTTTAACATGGAACAGGAAAATAAGCTCTGCAAGCATATGAAACATGTTGTGCCTATCTAAAACAAATCAAATAGTAGGCTTACTAGCTTCTACACGCTAAAGCAACTGTAGTCAGGGATACAAACTCATCAGGTATGAAAAAGGTGACAAGGATCCGAGCTCCCGACCCCCCCACCCCACGGAATATCGGCTTTAAAATGAGGAATAACAGAGGATTTTAGCAATCAGAACAACTAAAGCAGCAGTGTTAATAATAACAGAAATGCCAAAGAGTCACATCTAATAGAAATATATAAAAGCATGTATTTTAATTGTGTTGACATACTTTTGACTTTACTTAAGTATTTCAATGTTTTGCTATACTTTGTACTTCTACTCCACTACATGCAGGCTATTTAATACCTTCAGTTGCTTTACAGATGTGGATGAATGATGTGAAATATAAACAAGTGTTAAATCAGACTTTAGTTACACCTGGAGTAAATTCACAAGCTACCCTGCAGTATACAAAGTCATTCAAACTAGCTGCACCTTTACCAGCTTTGAGAACACTTTAATGATCAATCATTATAAAACATATCATATATAGCCTATTATTCTGAAATGGACCAATCTGCACAATGACTACTTTTACTGTCGCTACTTTAACTATATTTTGATGATAATACTTTTTTACTTTTACTTGAGGAACATTTTGAATGCAGGACTTTTACTGTAACAGAGTATTCCTACACTCTGGTACTTCTACTTTCACTCAAGTACAAGATCTGAGTACTTCTACTTTTACTCAAGTACAAGATCTGAGTACTTCTACTTTTACTAAAGTACAAGATCTGTGTACTTCTACTTTTACTCCAGTACAAGCTCTGAGTACTTCTACTTTTACTAAAGTACAAGACCTGTGTACTTCTACTTTTACTCCAGTACAAGATCTGAGTACTTCTACTTTTACTAAAGTACAAGACCTGTGTACTTCTACTTTTACTCCAGTACAAGATCTGAGTACTTCTACTTTTACTAAAGTACAAGCTCTGAGTACTTCTACTTTTACTAAAGTACAAGACCTGTGTACTTCTACTTTTACTCCAGTACAAGATCTGAGTACTTCTACTTTTACTCAAGTACAAGATCTGAGTACTTCTACTTTTACTCAAGTACAAGATCTGAGTACTTCTACTTTTTTTCTAGTACAATATACATTACTTATACAACCTCTGTTTATAGCCTATGAAAAAAACTATTAGAAAACGAAGGCTAAAGCTAACGTTAGCAGATAGTGACAATGTATGCTAGTTAGCTAGCTCAATGATTCCTTAATATTGCGACAGAAAAACGTTTCAGTTCACATCACGCTCTGCTGCTCCGACAGGAGCTCTTCTCTGAACACCTGAACGGCCCACTCTAACAGCTGTTTACCAGCGGTCCAGTCTGTGCCACAGTGACTCCGGACCGTAGTTACTGTTAACGAACGCAACGTAGGTAATGTAGCTACTGTAGTTAGACTCTCATCGCAGAGCAGCAGAGTTCAGCCGACAGGCAGGAAGACTCGAGCAAACAGCTTGCGCTTCATATATAAAAAAATAACACCATGCGCATCATGATGGCACATAACAGCTCGCGACCGCAGATTATTTCGGCGATTAGATCAAATGTAAATTATATTTCACGCAACTTTAGTTACATTTCCATTACTTTTCCAAAACTTGGTAAAAAAAAAATTGTTTTCCATAACTTTCCAAGGCCTGGAATTTGACTTTTCCTGGTTTTCAATGACTGTACGAACCCTGAAAGACATACTGTTTGGCCAAAGACTGATCATAAACACAATCCCTGCTGAAAAAACTAGCTTAGACCAACAAGCCAGTCGATATTAGGCTTAATTAGTTTGCTGGTTTAGAGGGGTTTTGGAAACTTTAGCTGGTTAGGATAGCTGGTTTGGTCACAGTGGTCTAGCTGGTCCCCATTAGCTGGTCGGGATAGCTGGTTTAGCTGGTAAAAGCTGGTGGTCACATTGTTCTAGCTGGTCACCATTTCCTGGTCAGACTGGTATGATCTTGAGTAGAACTTTAGCTGGGATCACTTGATGGTTAAGCTGGTCATAATATGATGATGAAACACTCTCACCCAATTGCAGTAGCTCAATGAACATCTATCATTTCAGATCAGAGCACCGGCCTTACCAGAAAAGTACCAGAATGTATAGAATGTATGTATTGTCTGTAAATAAATACTCATTCATCGAATGATTAGAAGCAGGACAATAATGTATAACACACAATGAACATTAACAGACATATGAAAACATTTACAAAACACCCATTACTTCATATTTTTAAGCAATTTCCTTCAACTGTTTCTTTCCGCTTTTCACAAGGTCCTGTCTTTTTTGTGAAATGTAGTAACCGTCCAACTTCCCCCTCTCGGTCTTCTCCACGCTTTATGATTACATTTCTAGTGAGAAGTGTATATTTTACTTTCAGAATCTACCTCCAGTGGATGTGTAGGATCTACACAGTATGATAGATATATTACTTTACACCCGGAAGTATGTATTGTCATTCTTATTGTCGATAAATTGAGGGATATACGCTATATTTTATTAACACCAGTATGTACTTTATACATCCACCTCGAGTGTTTGTCACCGGAAATAATTGTATTTTAAAGTTCAACCGCATATTATATATAGACTATATCAGCGCCACACCTGCGTAACACATGGTGCCTCTTGTCTGAAACATTTTTTAAGCGATTTGTAATCTATTCTTGTCGACTTGCAGCCTAAATACAAAGATAACTCCACTCTCCTACCACTGCTTACCTCAAATGAGCCTTGGTAGAACTAGTGTCCGAGACATGGGGTCCAGAACTGACTGAAGACATGTGGAACATAGTACAGGCATGGTTCGATGTGCAGGAAACTGGAACTTTGAACAGGTGTTCTCATCTTTTCTGCCTGAAGATTCACAAGTTCTTGATCAGGTGTTTGATGTGGGCTGGCATGATCCTTTCTGCAGCGATGAATAAAGAAAACAAAGAACACATTATTAATAATAGTAATGATGGTAACAACAATAATATTAGTATAACTATTTATATAGCAC